>NC_138999.1:86941911-87351911 GCF_964374135.1 Grampus griseus | reverse complement strand
GACACCCAGGCAATGGCCTGCTTCTCAAGCATTATTTGTTAGCCATGTTAATTACTAGGTAACCATGACAACCATCAGGACTCTGACACCAAACCCACACTCTCCACCGCTAGTTTATGCTGCATCTTAATGTACTTGTCTAGGAAGTCCCCACCAGCAGGCTCTAGCAGACAGAACTGCACCAACAGCCTGGAAGGGGAGGGGAAAAAAGAAACTGCCTCCTCAAAAGAGGAGGAACAGCAAGAGCGCTCAAATACAGCCCAAAGAATACAAGGAGAGGAAAAGGATGACACACCCTTCCCCAGGCCACCCCACCTCCAGATACATAGATACACATGAAACGGCGTTGACTCACAGTCAAAATGGAAACGTGTGTGTATTTTCCTTCTTCTCTCCACATGCTCTCCAGATCACGCTGTCCCTCAAATATATTCACATCTGTAGTTCACACTCTCCTGCCCCCTCCACTACTAGTAGGGTAAAGCTCCACCAGATTCCTGACTCTCAGCAGATCTGTCCTCAAAAATTGTGAGTCCCTCTTCCTTTTTCCTTTGAATGTATGGCTCGGCTTCCGTCTTCACAGGCCCATTGAGGCTGGAAGGGGATGGGACCAAGGCCCTAAGTCACACAGTGACTGTACTGTCCTCACATTCCCAGGGTGCTGAATGCCTCCTGATGAGCATCTTTCTGATCCCGGTGGATCACTCCAGGAGAGCAGGGAGGTGGCGGGATCCTCCTTTGGAAGAAAGCTGTTTCTAGGCAAGAATTAGAACTCAGAGGTTGTATTCAGTTCCATCAGTTTTAGACATGGAGAGAGTCACAGAGTAAGGTTGTTCATGTGGTAGATTCTTTTAAAGGAATTAATTTAGGCCTCCTGGCAAAGTGAAGGGAGCTGCCTCTGATGAGAGCCAGGCAAAGGGCTTCTGAGAAATGACCTCCTCTCCCTGAGACTAACTGGGGAGAAGGGTGGATGAGGTCTTTCCTTGAGGGCCCTGGGGGACAAAGAACCCCATGTCTAGCATAATCCACCCAAAACAAGAGTAAGGATTTATAGTGAAGCCCAGAAGGAGATAACTACATGTGACAAACAGTGGCTGGACAATTTTGATGAGTGCTACAACATTTCTTTTCCCACCCCATATACTGGCAGAAAAGAATCACAAGTCATTTTTTCAGTACGAAATGGGAAACACCAAATAAATTAGTCAGTGAATAAAGTTTCTAGGAAAACTAGCAGTAGCTCCTCCACCCAAGGCTGAACTGGCAACCAAGACTCTGATAAGCAGCTCTGCATGCTAGGGTAATAATGGAAGTTTCAGAGGAGAAAAAAAAGAGGCGGGTAATAATGGAGCCACCCCGTTGCCAGGTCAACAGACACTGAACTGCTCTGGCCAGCCTCCCTTTAAGCCTCTTGCCCAAATCACCCATCACTGTGAACTTAGACTGAGTGAAAGAGGAGACGACAACCCAGAGAGTTTGTGACTGTGGGACAGCTCCTCTTCCAACACTTTAAAATTATGGACTCCTTGCTGTTGGCAGAGTGAAGAGAGGGCCTTCTCTGAGTGAAAATCTGTCCATCACAATGGGTGGTTGGTCAGACATGATTCCCTATCTCTTTTTCATGTTGCAGCTGATTCTTTCTCTTCTGCTCCTCATCATATTAGTGTCCCACAGGGCTTTTCAAATGTGGAAACAACTTCGGACAACTTAACTCCAGGAGATTCAGCCTCTCTAAGATGAAAGATTCTCAAACTCCATTGGTGTCTGCAGCTCTCAGAAGAAAAGAACAAAGAACAGGCTGAAAGAGAAGATCATGTAGTCCATTACCATCACCTTTTGGTATTGAATAGCTGGCTCTGGCTTTGCTCAAAGAACCAGGGATCTCCACGCCATGTGACATAAGAGCAGAAAACATAAAGATCAGCAAATATGCCTCTGTATATTTTTGTTATTATCTCCTGAAGTTTCTCATTTTGTACAGGTTTTGTAAGTAGCCTTTACCGTAAATACCCTATACTATGTGACAGGGATTGTGTTAAGTGCTCTACTTGCGTCATCTAATCCTCAGCACAGGTCTCTGAGGTAGGTACCACTTTTATACCTGTTTTCCTGAATAGGAAGTAGAGGCTGAAGGGGTTTGTCTGCAGAACCAGATAATTATAAGTGGCAAGGCTGGGACTCAAACCCACACCATATGATCCCCAGACACTCAGTCTCAACCACTGTTATGTTCCCTGGTGGGCAGAGTGTGTGACAGTCTTCTGTGGTCCTGGGTGTACAACTTTGTGAGATGGGATGATTTCTCCTGGTTACTTCACATTTCTCCTAGCTTAAAATGAACCCCTTATAGCCTGGTGGAGAGCCAAGACAACCAAGCCTCTTAACATTTCATAAGTAGCCTGATGACATACTTGTATAGAGTAGAGGAATCCTTTACACATCAGAAAATAATGCTTTTCTTTTATTTTGTTTAGGATATTTTTCTTTGAAATACACTTCTTAGCAAATTCATGTTAAGGGTGAAAGATAACAAAATGTGGTTTCCTTGGAATTTACTATGTAGGCAATCATGTCTTCTGCAAATAGCAAGTTTTCTTTCTTTCTGATCAGTAGGCCTTTATTTCCTTTTCTTGCCTTATCACAATGATTAGAACTTCCAGCACTGTGCTGTATAAGAGTGGCAAGAGCAGAAATCTTTCCTTGCTCCTGATCTTAGGGGGAAAAGCATTCATTCATTCATGATTAAATAGTGTTAGCTGTAATCCTTTGTAGATATTCTGTATCAAACCAAGGAATTTCCCTCTCTATTCCTAACTCGTTGAGAGTTTTTGTTATGAATAGGTGTTGAATTTTGTCAAATTCTTTTTTTTCTTTTTTTTTTTTTTTTTTTTTTTTGCAGTACACGGGCCTCTCACTGTTATGGCCTCTCCCGTTGCGGAGCACAGGCTCCGGACACGCAGGCTCAGCGGCCATGGCTCACAGGCCCAGCCGCTCCGCGGCATGTGGGATCTTCCCAGACCGGGGCACAAACCCGTGTCCCCTGCATCGACAGGCGGACTCTCAACCACTGCGCCACCAGGGAAGCACTGTCAAATTCTTTATCTCTGTTTACTGATCTATTATTTTTCTCCTTTAGACTCTCCATATGGTGGATTATATTGGTTGGTTTTTGAATGTTGAACCAGACTTGCATCCCTGAAATAAACCACACTTGATCATGGTGTATATTTCTTTTTATATATTGCTGAATTCTATTTGTTAATATTTTGGTAAAGGTTTTTGTCCTTATATTCATGAAGGATATTGGTCTTTTGGTTTTTTTCTCTTTGTACTGTCTTTGTACTGGTTCTGGTATCGGGGTAATACTAGCTTCATAAAATGGAAGTACTCCTTCCTCTTCTATTTTCCTGAATCAGTGTTAATTCTCCTTTAAACACTTGGCAGATTCTTTTATGAAGCCATCTGGGAAATTAGTGTGATTCAGCCCAGTTTTGTTTTTAATGATCTTTGTTTCAGTATCCATCGCTGAGGTCCCTTCTTCCATTTTTTTCATCCTTCAAATGGGTGTTTTATTGTAATTTTACATTCACTCCAAAGCTTAAGGTGTTTCAATTAGTGGGACTGTACATCTGGCACTTTCCTCTTCAGAACTACTGGGAGCTACATCCATAACCCCATGCCCTGCTAGAGGACCTACAGCAAGAGAAAGAGCTGGGAGTCTCTCTGAGATGCTGTAAGGGCTGAAGTCTTGTCTTGGCCCCCTCTCTCATGGCTGCCTGGAGAGCGCTGGGCTTTGTACTCCCTGTCGCAGGCTTGTCCACACAGAGAAACAGACACTACAGAAAAGGCAATCAGTCTGAAACTTAGAAACGTGAGACTTGGGAGAAGAGGTGGTGCAGGGAACCAAACTCAGGAATGTAAAATTGCCATGGGACAACTTCCTCCTGCCCTTACCAAGCTGTATTCAGAATATAAAACATAGTGTTTGGTTGGGTATTGGTTTTATAGTTGGAAAAAGTCAGGGGAAAAATCCAAGAGAAACTTAATTTATACTGGCAATCTTTATTGTTTTTTTAAAAAATTCTCCCTTTAAAAAAGAACATTGATTATCAATGTTTTCCTTTGTTATTGTTTCAAATGCCAAAAGTAATCATTGTGGTAAAAATTCAACAGTGTAAAAGCATATAATGTAAAAGGTGAATTTCTCCCCTCCCCTTTTTGCTGCCCTTTCTCTTCTATTTTTCCAACCCTTCTCAGATTTCAACTTCGTTCTGAGCTTGCCCACATTCCCATTTCCTTGCTCTTCTTCCCCATCCCTTTGCATAAGAGTTCTAAACAATTTTCAAAGTAAGCCAAGGTTTTCAAAAAGCCAAGGCTACTTGTGTTTGCATAAAGCACTGACTAGCAACCTCTTATTACACACACTGCCTTGATGTATTACCCACCCTCTTCCCGTGCAGATGTCCCTGCCAGCAAAAGCTGTACAGGCACCTACTTCCAGGATCTGGCTGAGCCACTCCATTTTCACGCTAACCTAACCACATAGAACTATTTCTGGCGAAATCTCTAATATCTTGATTAAAAAAATATATTCTTAGCACTTGCTGAGTTATGATTTGAGATGGACAATTACTGTGTGGAAGACTGCTAATAATATGGCTTTGGCAGTGAACTCTGAGGAAGAAAACTTTTCTGACTTTACTCCCTCCCCAATAACTGGTACTTAAAGCAGGATAGCTCTGAATGGTCAATCATCTGAGGAAGGCATTCCTTTGTTCTTTTACTTCCTGGTTAAAGGAGTTGGAATATTTCTCTTAAGCAAACATGCCTCAGGCTTTGGAGTTGGTTACAGCCCTCCTGTTAGTCAAGTACACTAAGTAGCAAAGGTGAAGTGGTTCCACTTGTGGATTCTGGAGCCATACTCCCTGCCTGCCTGCCAGTCTGCCTGCCTAGCTTTTAAATCCCAGAACTACCATCTACTACCTGTGTGGTGTTGGATAAGGTAGCTAACCTCAGTGTGCATCAACTTGCTCATCAGTGAAATGGTGACGATTATGGCAGTATATACATCCACAGGGGTGTTGTAAGGATTACATGAGTTAATATATGGAAAGGACTTAGAACAGGGCCTGGCACACAGTAAGTCCCATACAAGTATTAACTCTTATAGTGATTACATAGAAAATATCTGGTAACTTATATTTGGCAGAAGGACCAAAGAATCTGTGTGGTCATTGCTTATATGGAATATAAAAGTATGAGACAGTCATTCACTGAGCAAGAAAAAAATCAGAGACCATCATCCCCATACACTCAGGAAAAAGGGTAAAGGTTGTAGCAATTACTAATTTCTTTGGTGTCTCCTGATAATATTTCATTAACTCTTCCCACCCTTATTCCACTTGATCCTTTGCATGGCTATAGTGAAGACAGAATTCCTGGCAGTGGAAGTGATAAAAACAGGCCTAACAGATTATTTATGGTAACTTCTCTCTGAGGCTACTTGCGTTGGGAGTAGACTTCACTTCTATAGCCTGGAAGGATGCTATATTGACAGTAAATAGGATTTGCTTGCCAACAGTCTCTCTCTTTCTTAATTTATATTACCCAAAAGCGCTAGAAGCCACAGATACCCCTTAAGGAAGTATCCTACAACCCATCTCCAATGCTTTCTCTTCAGTATGTTCTCCCATTAATTCAACATGCCTGCAGGTACTTCTTATCTTGCTTTAATCTTGATTCAGTGAGAATTCATGGGTAATTGTCCTCTCAATAGTACCATCAATTCTCTGAGCTCATAATCATTTTAATCCACATTCCTCTGCCACTCACTAGCCCTGAATCAGTTTTCTCTGCTGCTGCTCCAAGGGGCTTCCAGACTCCACTACTGCTGCAGTTGCTGCCACTGGAGAAAATCCTGACGACAAGGTGCTCAGGGACTTCAGTTATACATTCATGAGCCCAACGTTCAGCTGGGCTCTCTGTCCCATCCTACAGCCATTTTAATTAGTCCTAGTCATTTCTCCATGCTGTGGTCTATGGAAGAACAGAGCACTTCGGGTTTTACAAATGAAAAACCTCTCCCTCTTATGACTGCATCGTGATCATTTGCATAAGTTGATCCAAGTGCTGTGCTACTGAATCAGATGCCCCCTCACTGATGTTAACAACATGCATTATTTTGCATGCATTCCTCTACCTTAGCTGTGTGGGAAATAATATTTTTGAGACATTAACCTATATTCTTGTGGCTCCTCTGGGCATTTAACTCTTTTGCCTTCCTGTCATTCATGCAGATATCCGTGAAAGTTTGTAGCAGGGTTTCCCGGTTTTTGTGTTTCTATAAAAACCTGAGCCCATTATTCTAGGAGCCTCTGAAGCAAAAAACAAGAATAATAGGGAGGAGGACTTTTTTCCCAGATTAGAGAAAGGGCCCTCCCCCAACCCAGTGGAGAGAGAAGGAAAGGAAGTGATAAGAGCAGAGATTCCAGGAAGGAAATGAATGCAAGTTGTGTAGAGGTGCATGAGGCCCTGGGCAAACTTACAGAGTTCCTGTGCCTTGGTATGGAGAGGAAGCATCTGACAGAGGTTTTAGAGTTGAAGGGGCCATCAGACAGTAATGAGGGACTTTCAGCAGCAATCTCCAAGGATCGATGACCCAGACCTGTGTGACGTATGGCTCAGGACCAGATGTCCACCTCCAGCCAATATCTTTGCTCCCATCTCCTTTTTGCACTGGAATTTAAACACAATCCTGCAAAAAGGGAAGAATTCAAACCACATGGGAATTAAATTTCTGCCATCCCAGGGGAGTGATAGGCTCAAAATAGAAATTAGGTTGAATCAGTTTTTAAAAGTTTTGTTTCTTGCTAATTAAATTAGATTCTTAAAACATAATGTTTGCAGACCTGAGTGTGTGAAAGGCTTGCACACCCAAGTTTGTGAACACTACTTTTTCACAGAGCTTTCTCTCCGCTGCTAATATTTTTAATATAATACTGGCAGTCATGTAAAATAGTGGCTTTCCAACTGTGTTCTAAAGAGCTCTGGGTTTCAGGCAAGTTTCTTATGGACCTGGGTAGAGATTGAGGGGATAGCAAGTTGGCAGGAGTCTGGTCATCCCCCAGCACAGCTTTTTCCAGATTACTTTCCCTATTATCTATTTAGTATGAAGCTTATTATAACATTTCCTTTAAATAGAAGATTCAGCAGCTCAGGAAGTTGGAAAGTCATTTATGTAAAGTATAAAATAACTCATAGTTATACTATGAAATATATCTATACAGGCATAGCCATGTTTTTTGTTTTCATTTTGACTTGCTTTGTTTTGCCTGTATAACTTTGGAACCAGTTCTGAAAGCAATTCCCAATGTATTTTAAGCAAAGACAACAGAGGCAAATGGCCCTTTCAAAGGTAACTATTCTGAAGGTCAGTACTTGTTTGCATTTTAAGTTCTCATGTTTGTTAAAGAAGAAAGTCGGTCTCTTGATCAGCGTCATATGCCACATTTTCACCGTCAGTACAGTTCTGGTAAAACAGGATTAATATTTCTGTTCCTTAAAATGCAAGGGCAGAGCTATGAATAAGTTATGTTTTAGTAGGAGCTACTGGATGGAATATTCTTTGGCAGTTGAGTTTATTAGTTCCACTGCAATAATCTTTCCCATTTCACAATCAAATGACTCTCCTGTAACAATATAGGAAATGGTTTTCTCTTTCCAAGTTTCAAGGAAGAATACTTGGAAATGAGTAATATTTTTCTCCATCACCTTTTACTCTCTTAATCCAATGCTAACATACTGGGTATTTCTTCCTTCCTAAGACTATGCAGAACTTTTCGTAGGGGAAACTCCTTGGGCTCTGGGCTGTAGCAGGAGCCCTCCAGCAGAGGAATAACTGCTGGAGAAGAAACAATCTCTGTCTAGATCATTGGTCTGTACTCAGCTTTCTCTTGGACACCACAGTCTGAGAGCATCTGGTTTTGGTTTGCTGTTAAGGAGTGTAGCTCACACAACAGGTAGCTGCTGCAGGTTGGAAGATTCAAAAGTCTTATTTTACTTCATAAAACCCTTGGTACTGACTAGGCTGGTAAAGAGTAAAAGCAGAAAGCCTCTAGGAAAGAGGAGGGGGAATTCCATTCAGAATGCCTTGCTGACACTTAGTGGATAGAACAAATCAGAACTGATTAAAGGACACTAGGGATAATATATAAGGGCGGTTAGTCACTCTTAGGTAGAGCAAGATGCATGTGTTTTAACGAAGAGTAGTGCCATCTCTGGTTTCTGTTGCTCTCTCTCTTTTCTCAGCAAGTCAGGTCTCTAAACATCTATTTATCATGTGGGATTTTATTTCCCAAATGGTTTTGAATTTAATTGATTTCCAAATTAAATGCAGAGAAGCATTCCTCTTAGTCTTCTCTGAATGAAACCTGAGACAATAATAAAAGGTACATGGAAATGGTTTGAGCTCATTGGTTTCAGTGAGTCAATGAAGTATAAAATCTCAAAAGGACTAAATATTCAACATCCTTAGCCTGAATATTAGAAACTTACTGCAGTCTCTGTAAACCTACATTTCTATCTTGGATAGGAATAGCAAAGAAGTTACAAATAAACAAAAGATCACTTAGCATGAAAAAGTTAATTGTGTCACACTGGATTTAAGTGATAAATCTGTCATAAAAGAATAATAAAATTTTAAATTGAGAAGATAGTTTTACTGAACAAAACTGTTCAGTGTATTTAGCTAAAAATTTTTGAATGTTTGAATTTCTTTTCCTTGTAATCTTTGAATAAAATAACGTAAGAAGTCAGAAAAAAACAAGATAAATTAGAAGTTGTGAGTAAATACCTCCAACTCTGCAATGAGATGCAGCTACTAATAAGTATTAAACTATTTCTTTTACAAAGACCCATAATCTTTATTTCAGAAAATTACAGTTATACTTGCAGAGTATTTTGCATTTTTTCCTTTAAACTTAAAATAAATTATTTTAAAGTTAGTCAATATTGTGAAAATAATTTGTGGCTCAAAACTCACCTTTAATATTTGAAAAAAATCCAATGGCTCCAATCAAGAATTATACACTCAAAATTTTCATCATTCTTCAAAAAGTCACAAAATTAGAACAAATGACTTAAGCATTTTAGTATCAAAATCTCCTTCTATAAAGAAACCCTTCCTTTGTGTAATCCAAATTACTCAGAAAAACTATTTCAACTTTTTAAAATCATGCTCATTTGTTCTACTTTCTTACCATCCTTTCATTACTTCAGTGGAGCAGGAAAGGAAAAAAGGAAGGTGAATTTTTTCTTAAGTAAACTTAGTGGTGTCATAAAAAGTCTTACCATTGTCCCTGTTCTAAAAGAAAACAGACTTAAACTTCTAACCTCATAAAACAAATCATGTGTGAACTCTAAAGGTTGTTCTTTCCACCGCTGCTCTTTTCTCATTATTCAAAATGGTAATTTTTTTTCAGTTACACAATTACTGGAATTGCTCAAGAGAAAGGGAATTTACCTTTCAAAATGTGCATTAGATCACACAATCTTCCCACTCTGCCACTCAATATTTGGCATCCTGTATTTTATTTGGCAACACTATCAGTTACCAAATTCTCTCTCTCCTTTTATTGAAGTGTCTTTTACTTACAAAACAGTGCCTCCAATTCCAGCATTCTCACCTCTTCCTCTTTGTAGCAGGCCTTCTTCATTCATGCCTGTACCATTACAATGACTTCCAGACTGTTTTCCTGTCTCCAGTCTCTCTCCTCTGCACATTGCTGCCAGGATAGTTTTTTACTAAGCCACTTCCCAGATTAGAACTTCAATGGTTCTTTAAGAAGCAGATAATTCCCATGTTATTTAAACTATTCAAAGCATGAAGAAACTTTTAAAACTTTCATTTTCTTTTTTATAATGCTAGCAATAATTATAAAAGTTATAAATATATTTTCCCAATACAACTTCCAAAATCGAACACTTGGACTCTTTAGGAATAACAATGCAAAAATCTTGTATATAAAATAGAGAAGCAACAAGGACTTACTGTATAGCACAGGGAACTACATTCAATATCTCATAATAACCTATAATGGAAAAGAACCTGAAAGACAATATATACATATTTATAACAGAATCACTTTGCTGTACACTTGAAACTAACACAGCATTGTAAATAACTGTACTTCAATAAAAAAATTAAAAATGCAAAAATGTCAAATAAAATATTAGCAAATAGTACCCGACATTACATTAAAAATAATACTCTTTGTTAAGTTTCATCTCAGTAGGGTAAACCTGTGACAATATTAAGAAATCTATTGCTATCATTAATTAAAATAATAGTTATAGGAGGAAAACCATATGATCATTCTTAAAGATGCAGAAAAGGAATGTGCCAATATTTATCACCTAATCCTGGCTTTTAAAAAGACTTTATAAAATTGATAAGTATATTTTCAGTCAAAGCCACAGTCATTAATGAGGAAACACAACAGAAGCATTTTCAGCAAAATCAAAAACAAGGTAACAGTGCTTTCATCATTATATTTTAACATGGTTCTGGAAGTACCAGCCCAGTGCAATCAGAAAGAAAAAGGGTATATAAATACTGGAAAGGAAGAAGCAAATTTTATCTTTATTTATAGATGATATGATTTAATACCTGGAAAAATCCAAGAAAAAAACTGGAAAGCCATTAGAAGCAATGAGCCAGTTCAGTAAGTGACCATTTACAAGATTAATACATAAAAATTAATAGCTTTCCTGTGACTAAATAAAAAACAGCTAGAAAACAAGGAAAAGGAAGTTTTTATTACTGCAGTTCCTAAAAAACCCACTAAGTCTCTGTTGCTGGAATATGTGAAAATCAGTAATTTTCTTGGGGATTAAGAAGGAATATTGTAACCTGATGTGATGAACTGGCATCCAGCTGAGGCTCAATAAAGGCTATTTCTTTCCTTCTAGAAGCTCTGACTTCAACCTCCACACATCCAAATTGGAACTTAACCCTGAACTAAAGCCCCAGTAAGACCTGCAGTAGGCCTTTTATGGAACGGGTGTTTTCCTTGGTGCCTGTGGATAAATGAACTGTTAAGGACATGGCTGGGGTGGGGACTCTTTATATCTGCACCTCCTTAGCAACTCACCGACAGCAGTCCTTAAAAGTAGAGTAGCTGTCTCCATGCCCAGATCAGAAGCAGGGAAAAGATCAGCCCAGAACACTGATCTCAAAACTCATAGTTCCTGGTTCTGGGTAGTGGTCTTCAAACATTTTTCACCTCACCATTACCCCTCTTATAACTTGCCTTCCTACACACACACACACACACACACACACACACACACACACACACACACACACACATTGATAAAGTTATAAATGACTGCAAGTGTAATGTCTGGTCTCTGCTCTACCCAACCAGAAGCCCAGGAAGTTTCCAGTTAAAGAGAAACTAAGACTGTTTATACAGAATGTTTTCAACTACATAAAAAAGTCTCTAGATTGTAGCAAAGTAACATGGAATTGATTTCTTCTTTATACTCAGTTATACTTCCTAAACTGCCTTAGTATCTTATTGCCTTTTCACTGGGTTGAGTCATTGAGGCTGGTCTCTAAGCAAATGGGAACCAGAATAGATCTAAATATTCAAGTTCAAAGCTGTAGGTAAAAAGAAAAACAAAAGCAAGTCCAGGAGAATATCCGTAAGATTTTCCTTGAGGCAGGATGGCAGAGTATGGGAGCCTCAGATAGAGAAGCAAACCTAGTGTTCCTGAATGGAGAGAAAGCTGTGGAGGACACAGCTGGATTGCTATCTGGAGTGTGAACCAGGAGTCTTCTTGAAGGTTATAAAGATTTTCAGTGTCCTAATAGGACAGGACTTAGCAGTAGACCTGGCACCCAGACAAAACCCAATTTGCCTGTACTCCCTTTCCCTTAAATTTCTGTCCTCATCCCTTGCCTCCAAACCCTATACCCTGGATTAGGATTCAATCTTAATTTACTGCTCTGGTTGAGACTTGCAGTCAGCTAGAGTCATGGTTCTATTTTTTTATGTGCAAGGTGATGTTCCAAAAACTTGTTGAATCTATGCAGAAATGTCCAGACTATTCTTCATCTACAGTTGCATAGAGAGCAGGAGACATTGGAGACTGCTTTATGGACTGACTACCATTGGCCATCAGTGCCAATACCTGTTATTTCTGATGCAGGGCCCTGGTTTTCTACTACTTCCTACTTTGTGGACTTGCTCTTAGGCAATTCCATGACACCTGTTCCTAGCTACATTTTCCCTCTCTCCACAGATCAACATTTGGACAGAAAGTGTGATCATACAAGGTGATAGAAAAAGGAAGATTGAGAGAGGCTGAAGCAGCCCCTCCCCTGAAAGAAAACTAGACAAATATTGAGCATTAAATGTTTGAGGGAAGGACAAATACTTGCAGTTCTTTATTCATGGCCATGCTTGTCAAGCTGTTCCCACTTGGAAGTCTATTCCTTTTGTGGCTCCCCTACCACTCTCTCCCTTCATACATCTCACTTACCAGAAACACACCCCCCATCAGCGCAGTACAATCAGGGGTGTGTGGAGGGAGACTGATTGAAAATAGGACAATAATCAAAGAGTGGGAGACAAGACTGGGAATCCAGACTTTGATCTGGTCCTTACTCCCTGGGAAGATAAACAAACCGAAAGTAGGGCAGCAGAGACTGCAGAGGTATTCAGAAGAGATAAATAAGTAGCACAGAGTGCAAGAGGTCGTGGCTGCCCCAGGATCCCAGCTGGCCTCAGTCATTCCCACTCTGAAGACACACAAAAGTGGAGAATTGAGTACTCAATGAGTATCCAAGTACTCAATCAGCTCCAGGACACGAGTCTTAATATCAATCTTTGCTGATTGAAACATCCCACTTCAACATCTATCCACTGTGTCCCCAAATCCCACTCCAAGCTCCTCTGTTACCAGCCACTTCCCTAGAAAGTCTTTAAATATTTAAATTCATAATTTTTAAGGTAATCATGGTATTTTAACTAGGTGTTGACAAGGCACAGACCCAAGTTTTAGGATAAAGAAAAGTATACAGCATGAACTTAACTATAGTTTCTCTCTCTCTCTCTTCTCTCTCTCTCTCTCTCTCATTCTCATTCTCTCTTCCACTCTTTTTCTTTTCCTCTCTTAATATCCAGTTTTATCTTGATAAATATGGCCTTGAGCAATCCATAAATCTGAAAGAGGCAGTATGATTGATGAACTAAGGTACATCCTGAAGACAGGGTTTCCTGGTTGCCAGAGAATCCTGACATTGTGATACACTGAAGCACAGGATAAGGGAAGTAGTTTAAATAGTAGTAGTAGTAGTCCGTGCTTCCAACACCTCATCCTGTGGCCCACCTTCATTCACCCCCTCCTGTGAGCTGGCTGCCCAGAGAAGCTTTATAATGATGTGATTATTCTAACTCAATTAGCAGGGAATGAAAGGAACAAAGGAAACCTATTTTGCAGCTGGCTGGTCATTCAAAAGCATCCTAACTTGAAATGTCAGCTAATTAGGACATGGTAGGAGGGAGAGATTTTGCTTGAGTACTTAGACCTTATTAACAGACCTCACTGTGATTATTAATATTATACTTCAATAAAATAAACCAAAAACATATTACATATCCAATTTTATTTGAAGGGTGAATTTCTATTGCTCTCACCCCAGACAGACATTAGATTCATAATGTCCCAAATCATAGGAACAATTAATTCCCAAATTAGTGTTTTCTCCATTAAGCACTGACCAGTTCTTTTTAATTCCTTTTTGGTCTTTGAAGCTGTAATAATCTTTGGATATATTTAACTCTCAATTTATAAATGGGAGAGAAGCTGAGAGAGTAAGGTATGTTTGAAAAAATACAATTGGAGTAGACCTAATGGCTACAGACTCTAAAATGCAGAGAGAGTAACTGTTCTGTTCTCTGAGAAGGAAAGGCATATGCAAGAGAAAGCAGCATTTAGGATGACAATTTTAGTTAAATTTACTGAGCACTTACTATGTACCAGGCTCTGCTCTAAACATTCTACACTCAATTATACCCTGTGAGAAAGGATGTTTGTTATCCTAATTTTTCACATAAGGAAAAAACACAAAGAAGTTAAATGACTTGTTTAAAGTGATACATATAGCAATTAAAAAAAAGATTTGTACCTAGGCAGTCTGACTGGAGAGTCCAAATTCATAACTATTATGCAATTCTGATAAAAATATGAAACCACAGATATTATTGGGCATCAATAAAGACGAATAATGAGAAAGTATGCTAGAGGATTAAAGGAATGCATGACTAGAGACAAAGGGCTAAACTCAGTCTCTAGCAATAAATTATTAAATCATCCTGTAACCAAGGTTTTTTTTTTTTTAAGGAGGGAAATATAGACACACACACATACATACACACATTGAAGAGCTTAGAAATGAGGTTTCCATCTGAAAGCTAAACAAGTAAACCCAGCCACAGTGGATTTGAAGAGCAGACTGTAAGACACAATCAAAGGACTGCCTTCCCAGGTACAACAGCAGAACATGCACACACCCAACATGCCAGTCAGGGTTAAGTGAGGACCAGCCAGATGAAAGTGAAGAAAGAGCGTGTTCCAGGCAAAAGGGACAACATGTGCCAAAGCTCGGAGATGAGAGACAGCATGGTGCATTCAGAGAACATGAAAAGGTTCAGTATGGCCAAAGCAGTGAAGAAGGAAGAGTAGACAGGGGCAGGGCTGTGGAAAGCTTAGCTGTTTGGAACTTATCCCCAGTGCAGTGGGAAGCCAGCCATTGAGGTGTTTGAGAGACATGGAGGAACACAGATTGGAGGGAGATCTCTGGCTGCAGAGTATGTTGGAGCTCTCCCCACCCCACCCCATAGCAGAGGTGGGTAGATCAGTTAGGAGCTGCTGTAGTCATCCAGGAGAGAGATGGTCAGGCAAGGTTGGCAGAAGTGGTGACTGGGAAGAGGGGGCTGATGGGAAATATTTCAGAAGTAGATAGATGGGGTGTGGGGGTGAGGCAGAGGAGGGGGTCTGGTTTGGGCAGCAGAGTGTGTTGTTGGTGCCCTTCACTGAGAGTGAGACCTTTCAGAGGAAGAGGAGGGGGAGGGAGAAGGGCAGGGCAGGGAGGAGGAGGAACAGTTTGAGGAGGAAGTGGAGGAGCTCAGGTTGAGAAAAGTTGAGTTTTAGGAGTTGGTGAGTTGTCTAAATGGAGCTCTTCAGTGACCAGTTGATGATATGGGTCTGGAGTTGGGCTGTGACGTCTGTCCTGGAGATAAAGATGTAGGTATCATCAGCCTCAGACCCTGTGAGTCGATCAGCTGGCTAGAGGAAGGAGAAGGGAAATGGGAACCAGGAGAAAACTGGAGGTTCAGACAGCACAAGCCAAATGGACATCACATAGTGTGGAAAAGGAGGACCTTTGTAATATCCCAAAGTCAGTATCATTTCTTTCCTCACTACTTTGTTTTCCTATTTACTGTGTATCTGTGTATCTAGAGGTGGGGTGGCCTGCGGAAGGGTGTGTCATCCTTTTCCTCTCTTTGAATTCTTTGGGCTGTATTTGAGGGCTCTTGCTGTTCCTCCTCTTTTGAGGAGGCAGTTTCTTTTTTCTTTTTTCCCCTCCTCTTCCAGGCTGCTTGTGCAGTTCTCTCTGTCAGAGCCTGCTGGCAGGGACTTCCTGGACATGTACATTAAGATGCAGCATAAACTAGTAGTGAAGGGCATGGGTTTTGGAGACAGTTCAGACTCTAACTCCACTAATTTCTAGCTTTGTGTACATTATCAAAGTTGATTAACTTCTCTGAGTCTTTATTTCCTCATCTGTAAATTAATACCTATCCACAATGAGATTTTATAAAAATTGAAATAAATAACACATAGAAAGCTTTCATTACATTTATCTTTATTATTATTATTATTATTACTATTTCTATTTTTATTATTCTTGCTCCAGGACAATCTGGAGCCTGCCATCCTAAGGCTTTTATGTCAGGTATCAGGAGGAAGAAAGAGTGCCCAAGAAGCATATTGTATTCATGATCTATAATAAACTTTGTACTTTCTAGGTGAAGAGAAAGCCACAGGGCTAGTTAGAGCCTGATGAGCAGTTCTGGGTGTTGATTCTGAAAGCCAAAGGTAAGGTTTCCCTTTCTCAAAATACCATCTCCTCTACTACAACATATGATATGGGAAGTTCTCATATTCCAGCAGATTGGGTTGGAGTCCCAGCATCTTTCTTAATGAGATTTTGATTGGATGGTCAACCAGTAAACCAGTTCTACACTCACTCTTCAAAATAAAACTAAAATAGGTGAAACATGTTTCTCTGGATTTCTGATCCCTGGGGGGCCCTAGATGGAGATAACAGAAAGGCTCTTCTCCACTTAGTAGTCAGGATTGTCATGGTTACCAAATTGTTCACAAGACTCACAAGTACACCCTGCTCTCCTATGAAGCGGCATTTGCATTTCAAAGGAACCAACAGTTTCAAAATTCTCCTCTAAAAAACATTTGTTTCAGTGGGGAAAATGGAATTAAGTCTAGAAAACTTGATACTTGCAATAGCAAATTTATATTTGCTGCAGGAATTTCAATAATAAAGGTTTTATTAAAGGTACACGTGTATAGCTATAAAACATAGACTTCCAATGACAAATTCAGGTTTTGATTACATGGAGCATTTGTTCAGGAGTAATGGCTTTTCTTTTCCTTATCACCAAAAGCTTTATCATTAACACAAACCTTCTTACACATTCTTATCAATTTTTATCACTTTTATCACCCACTGTTAGGATAAACAAAATTTAAAGGCATCTCAACCAAGTTGGTATGTTCTTTAAAAAAATACAGGTGATAGTGGCTCCTGATTTTGAAGGCGTTAATACCAACCACTCTTTACATAATGTAAGTTAGGTTTCCTAATTAATCAAAGACCTTATATCTGATTTGAATTATGAAAACATGGTTGTGAGAGAAATGCATACACTGAATAAAAATAGGCCATTAGTTGGGACTTGGGAATCCTTGTCATGTAGGCATTGTAAACAGACTCTTACATAATATCCTACAGTGTGCTGTAGTATTTTATTATCTCACAACATTAAAAGCTATGACTTTTAATTATAAGTGAAACTGGTTAGGGATAGGAGAGGGAAATAAATTGAATTATAGTGCAATTTCTCAGTATTTAATTATTTTAATGAGATATATGCTTTTAAAATGAGAAAGAACTTATCCAATGACCCATCAGTATCTATAGGGTCTTGCTTAATTTACTTACCTCCTCTTGGCCTCATCTGTCAAGTTGAGCAAGATAACTTATGGTTTAAAGAGACAGGAATTTCTCCCTAGTCACACACACACACAAAAAATTCCTCTGTTCTGGGAAAGGGTTAGTGAAAATGAAGAAATGAGGGACTCCTAAACAAGGAGACACCTGTGCCCTGCCCCAAGAGTGCCTCAGTGATGTGGCAAATCTCAGATAGGACAGCCATGGTGAGATGCTCAGCAACTTCAGCTTTGACAAAGATTTCTGGTCCTCTAGTATAGAGCAGAAGCACCAGAGCCTTGAAACCTCAAATGGATTTGCAATCTGGGACAATGTGTGTCTCAGCAGACTATGTGAATAGGCCTACCTTTCTGACACTCTGGTCCCAAATTTTGGCAACAATCAAGGAGTAAGGGAACCACAAAAATAAATGAGGCTGCTTTTTTTTTTCATATTAGCAAGATGAGGGCCCAAAGTTTAAATTCCTCCAAGGTGCTTTCTATTCCCAGGAACCCAGGGCCATTACATAGATGTTAAATTAATGGGCAACCCATTTGTCAGGCTAACAAGGTCCCTTTGCCTTGACACCCTCCCACCTCTGCTTGGGTCATCTGGTCTAGGTGAATAGCACCTGCCCTTCCTCTAGTAACTTCTCGGCTGGTTTCAAGAATTTGGAAGAGAGTTGTATGGCAGTCAATTTAACACCTGCCAAAGCCTGTTCTAAATGGGCCAGAGCCATACATCCTATATCTAAACATCCCTCAACCTTTGTACTAGCCTACAATCTCATAGGCAGAACACATTTTTGCAAGGTGCTAAACTACATGCTACACAGCGCCCCTCCAAAATCTGTACATTGAAGGAGGAGATTTGATTCTTACTCAGGTTGTAGAGAGAAAATTAGCCTCTGAGGGAGAGTGTTTCTGAGACAAACGCTAGAAGATTAGAGAAGTACGAGCACTCTCCTCTTTTTGTTTTGTTTATGGAGAAGCTGGGCATTTCCTGATAGACCGCACCCATGAAATAACTCCACAGCTAGTAATGCTGAAGTTAAGGCTTCCTGATGGGAAGATCACATGGATAGGAAGCACATTTTCATCACAAGAATGCAGAATGGTTGAATTGGGAGATTGAGATTGACATGTATACACTGATGTGTATAAAATTGACGACTAATAAGAACCTGCTTTATTAAAAAAATAAAATAAAATTCAAAACTTTTTTTAAAAATTAAGGAAAAAAATAATATTATACAATAACAATGATAGGTTTATAAAAAAATAATGCAGATTGGTTAGTTATAGTAGAATTAGTAGACACTATTTATGCCCTGTCCAGATTCCACTTACTGGGCTAGTACATCCATCCCCCTAAGCTGCTATGAACATTGGTTGCTAAAGATTCACAGTCACACCCTTGTCAGAGGATACCTTGGAGCTAAAACCCCTTTTCTCTCACTCCAACTCACCCATACACCAAGGCTTTCGGTCAGTGGATACAAAAGCCTGGCTCCTTTGTCTCACAATGGATCAGTTCTGTGGCGCCCTTCACATCCCAGATCTGCCCTGGGCTCAAGCTGAAGTTACACTTCAGCTGAACTACAGCTATGCCTAGGTTCTTCCCCTGTCCTATCCTGCTCTCCTATCTCCATACACGTTTCATCTGAGAACACTCCCTCAATAAACTACTTTCAGAAGAATCCCCATGGCAGGCTCTGCTTCTAGGGAACTCCACTTAAGACACAAGACTATTAATTTATGTTTCATCTCTATGGCTGTCTGTGTTCTCTGCTTTCCCTTTCTCAGTCCAGCCAGTTCTGTACTTCCTTGCCTCAGAGAAAGTTTGTGGCAGGACTTCCCAGATTTTATTTCCTCCATACCCCAAGTCCATTGTGAAAAATGAAGTTCAGGGAGTGAAGGATTTCCCTAACACTAAAAAGAAATCCCTTCCCTCACTCAATGGAAAAAGGGAGAGGTCTCTGAGTCCCTTGAATAGATGAGACCACTGGCCTGCTCCCTGACAGCCCAAAGAAAAGAGAAGGAACTCAAACCTGCTGGCCATATGATGCCCCTGGAAGTCTGGATCCTACCCAGGGCTCCCAGGCTCACCAAATTCCTATGTTCTCTATGCCAAGCAGAAGCTGCCTAACTGGTCATTCTGGAATCTGGGATGATGGCTATCACAGCTATAACTAGTGTGGAAAGATATCCTCTTGTAAGTCTATGTAGATTTTTTCTATATACGGTTATTTTTTCACAAAATTAAGATATCTAATATTTCTTTCCCATCTGAAAGGCTGACAAAAGGAGATTATGATTATGCTGTTATTATGAAACAATCTGTTAAAAGACTTTATGAAGCATTTTCATTAACTAATAAAAGGCATACCCTGCAATGTAACCTGAAAAAAATAATTCCAGGATATCATACACAGTGTAATTGCAGTAATGTTAAACACATCCACATTCTTACAAAGATAGAAAGACAAGGAATAGTAGTTGGTGGCTTATTTTTATTTTCTTCCTTACAGTTTTCTGTATTTTCTAAACTTTTTGTAGGCAGGATTAATGTCTTTTGCATCAGCTGGCCTCTTCTTATTCTGCTCTCCCAACGTCAGTCGGTATATGTAGTACCAGGAGCCAGCCCCGACCACCAGGCCTGTTGCCATCAAGCCCAAATTCTGAGCGCGGCCCATGCTGCAGCTGGAGCGAAGATCTCAGGGGACTCTCTCAGGCTAGTGAGAGCCGCTGGGACGCAGGAGTCTGAAACTGCAATCAAGGGGGCGGGGGTGTTCGGGGCGGAGGAAGGAAGAAGGAAATGAGGCGTTGAGCTTCTTTTTCTTTTGCACCATCAACCCACTGATAGATGGACCAGCAGACAGGGACAGACCAAAGCCAGAACCAGACAGGAACAAACAGGAGACAATGAGGACTCTGCTCTGGTGAATGCGGTGAACGCACCAACACCCGAACGTGGGTTCAAACCCGGACCTTTCCTTCTCCGTCCAGGTGGTCAGGCCTGTCTCTCACCTCACAGTCCCCCATCGCTCCACTCCCCGATAACCGCCTCCTCCCCTCCCTTCCGCCCGCTGGAGTCACCCACGCCAACCATTTCAGCTGCCTTTTACAAGGCACAACACGAAAAAGGGGCTGGGTTCGGGTGTCTCCGCGGGGAAATAGAGAAGCGCCTCCAAACTCGAAAGTCGTGCTGCTACCCTCCACCCTCACTCCAAGAGTCTCCAATCAATACCCACCCTCACCGTGACCGGCAGGAATCAGGACGGGTTTCCTCTTGTCCTCCTCCTTCCTTGCCCACAGCCACGTCACCTCAAAAGAAATTGGGAGCCGGTTACCTGAGCAAGAACCGCTATCTGGACAGACCAGCACACAGGCTCCTAGTCACATGAAGTTACATCACTGGTGAGTTCGGGGTCCCAAATTTCCCCTCCTATTATTGGCAAAGCAGAGGGTGACCCGCCCCCTCCCAACCCCCCCCCCCACCACCACCACCATTACCACACAGGACACTGTTGCTCTTTCTAGTCTTTGCACATCCAACAAACGTGTTGTCTTTGATTATTGGAAGGGGCAGTATTTTCTCCTGAGCTACTGGCCAATTCTACTGCTTCTCTGGGGAATGGTCCCGTCCTTTTCCGTGCTCCCTCCACCTTTTTTCTTTGGAATCCTTAATGTTCACCTCTGCAGTCCTGAAAATACCTGTAAATGGGGACGGTGGAAGGGGTGTCAGGAAAAGAAGCAGAGAGTAGGAATGAATTTGTTATTTTATTTTATTTATTTATTTATGGCTGTGTTGGGTCTTCGTTTCTGTGCGTGGGCTTTCTCTAGTTGTGGCAAGCGGGGGCCACTCTTCATCGCGGTGCGCAGGCCTCTCACTATCGCGGCCTCTGTTGTTGCGGGGCACAGGCTCCAGACACGCAGGCTCAGTAATTGTGGCTCACGGGCCCAGTTGCTCCGTGGCACGTGGGATCTTCCCAGACCAGGGCTCGAACCCGTGTCCCCTGCATTGGCAGGCAGATTCTCAACCACTGTGCCACCAGGGAAGCCCTGTTATTTTCTTGTTAGCACTATTCTGTTTCTTTTTTTGCCCAAATTTTATTATGGCAAAATAATGATAGAACTATTTTCATTAAAAAAAAGATTATTTTTTTAAAAGGCATGTTTCATAAACAATCATTCTCACTGCATAATGAGTTTTATACATGCCACTCAAAGCAATCTTAATTAATGTCTTCCACATCTTGTCACATGACGAGGCCCTGATTTAGCTAATCATTTATTTGAGAGTTAATAAATCTGCTAATGCAGCAAAGCCAACTGGCTTTATTTCTGGACTGCAAGAGAGTCGTTGTAAGTGCAATGTTGGAAAGCCATTTCTTTATTTATTCATTTGTTCAACATATTTACCGAGCACCTACTACATACCATGCATTGTTCTCCATGCTGTGGTTACAAGGGTGAATAAAACAGACCTAAATCTCTAAATCATGTGGCCCTTACATTGTAGTGAGAGAGACAAACAATAAACAAGTAAATAAACTATATATATATATATATATATATATATATATATATATATATATATATATACTGTTAGTGATACATACTAAAATATTTTAAAGCAAGTAGATATGAAAAGTCGAGATGGGTTAAACTTTCAGATAGAGTGGCCAGAGAAGGCATCACTAGAAAGGTGACCTTTCAGTAAAGATCTGAAGTTAGTGAAGGATCTAAGTGTGGTGATATCTGGGGGAAGAATATCCCAGGCAGGAGGACAAGCAAATGCAAAGGCTCTGTGAAGGTAACAAGCCCAGTATGTTCCAGGAACATCAAGGAAGCCAGGATCGCTGAGCTAGAGACAGAGCAGTAGAAGATGAGGCAGAAAGGTAATAAGGTTGAAGAGAGTAGGGCCTAGTCAGTTGTAGTGAGGACATTTGCATTTACTCTAAACAAGGGGAAGTGGGTGGGGAGTTTGAGGAGTTAAGGGGAGTGGAGTTAAGGGGAGTTTGAGGAGTTAAGTGGGTGGGGAGTTTGAGGAGTTAAGGAGACTAGAGTGAAAGGGAGACTGGTTTATCTACATCATTCATTGCAACAGCAAACTGAAGGAGAAAATAAATCTTACAATTAAAGCACTTGATAAACTGAGTCAGCCAGTCCTAAATTAAAAAACAAAAAAACTGTTAGTAAAATAG
This sequence comes from Grampus griseus, assembly GCF_964374135.1. NCBI lineage: Eukaryota > Metazoa > Chordata > Mammalia > Artiodactyla > Delphinidae > Grampus > Grampus griseus. Next base: position 87,329,403 of record NC_138999.1, on the reverse strand, counting down.
GAATAGTGGAAACTTTGCCTGTGCAGTAAGGAATTATATATTTATAATTTAATGAATTATTATTGGTTAAATTAAATTAAGTATAAAAGAAAATAGCCTTAGTCTGATGAAGACTATATCAGAGGCTCTTTTGACCTAGCAGATTCCTCACTCTTTGTGGGCTACCAAGACCACAGAACTTGTGACTTACCTCTACTCACTGATATTATTTCCTTCTACTACTTTTTGTGCAGTACTGGTAAACATAAACAAAAATAACCTTGAAAAACAGATAAAATGTATCAGAAACAGCAAAAGTTACACTAAATGATGAAACTTCATAAGAGGTATTCCCATTTTCTTCAAGAACAAGAACAAGAGGTTCTCAAGCACCACCATTGTTCAACATAGTTCTGGTCAATATAACACATGCAGAAAAAAAGGGAAAAAAGTTATAAATATTGGAAAGGAAGAAATGTAAAAAATCATCATTTGAAGATGGTTATGTATACATACCTGGAAAAACCAAAAGTATCATTTGAAAACAATTGAAATTAATCAGACAGATCACAGAAATTGGCGGATACAAAATAAATATATAATAGTAGAACACTTTCCTTAAGCAGAAAATCACCTATAAGAAATTACAATTGGAGAAAGGAATAGCATTTCAGCAACATAAACTACTAATACCTAGGAAAAACCTAACAAGTAATAGGAATTATTTAGCTGAAGAAACTTACAAAATTTGATTAAAAAACATAAAAATAGATCTGAGCAAAATGGAAATATATCATATTCCTGGAGGGGAAGTCTCAATTTTAAGATGCTAATGTTCCTCAAATTAATCTGCAGATTTACCGCAATTACAATACAAATTCTAAATGCTTATTATTTGTTTATTGTTGTTCAATTCAGAACTTGATTAATAACCACAAATGCACTTACTAATATATGCATAAAAAGAAAGTTGGAAATCTTTAGCAGTGACTAGCAATGGGAAAGATATCATGGAGCTCTTTCCCTGCATACTTTATACATTTCCTTATTGTTTTGAATATTTTTAACCACTAATATATATATTACTTTCATTACCAGAAAAAAAAAAGATATTTCTAATCTGGACTATTTTATATAACACAGACTCTCTAGGCCATTGTATTGGTTCTTAATATCTAGGGCAGGGATCCTAGACCCCTTGAGAAACTGATGAGGTCAATGACCTTTATTCCCCTTTCCCCCAAAAAATGCACTTAATCACACATACACTCAAAAACAAAACCTTGCATACAATTTCACGTAGAACACAGAGGTAGCCAGTTGAGAATGCCTACTCTAGGTTAATCAGTATCGTCAGTGGGGAGAGACCCTGGGGCCCAGGTATACATTTGGCTAAGGAAGTAGCAAAGTGGGTGTGGGCCTCGGGCAGTGACCCTGCAGCAAGGCTGGGTTCTCCCTGGGTGCCCTGAGGTGAGGAGGCCAGAGGTGAGAGGTCAACAGGCTGCAGGCCAGGTGATAGCAGCAGACAGCATCAGGAACAAGGTTAACTCGGCCACACCATGAATAAGGGCAGAGCAGGGCAGGCAGGCCTGGGTGCTTCCCCCAGCAATCTTTGTGGAAACCTGCAGCTGCAGGGGTAGGTGGGAACAGCAATCCCTTCTCTGCATCCCTAAGTTACCACTGTGGGAATTTGAGGGAGGGAGTGAGGGAAGAAGCCAAAGGCATTTACTCAAATTGGTCACCTGAGTAAAGATGGCATTTACCACCCTGGTCACTGTCCATGTATACTTTTAGGATGAACAACAGAGTCAGGTGCCAGAATGCAGGGGATGAGAGGTTCTGGAATATAGGAGAGGTGGGAGGGCAAGCACCTTCCTCCCTCCCCTCTTGACAGGACTGGAAGGATTTGACCATCTCTGCATCCCTCATATCCATCATTTCCTTCGTCTAATAGTTCTTCCTTTTGCCCAGAGCTGAATCACAAAACTGGAACCTAATCCATGGACAGGTGTTCAAAACTGTCATGGTTACAGCCATCAAATTACAAGAGGTTCACACAGCAGTCAGCAATGGTTTGGGAACATTAAATAAATGTGTTTCTCTAAGAGAACAAGACAGCATCATTTATTTACCCAACTTAAAAGCTGTCCCAGAAGGAGAAAAAGTAGGATATTATTTGTCCAAAATAAATAAGATCAGACAACTGAACATCTCTCCATGGATCAATTTACAGATCGTATGGAAACATGCTTATCTTGTTGAGAAAAATTCCATTTTTGGATATTCAAATGCCTTAGCATGTTTTGAAAACTATTTCCTATGTGGACAATAGAATCTTCTATGTGGTAAAAATTAACTAAAATTAATGGTGTCTTCCAATATTAGTGGGAAATCTTTTTTCTAAAACATGCCTACTCTTTTTCTTTTGTTGCTGCTTCCCACACTGAACTCTTGTTTTGTTGTATTTTCTTACTATAATAATAAAGAGTGGTGATAGCTTTAAAAACAAAACAGAGACGTATTACAGAAGTAAAGACCCCACTACCATTCCTACCCCTTACCTATACTGGAGCAGGGGCCCAACTGCAAGGTAAATGGTGGGCACTAGTGGATGGAGGATTGGAGGTGGAGTGAGGGGAGAGTATCCAGTTGCCCAAGAAAGGATGAGACGATTCCCCAACAAGAAAAGCAAAAATTGTCAATAGCCCTCCAAGAAGATGCATCCCCTCCCCAGTAACCAGAGAAAGGCAAATTCTAACACAAGGAGAAGGGGCTACTTGTGGCCTCTGGGACTACAAAGACAAAAAAATGAGTGACAGGACCTGATGTGGTGGGGTGAGGTGCTAGTGGGGGTAAAGGAGGGGGCTCCTGCTCTTGGTGGGAGTGGAAGTTGGGGACCCAAGCTTACTGGCGATGCAGCCCTCACGTGACCAGGAGCTGACGTTGGCAAAGGTACTTAAAGCCCTGACCGCCGTCCTCCGTCCTCCTCTGGGTACCAACTCTATTGCGCTGCGCACTGCCGTGCGTTTAACCCAGGCGAGGAGGAGGAGGAGAAAATTCCCCCAGATCGGGCAGGTGGGTGTGAGAGTGGGCATGGCCTGGCACCCCCGAATAGGGGTAGCCCAGAGATGAGGGAGTCTGAGGCCGCGGGTGTCTCCGCCTCGCCCGCCCCTGGCCGGCTCTCCAGACCCCCGCGCTCAGTCGCAGCTCATTTTGGTGGGCGGCGGGAAGAGGGGGAGGGGGGAACGTAAAGACGCTGATATACTTGTGGAGAATCCGCTTACTTCCCCTCCCAGCCAGTGTTTTTTTGGTTTTGTTTTTGACACTCAGGCCCCGCACCCCACATCCCGTCCTGTTTTGAAAGGAGGAGGGAAGAGAAATAAACGTGGCAGCGCATATAAGGCCAGTGGGGAGGTTGGGGAAAGGGTGATCGGAGGGGCACGCAATTAGTAAACAATCCGGCTTATTCACTCCCACTCTCACTTTGCAGATACCTCTCCCGACCACCGCCCCCGCACCCTCCCCTCTCCCCCGGCCGACCCCACGTCTTTTGGGGGTGCTGGGAAATGGGTGTGACAGCCTTTGTAGGGGAGGTGGCGGTCTGGCTCTGGGCTTTACAAGAGGGAAGGCCCTGAGAGAATCTGGTATTAAACCGCCGTGCTAAGTCCTAGGCTGCTTTCCAGACACCTCCGGCGCATACAACCCTTCACCCCCGTTTCTTCAGTCCTGAAAAAGGAGATCGGGTACCCTGGCGGGAGAAATGGCGGTTAACAGGAGATTGCGATGGGGTGTGGGAGGTGGAATCCAGAGCGGAGAAACAGTGGAAAATCATGACCCTCAAACCGAAAGGGCAGACACTGGGGACCCGTTGTGCAGGCTGATGCTAGGCGTGGGGGCTGGGGACTGCAGGACTGGTGGTCATAGGAAGGAGACGCTAGATTGTCTGGCCATAATCCCCAGTCGCGCGTCCCGTCCAGCCTTCTGTGCACCCTCGCTCCGCCCCCTCCCGCTTCGGTGCAGGAGAAGGGGTGTGGCCGTCTGTCCGGGAGAAATGGCGGACGGGGGGGCGGGGCAAAGGGAAGGAGAGGTTGACTGCCTGGGGAGTCTGCGCAGGGGCGGGGGTTGGGGTGCGAAGGGAGGGGTGAGAAGAGTTGAAGGAATTGAGAGGTGGAACCGTTTGTCATTCTGGTATGTGAATGCTGAAAGGCAATTGGGGACTTTGGTCTTCAGTCCGTTCCATCCGCCGCGCTCTGTCTCCAACGTCTTGCTATCCGTATTTCTGCCCTTCAGTCTGTCCTTAGGATGGAGCTCTAACTGAACTGAAGAAAGGAGAAACAGCCCTGAATCATTGGAGGTCAGTGTGGGGGCTGGGAACTGTCTTGGAACCCCTGGTATGGTGTGGCAGAAACCAGAGCAGAAATTGGAGCCGGGGGCTCCTCTTCCCCCATCTTCTTCCTCCTTATAAGAAACCCTTGCCCTGGGCCTGTCCTTTTTGGTACAGCGAAAGGGGTGTGGCACTTGCCTTCTTAAATAAGGATTTGAGGAGGAAGGGATATGGAGGGAGTGAGGAGCCCTGAGCGGGGGAAACTTGCCCACAAGGGTTCAAATCAAGAAAAGAAGAGAATCCATCTACCAAAGGCCCCCGAAACCCCCTTTCTGGGATCTCTCCACAGGTCTGTCTGCCTTTTGGGCCCTGCACAACTACAAGCCTGGTGGAAAAGAGCAAATTGCTTCTGCTCCCAGCAGGTTGGTACGTGTATGAGAATCATTTGGGGACCTTTGGGCTGGGGGTGAGGGAATCAGAGAAGAATCTGGGGTTCTTTCTGGTTCTCCACCAGCTTTCCTGAAGTCTATATGGCCTCTCATCCCCCATTTAGGTGCTGGGAAATTAGATGTGTTTACATTGGGCAGTGAGGGCTAGGGATGAAGATGTAAGAAACATCAGACAACCAGGGTCCTGAATCAGCACACAGAGGCCTGGACACTTGTGTCTGGGTACTAGTCCACCCACCAAGCATTATGTTCCCAAACTCTCCTTTAAGTAGGCCTGGTTAAGCACGAAGTGAGCCAGAGCCCTAAGCCTCATTTTTATCCTTTACCCCAGGTCCTGCTTAGTTTGCAACCTCAGCAGAACTTTCGAGCCTGAACTGAAGCACCTTACCTTGTCGTGCACGCACCCCACTTGGGCACACCAGCTCCACACCCTGGATCAGGGAATCACTCCAGCTGCATCATGAGCCGTGTTCGGGATGCTGGCTGTGTAGCCGCTGGGATAGTGATTGGGGCCAGTGCCTGGTACTGCGTCTACAAATATGCCAGGGGAAGAAACCAGATGAAGAAGAGACTGGCCAAGCCCAAGACCAGGGCTGTGGCCGGGACTGGAGCCCGGGCTAGAGCTGGACTAAGGGCTGGATTCACAATTGACCTTGGGCCAGGATTTGGTCCTCCAACCCCAGTCCACACTGGGGCAGAGGTCAGGGTCCAGGATGAAACCTCTGCTCTGGACATGGCTGGAGCTGAAGCAGTGGCCCCAGCTGCATCTAGTGCCAAGGCTCAGAGTGGGGCAGGAAGTCAGGCCCAGGAGGCAGAAGGGGCCGGGGTTGGGCCTAAAGCTGAATCAGAAGCCACAGTGGCTTCTACAGTGGCACCAGCTCCCTGGGAGGCAGAGGCTCCCGTGGCTGCAGAGACCTCCACAATGACAGGGGCTCCTAAATTAGCAGAAGCCCCTGGCACAGCAGAGGCTCCTGGGGCACCAGCTCCTACTGAGGCAGCACCATCTACCGAGGCAGTGGAGGCTTCCATACCAGCAACGCCTACTGTGGTAGCAGCACTTTCTGGGGCAACAGCATCTTCTAGGGCAGCAGCACCTTCTGGGGCTGCAGTGCCTTCTGGGGCAGCAGCCCCTACTGGGGCTGCAGAGGCTCCTGGGACTTCAGGGTCCTCTAAAACAGCAGCAGCCGCCAAGAAAACAACCCCTGGGGCTCATACTGGGGCTATACCTAAGGCCGGGTCAGCTACTGGAGCTGTACCCAAAGGTGGAGCTAAGGGTGGAACCAAGTCCCGGACTGGAGGCAAGGGCAAAGGCAAGAAAAATAAGGTTGAAGTAGACGAATTGGGGCTGGGCTTCCGCCCTGGAGATGGGGCTGCGGCAGCTGCCGCAGCCTCCGCTAATGGAGGACAGGCTTTCCTGGCAGAGGTTCCTGATTCTGAAGAAGGGGAGTCTGGGTGGACGGACACAGAATCGGAGTCAGACTCTGAGCCTGAGACCCAGCAGAGAGGGAGAGGGAAGAGACCCGTTCCCATGCAGAAGCGCCCCTTTCCTTATGAAATTGATGAGATTCTGGGTGTCCGAGATCTCAGGAAAGTCCTTGCTTTGCTTCAGAAATCGGATGATCCTTTCATCCAACAGGTAGCTTTGCTCACTCTGAGCAACAATGCCAATTATTCATGCAACCAAGACACAATTCGCAAATTGGGAGGCCTCCCGATTATTGCAAACATGATCAACAAAACTGATCCCCACATTAAGGAGAAAGCCTTAATGGCCATGAACAACCTGAGTGAGAATTATGAAAATCAGGGCCGGCTTCAGGTATACATGAATAAAGTGATGGATGACATCATGGCCTCTAACCTGAACTCAGCAGTACAGGTAGTTGGACTAAAATTTTTAACAAACATGACTATTACTAATGACTACCAGCACCTGCTTGTCAATTCCATTGCAAACTTTTTCCGTTTGTTATCTCAGGGAGGTGGAAAAATCAAGGTTGAGATTTTGAAAATACTTTCGAATTTTGCTGAAAATCCAGATATGTTAAAAAAGCTGCTCAGTACCCAAGTGCCATCATCATTTAGTTCCCTCTACAATTCTTATGTGGAATCAGAAATTCTCATTAATGCCCTGACTCTATTTGAGATCATCTATGACAATCTCAGAGCAGAAGTATTCAACTACAGAGAGTTCAATAAAGGCTCCCTTTTCTACTTATGCACTACATCTGGAGTGTGCGTTAAGAAAATTCGAGCCTTAGCAGATCACCATGACCTCTTGGTGAAAGTGAAAGTTATAAAACTAGTGGACAAATTCTGATTGGCTATGTGTCTCAGAGACTTGAAGAAATGTCTGGTTTTGCAGTCTGGAAGCAATGAAAATTGAAAGTTACTGCTTTTCCACTTGCTTATATAGTAAAGGGATCCTTTCAGCTGCCAGTTTTGAATAATGTATCATCCAGAGTGATGTTATCTGTGACAGTCTCCAGCTTTAAGCTGAATAATTTTATGAATACCAAATAAATAGTCCTCTTGTACTGAAAACACATTTGTGACTTTAATCGTGCTGCTTGAATGGAAATATTTTTACTGGTTCCTCTATGTGAATTGATAGTGAACCTGTCCATCATGAATAGCCTACACTTCTATCATCTGTTTTGACTTGAATTTATTCACCAAAGACTTCATTTGTGTATCATTAATAAACTTGTATGTTTCAACTGACAAAAAAAATTGTTCTCTTGCTTGAATTTAAAATCTAGCTGGAGAGATAAGGTACATAAATAGAAAAAGATTACAGTACCTGAGCATATGCTCATTGTCAAATATATGCTATCTGTTTAAATGAAACAGAAGTGGCTAGAATGCTTCAAGGAGGAAGGGCACACTTAAGGTGGACCCTGAAGGACAGCATGAGAAAACACAGAAGGGCATTCCAGGAGAGGAAATGGCTTGAAGAAAGACACGGAGGTAGGAAATCTGTTCCAGTGACAGGAAGGTAACCAGTTTGCCTGGAATGGAAAGTATGGGAATAGAAGTGATGGGAGATAAGGGTGGAAATGTAGGGCAAAAAAAGTTTAGGGAAGACCCTGAACACCAAGCTGAAGATTGAAATATGATCCTGTCATTTTCTGGGAGTTACTGGGCATTTTTGGCAAAAGGAAAAATAATCTGGTGGCAATGTGAAAAATGGATTGGAGCTGTGATGGGGTTAGGTGTAGAGATATTCGTTAGGAAATTATAAACCAAGCATGAGATGATGAAGAGTGAAATAGGGCGATGGCTATAGGAAATGTTAGGGAATGATGATAAGAGATGCTTACCAAAAAATGTACCAAAATCTGCTATCTTGGCTATAGGTCAACAGAGAGGAAGGATTGTATGATCTTGTGCAGGTTCTGACAGAGAAAGCCCTCTTTCTTGGGCAGTTCTGGCAACCAAGCAATGCCAAAGTGAGTTACCATTTTTTTTCTTTCCATTTTTTTCTTTTTTTTTTGAGTCACCATTTATAATGATGAGAAAGAGCAGTGTTACAAAAAGAATGACTCTTGGTGCAAAGTGATTTTTCCCCCCTCAGGTTAGAGGTCTAGGTCCTCCTTTGTTTGGAAGAGGGGCAGTGGTGAGGCCTTTTTGGGAACCCCACCCCCACCTCTGAGTTCACTTAAGAGCAGGAAAACCTTCCTTCATCTGCCCCCTGGCCAGTGAAGCAATGAAAGAAGAAAATGGGAGAAGTTGCAGAGATTTTCCAAACCCAGCCTGCTCTCCTGACACCTCTCATGAAACCTTCATTTTGGTGCAGGTGTATGGTAGGCTGTGGCAGAAATAGAGACAGGGACTCCTGGGAGGGGGGCACATAGAAAATGTACAGTTTGGCCTAATATACTGGCACAACTTATCTGGAAGGCAATTTGGTAATCTATATAAGAAGCTTTAAAGGTACACCTGCCTTTCAGCCAAGCATTGCACTTGTAGGATATTTTTCCCTATGGAAATAATCAAATAATTGTATACAGAGGAATATCAAGGGTATTCAATTGAGCAGTGTTTCTAAGAGAGAAAAAGAAGCAACTTAAATGTCTAACACTACAGAATTGGCTAAACAATAGGTGGTATGTCCACACAGTAAAATAGTATGCAACTGTTAAAAACTGCGATGTAGGGCTTCCCTGGTGGCTCAGTGGTTGAAAGTCCGCCTGCCAATGCAGGGGACACGGGTTCGTCCCCCAGTCCGGGAAGATCCCACATGGCGCGGAGCAGCTAGGCCCATGAGCTATGGCTGCTGAGCCTGCGCGTCTGGGGCCTGTGCTCCGCAACGGGAGAGGCCACAACAGAGAGAGGCCCGCGTACCTCAAAAAAAAAAAAAAACTGCGATGTACTTTTATATTATTGGCATGAAAAGACATTCACCATATGTAAGAGTCTGTTGCATCAGTCAAAAAAAGGCTCCTGCAATTGAAAGTCAGTGAAAATTCTTTCAGATGTTTATTATGTCATCTCAGTGTATTTTTACACAGAATTGGAATCATATTGTACATCAGTGGTTCTCAATGTGTAGTTCACAGACCACTACAGGTCCCTGAAACTGTAAGGTCAAAATTATTTTCAAAATAAAACAATGGTTGGTAAAACTGCTGGTGCCTCAGCATAGATCAAGGCAGTGTCCCCAAACTGTACTAGTAGTGATTGAATTCTTTACAGCCACACACTCAACAAATTTCTGTAATCCAGTTTCATTTCTAAATGTCTTTAATGGAGTCCTTATTTATAATAAAATTATATTTTTTATTAAATCTTGTTGATTGAGTGCATATCTTTTTAAAATTCTGTAACACAAAGTGTGCACAAAGCACTTCTCCTGCATAGCTTAATACAGTGGTTGTCTCAAAGGAAAATGTTTGCACCATCATTTGAGTTGTGCACTGAATTAGCTGCTTTTGACGTGGAACACCATTTTTACTTGAAAGAATGACTGGCAGAAAGACTGTGGTTTTTCAGACTTGAGTATTGGGCAGACATTTTCTTGAAAATTAATGAAGTGAACCTTCAAGAAAAACAACTGACTGTATTTGCCACCAACAATAAAATTTGAGCTTTCAAGCAAAATTAGAATTTTGGAAAGCTTGTATCCACAGCCATAGGCTTGACAGCTCGTAATATTTAAGGATTTTCTGAAGAGATCAGTGGTGAAAATAATGAAGGTGAAAGCCTTTTTTCTGTTTCTCCTTTTAGGATAGAAATGATGGAGGACTCTGGGGCCTAATGTTGATCTTACTCAGTTTTACTGTGACCATTGTAACCCATATGACATCAAACCCATGGTCATTTAATAAAGAATATCATTGCTCTGGTAACAAGGTGACCCTGGGTGAGGCTAGACCCAAGATTGTTTGAACCCTTAATAAGGAGAATCTGAAAAGATGTCAATCCTGGAACAGTAATGTCTTCTTCTGGATGAAGTAGAGATGGTATCTGAGCCCATATACTGAAGATGGATGCATTAATGTCTCTTGGCTTGATCCCAGATATGAAGGTAATCTAACCAGCTTCCTTTGCTCTGATTAGCAGTGGAAATTTCCATCGCCTTCAGATGGAACCTATTCCCATGCAGAGACATGTAGTCTGGTCTTATGAATGAGCTAAGAATCACACAATAGGCAAATATTTCATTTCCTAAAGTCTAGGTTTTTGTGTCTTAAATCATCGCATGAGAATGATCAACAGCATAGTCCAGGTGGTGCTGAGATTTAAAAAGGTAGTTCTTTGGAAAGATTTAACCTGGTAAAATTATGACAACAGGCACCAGGAATTGAGCACCAACTATATAGTGTTCTATTATTACTTAAGCATGATTGTTGAAACATTCCTTAGACATTCTGTAGTACTATAGTTTTTACCTTCTACATTGTGTGTTCAGGGCATGGTTGAAGTGGGGGCAATTCTCACAACCATGTTTGCACTGAATAGTCCTGCCTTCCTTGCTTTAATTTATTGGTCTGGGTAAACAATTTGATCGAAAGTTATCATGGTTTCTTTAATTATTTTTAAAGAATATGAACTGATAAATGCAAGAATTGAGAATACAGGGCTGTCATTTTAGTGGTAGAGCACAAGGATGAAGTGATACAAACTCCTGCTCTTGGAGTCCCTGAGCTGCACTTGTTTCCATCCTTTATCAGGCCAGATATTCAACTTTTCCATTACTTGTAAAATATATCACAACATCTTTCCTTAAATTCCCTTTTTGTGCTTAAACAAAAGTCTACAGACTAAGAGTAAGACCAGAAGTGGGTAGTAAGCAATAGAGTCTCAAGAAAACGTGAGGGATTGGGGTTGAGGTGGGCAAAATGCAAATAAGAATTTTTTCCACAGTCTGGGTTTGAAAACTAATAGCCTACAATTAACTGGGTGTCCTTTCCCACTGACAATGGGTTCTAGGTGACAAGGTTTTTCCTCCCATAGAATGGTTTCATGGAGAAGAGGATTTGGGTGAGATCAGATGTTTGTTTGTAAAATCATTGAGCAAATTCCAGTGAAAACAATGAGTAGACTAAATTATGGAATACCTGATTCAATGTAAAAGATAAAATAGAGCAATTATGAACTCCTACTGCGTGAATCTTTCTCCACTTAAAGCTGTCAGAGACAACTTGAAGAATGAGTTTAGAAACTGGCCTTTTCAATTACTTAATTGTTATATCAGTTGAATGCACCATTTTATCAGATTTCTTTAGTAATATGGGAACACTGGTAACTCAAGTAGGTGATCTGGGAAATTCTGAGCCTTTCTGGGCCTTTTAAAAATAGTTACCACTGTGCCCTGCTTATAAGGAAAATAAACAGCAATTTGCCTCCTGCCTTAACTGAGATTCATACTTTCAAATGTGAAAACACCTTAGGGCTGAGGGTGATATTGCATTATCAGAACAAAAAAGAAAAGAATTATAGATTTTGAGTGTGCCTAAGAACATAAGTTTATATCAGTCCAAATTAATCACAATTAGGACTCTCATCTATTCTTAATATAATTGATTAACTCTAGACTTAAGTTAGATATGAATGATAAAATTGCAAGAGTGACCACTAAAATAATAGAGAGTGTAAAATGTCCAATGCATTAAAGGGAAAAATGCACTAAGAAGAATAATTTAATCCAAAAGAAGGTGAGAAATGAGAAAAGTGAAGCCTTAAAAGAGCAAGAAAAAGAGAAAGCACAGAACTCACATGTATTAGTAATCATAATAAGAAAAAATGGGCTAAACTTACTAGTTAAAAGATTTTGTCAGATTTAAAAAATCAAGCTGCATGATAAAGAATAAGCATGCAGAAACTTTGAAAGTAAAAGTCAGAAAAATATACCATGTAAACACTAACCAAAAGGAAGTTGGAAGAGCTAAATTAATGAGACAAAAATAGGTTTTAAGACAGAAGGCATTATTAAAGATAAAAAATATGTGAATGGTTAAACAAACCATGGTACATCCATACCATGGAATATTACTTGGCTATAAAAAGGAATGAACTATTACTGATACACAAAACAACTTGAGTGGATCTCAAGGGCATTGTACTGACTGGGGGGGAAAAGCCAATCTCAAAAAAAACATATACTCTATGATTCAATTTATATAACATTCTTAAAATGAAAAAAATTATAGAAATGAGGAATAGGGAGTTAGGGATGGTGAGGGGGAGAGTGTGTGTGACTAGAAAGAGATAAGACAAAGGAGATCTTTGTGGTGTTGGAAGAGTTTAGAATATTGGTTGCCATGGTGAGAGAAAATGGCATAGAGCTATACACACATATTGTACCAATGTCAGTTTCCTAATTTTGATATCACACTATAGTTATGTAAGATGTAACCATTGGGGAAAACTGAAAGGTACAGAAAAATTCTCTGTATTATCCTTGCAACTTCCTGTAAATCTATAATTACTTCAAAGTAAGATTTTTTAACTGATGATAAATGGTTCAATTCACCAAGATAAATAAAAATTCTAAGTGTGTGGGCATTTAATAAAGTAACCTCAAAATATGTAAAGAAAAAAAGAAATGAACACATCAACGATCACATGGGATAATTCAACACACTTTTCTAAAATATTTAAAAGACAAGTATTTACTAAAAATGGTAAAGTTATAGAATAGAGAACAATACAATCAACAAGCTGATTTAATGAAAATAAACAGAATCCTGCACCCAATAATAGGAAAATACACTTTCTTCTCAAGCATACACAGGACTTTTACAATAATTGATCACATAGTTGGCCATAAATCAAGTCTCAACAAATTTCTGAGAATGACTTTCATAAAGTTCACCTTATCTGACCAAAATGCAATTAGAATAAAAATCAATAATAAAAAGGCAACATTTTTTAAATCCATGTGCTTGGAAATTTTAAAACATATTTCTAAATAATCAATGGGTTAAAAAGGAAGCATAGTGGACATTTTAAAATACTGAGAACTGAATAATAATAAGAATGCTAAAGATCAAAATTTGTGGGATTCAGTAAAAACGGTATTTCAAGGGAAATTTATGGCCTTAAATCTTTATGTTATACAATACGTCCAGAATAGGTGAATCTATAGAGACAAATAGTAGAATCATGGTGGACAAGTGCTGGAGGGGTTGTGGAGGAGAGATGAAGAGTGACAGCTAAAGGGTACAGGGTTTCTTTTTGGAGTGATAAAAATGTTTTAAGGGCTTCCCTGGTGGTGCAGTGGTTGAGAGTCCGCCTGCCGATGCAGGGGACACGGCTCGTGCCCCAGTCCGGGAGGATCCCACATGCCACGGAGTGGCTGGGTCCATGAGCCATGGCCGCTGGGCCTGCGCGTCCGGAGCCTGTGCTCTGCAACAGGAGCGGCCACAGCGGTGAGAGGCCCGCATACCGCCAAAAAAAAAAAAAGTTTTAAAATTGATTGTGGTGATGATGGTTGTACAACTCTATGAATATACTTAAAACACATTGAATTGTACACTTTAAATAGGTGAATTTAGTAGGTGAATTATCTCTCAATAAAGTTATTTTTTTAAATCTGTTAGACTAGAAAAAAAGGCTAAACATTGATAAGATAAGCATCCAAATTAAGAAGTTAGAAAAAGACCAACAGAATAAAGACAGAAGAATGAAAAAGACAAGAGCAGAAATAGATAAAATAGAAAGTAAAAATACTTTAGACAGTATCAACAAAGCCAAAACCTGGTCCTGTGAATGGTATAATAAAAAAAGCAAACCTTTGGTGAGACTAATGAAGGAAAAAAAGGTGTTAAGAAAAAATATTAGCAATGAACAAGAGGACATAATAATGAGTAAGCAAAGATTTTTAAAGATAAAAGAATATTATGATTAACTTTATGCAATGAATTTGAAAATGTGGATGAAATGTTAGAATTCCTTGAAGAATAGAACCTACCAAAACTGACTCAAAAAGATACAGAAATTCTAAAGGGTCCTATAACCACTGAGGAAATTAAATCAGTAGTTTAAAAGTCCCTCTGCTCCCCAAAATAGGCCCAGATGGAATTGATAATTCCAATCTTGTACAAACTCTTCCAGAGAACAGAAATAAGTAATACTATCCAATGCATTTTATGAGACTAGTACTAACCTTTATATCAAAACCAAAGTTAGTATGAAAAAGGAAAACTATACATCTTACCTATAAACATAAATGTAAAATTTTTAAACAAAATATCAGCAAGTGGAATCCAGCTATGTATAAAAAATTTTTTCATGATCAACTTGGAATGCAAAAGTGGCTTAACACGAAAAATAGCTATCAAAGCTTGATTGACACATTCTAACATATATATATATATATATATATGAAGTATTAAGACTCTAAAAGAGCTATGCCAGTTTTGAAAAATAATGATAAAGAGAGGAGACTGATTCTACCAGATAGTAAGATATACTACAAAATTTTATCATTAGTCAAGATAACAATAGGCTATGCTGCAGTAACAAATGAACCCCCAAATCTCAATGAATACACAAAGGTTTATTTCTTGTTTACATAAAATTTAATGCCGGTTGGGCAGCTCTCAGTCTTCCATGTTGTTACTCTTCCATCTTGTGGTTTCTTCTATCTCGTGGCTCCTCCATCTCAAATGTGGCCTCTTATACAGGATTTTAAACTACCTTGAACCAGAAGTAATTCACATTACTTTTGCTTATAGTACCTTGTCCAGATCTAGTCATATGGCCTCAATTATTATAAATGCAAGGCAGGCAGGAGAGTAGGAAAAAACAGAGATCATTTGGTGATTGATTACTAGCTGTCCCTGCCATATCATAGTAATAAAAGAAATATGTAAGAGATAAACAGATAAATGTAAAAGCTTAGAGGCAGACTTAAGTAAATATAAAAACTTATACTATAAAATTGGCACTACAAATCAATGGAAAAGGATGGACTCTTTAGTATATGGTATTGGGAAGACTGGCTCTCGATTTGGAGAAAAATAAAACTGGACCCCTGCCTAACACCAAATATAAATCTGGACTCTGGAGGATGAAAGACCTAAATATGAAAGTTAAAATTATGAAGTTAATGGAAGATAATATAGGAGAATATCTTTGTGGCCTAGAATTGGACAAAAATTTCTTAAAACCTCAGAAATACATACCATACGGCAAAAAAGATGAATAGATTTTGTTATATAAAAATAAGAATTTCTATTCAATAAGGGACGCCATGAACAAAGTTAATAGAAGACAGATAGAAAAAAAGATATTTGCAATATTTTAAACTAACAAAGGATTAATATCTAGCATATGCACAGTACTCTTCAAATACAAGAGAAAAAGACAGAGACACACCACCCTAAATTGGCAAAATATATGAAAATTATACCTAGAGAAGAGGAAAACCAAAATGCTTAAAAATACATGGAGATGTTCAAACTCATTATTAATCAGATAATTGCTAATTAAAATATAATTATAAATACAGGTTTCCCCCACTGGCTAAAAGTAGAGTGTTTCATAAGCAGAAATGGTCTAAAGTGAAGAAACAATTACCTTAGGACACATCTTGCTAACGGATGCACAAAATAAATCGAGATAAAACACAGATGCTTACAGACACAGTTCACAGCTATGGTAGCTTGATGCTGAGTGTAGTTCCGGGAGAAGGAGCTTGATGGTGCTACTCCTGCTGCTCTGGATGCACGCTGCCTCTATAATGGCTTGCTGCAAAACAAACCCTGAACTGCTATTTTCACTTTTCTCCATTTTTCATAAAAGCAAAATCCTCTTCAGATTTCTTTCTGTTAGCAGAAAGAGCTGCTAAGGTTAAGTCTTTCGTAAAAGTGAACTTTCAAAAAGCAGAGGATACCTGTACACTTACACCTATTTGGCCAGCAATTCAAAAGATGGGAAATGCCAAGTGTTAGTAAGGGTGCAAGGATATAGGAACTCATACACTTACAGGCAGCTAATTAGATTTTAGACTGTCGCTGCTATTCCAAAAAGCAATCTGACAGTATTTAATCACATTAATTATATATGTACCCTATGACCTAACAATTCCATTTTTATATTCCAGAACACTTCTCACACAGGTCCATAAGGGGACATATATGAGGACATTCATCTCAGTGTTTGGGGTAGTAAGGAGTTGAAAGCAGTCTAGATTCTATTCCTAGGAAAATGAAGAAGTAAATTAGAGTGATGAACACTTTGGTACATCATGCAAAAGCTGGAAACTACAGATTAGATGTACCCAGAGTAACAGGTAACATAAAAATAATACTGCTGAGTGGGAAAAAAAACCAAAATAAGAACCACAGCAACATACCACTATCTAAATTAAAAATTCATGCATATTAAATAACGTAAGTTCTAAAAGAAACTCAGACAAACAAGAATATACACATCAAATATATTAAAACAGTTGCCTGTTGGGAGGAAGATGGAAGTGAGGAATAGAGATGAAAGAAACAAAGTAGTATATGAATGAATAAAGAAGAGGGATTTTTAAAACTTATTTATATATTTATTAAAATAAGCAGAATAGATCTTGTGCCAAAAAGCCTTTCAAAGAGGAAAAGGTTTTGATTAGACCTATGCAAATGGTATGATATGAAGGAAGGAATCTGATTAGTGTAATCTTCATCATCTGAGGTCCAAAAAAAAAAGGAAGGAAAGAAAGCCATCAATGTCATAGTAGCATAAAAGGGTAAAACTGTTACAACAAAAGACTCAAAAAAGTATGATTTTATCCATCATCGGATGAATGGATAAAGAAGATGTGGCACATATATACAATGGAATATTACTCAGCCATAAAAAGAAATGAAACTGAGCTATTTATAATGAGGTGGATAGACCTAGAGTCTGTCATACAGAGTGAAGTAAATCAGAAAGAGAAAGATAAATACCATATGCTAACACATATATATGGAATCTAAAAAAAAATGTCATGAAGAACCGAGGGGTAAGACAGGAATAAAGACACAGACCTACTAGAGAATGGACTTGAGGATATGGGGAGGGGGAAGGGTAAGCTGTGACAAAGCAAGAGAGAGGAATGGACATATATACACTACCAAACGTAAGGTAGATAGCTAGTGGGAAGCAGCTGCATAGCACAGGGAGATCAGGTCGGTGCTTTGTGACTGCCTGGAGGGGTGGGGTAGGGAGGGTGGGAGGGAGGGAGACGCAAGAGGGAAGAGATATGGGAACATATGTTTATGTATAACTGATTCACTTTGTTATAAAGCAGAATCTAACACACCATTGTAAAGCAATTATACTCCAATAAAAAAAATAATAATTTTTTTCCCACAAAGGAGTCTCAAGTTAATGTTTCAGTTTAGCAGAGAGGTTCCGCTGTCCATCCATTCAGCTGGTGGATGGGAAAAGAGAGAGCACAGGTCAAGCATGGAGAGGTTTTACGTGGAAAAATCTGGAGGTGACTTACATCACTTCTGCCACAATTCTTTGGCCCACAATTAGACTTATGGCTGCACTCAATCAAAAGGAACACTTACCATTGTCATCTAGCTGGATACCCAGGAGGAAGCAGACAACATGAATATTGGGGAGCATTAACAGCCTCTGCCACAATAGGCAAGAGCTTTGTGGAAGGAATTATAAAATGTTATTAAAAGACATTAATCATCCAGGATGCTGGTCTCAGTGGCTGCTTTTTCTGACTCTGGGTAACAGTTTTCAAATGTTTTCAGCCCCATCGATATCTTTCACAAGACTAGTCTGATCCTCAGGCCCCCTCCCTCTGCCCCTGGGGCAGTAACGTCTTCCATCTCCCCTACAACCATATCCATATACCAAAATGGAGCAGGGGATTGGGGTTAGAGAGTGGGCAGGAAGTCAGTAGTAGAGGCAGAGAGTAAACATGAGATTTGTACTTACTTCCTCATATTTTCTAGTACTATTGCAGCCCTTTTAAAAATAAGCATCAGCATGCAATCATTTTTTACCATCAGAAAAAAAGGCAATGAAATTATTTTCACTGAAAAAGTAACAAGGAATCAATTCGAGGAAAAATATATCGTAAAAAATATTTCCAACTTAAGAAGGAGGCTTTGCTTCATGCAAGTGCCTTAGTCCAATTAAGTTTTACGATTGCACTGTTTTTCTACATAAGAAGTGTTATAAACATGCTTAAAGTATGTTTTTTTAAGACTTTTTTAATGTGGACCATTTTTAAGGTCTTTATTGAATTTGTTACAATATTGCTTTCATTCTACGTTTTGGCTTTTTGGCCACAAGGCATACGGGATCTTAGCTCCCCAACCAGGGATTGAACCTGCACCCGCTGCGTTGGAAGGCGAAGTCTTTAACCACTGGACCGCCAGGGAAGTCCCCCACATGCTTAAAGTATTTGGTAAGTTTTTAGACTGAATCCTTCTGAACAGTGAGATTCAACTCTGAGCAAAGGGAAGAGCTGTGAGGCTGAGGCAGCTGAGAGTGTAAGGGTTGCAAAGATGGTGTGATTCTCCCTGTCCTGTCAAGATGGGCATAAGGTGCTGTCTCCCAACCCCTTCCCATATTCCACAGCCTCTCATTCTTTGCACCTGACTCTGTTGCTCACTTCAAAAATATACACGAACAGGTGACCAAGGTGGTAACCTGGGTAAATGCCTTTGGCCCTTTCCATCCCTCTCCCAAATTCCCATAAAGATAACTCAGCCTCAACATAGATGGGAGCACTGTTCCCACCAATGGAAAACAGAATGGGATCGCTCTCTCCTAGACCCCTGTACCTGAGGGTTTCCATGTAGCCTAGAGAAGTGATTGCTGCAGGGAGAGCCCCCCAGACCCACTTGTTCTCTCCCTGAGTAGAAGCCTCCCTGGACCGTGTCTACTACCTCCCACCTAGCCTGAGGAGTGCAGTCTGGTAGGCCTCTCATTCCCAAACTCCAGGGAACCCAGGAGGAGCCTAGCCTTGCAGCAGGGTTGCTGCCTGCCATTCCACATCCTCCCTGGTGGCCCCTCAGCCAGGCTTAGGCCAGTGTTCAAGGAGCTCTCACCCACTAACCATACTGATAAACCTAGACCAGGTGTTCTCTGGCCAAGTCTAGAAATACCTAAAGTATATGTAAAGTTGTGTGTTAGGAATGAAAGGAGGGTGTATGTGGATTTTTCAGGAGAGAGAAGCTATAATTACCAACACATTCTTATTAGGAAGTGTGACCCTCAAATAATCACTGGCCCAGAAGATCTATGTTTATATTTGTTCTAAATAGGATAATCTTTATTTTCTTTTAATAATGAAATTAATACAATCATTGTAAAATATTCAAACAATGTAGAAATATATTCATTTATCCATTTAATAAGTCTTTATTGAGTGCCTATGCAAGGTACTGAGAATACAATGATGAGAAAAACTAAGTCTTTGCGTTCATGAAGCTCACAGAATAGTGGGGGATATACATTAATCAAATAATCACACAAGTGCATGTATAATTATAATTCCATATAAGTACAAAGAAAGAATGGGACACCGGTATATAAGAATATACAACAGAAGATCAAAGCTCTCTGAAGGGGGTAGAAAGGGGACAGAAAAAAATTCCCTAAGGAGTAAAATTTGAGCTAAAATAAGGAAAAGTGTAGTTAACTAGGCAAAGAAGACAATGTAAATGTCTTGTAACCTTACTGCTACTACAGAATGCCATTCTAATACACTGTGGTATATCCTTCCAGCTTGTTTACTATCCATATACAAATATGCGTGTGTGTATATATGTATGTATTTATATGTAACTGGAATAAATCTCAGTCCACAAATTCAAGTGTGTAAGACATCCAACTTTTATTTTCCATAGCAATACTCACAATTTTCATCTTGTCTTCTCATTCCATGGGGGTGACTGAAACAGTATCAGTTCAAGATCTACTGTTTTCTCCATGGTGTGTCTAAGTTCAAGGATGCTTATGGAGTGCCTTAGAGTTCTTAGAAGGAAGGAGTCCATGTGGATCTAGTATTATTCTACATAATTCACCACTTCCATTCCCTCCTTGTGGCCCCTTCAGACAAGATGGCTCTCTATTTGCTTCTGTGTCTTCCTTGAATGATCAAGACTTTCTCTGCTGCTTCCCTGCCGTTGCCATTCTGGGATACAGAAAGCTTGGTAAGACCCTATATTATTTGGCTGGAAGAAATATAAAACAGCATTCCCCCAAGGTATCTCTTAAGAGGCATCACATAAGTCACCTACACAATCCAATGCAACAAACCTGTATGAGGAACTTCCAGTCAATAGCATACTGAACTGACTCAGAACTGACTCCTTCCACTTAAAACTCACAGAAATTATAGAATATGAACCCCCTCTAAAAGTAGTAATATAGTCAAGCTCATAATCATGAAATGGAAATCCCCAAGGAACAAAGAAGGAACTAACAGCAGTGAGCAAGAGATAAAGACGAACAGATGGATATTGGCCTTAAGGGCTGGGGAACAGGGTTTTAATCCCACATGGCAACAGGAGGCAATGCCTCTAGGAAGTGGAAGATGGGAGGCTGGTACTGAGCTCCTGTCTAAATCCAGATCCCATAGAAGCACAACCAGTACCTAAAATGATGACTAGAAAACCTTTTCTCACAGCGAAGATATATAACAAGAAAGCTTGCCTTTTATGTGAGGTTATGGGTGGATAAAGAGATCCCTGAGAGCAATCAGAACACAGGCCAGCTCCACCCATAGGTGTAGGGTTGAATTCACAGTTCCTACATGTTAGTGAACCCAAAGGACACAAACTAACATAAAAATTAATCTGGAACTGGTTAAAGTTGTGTGACGCTAGCAGAGGTAAACTCAAACCCAAGGAGATAATTAAGACATTCAAAGATATATCTCAAAAAATAATCACCCAGAATGCAGCATAAAAAGATAAAGTGGTGCAAAATATGCATGAGAACCTAGAAGACATGGCAGAAAGAATGAAAAGTATCAAAATACGCTTGGAAGAAATTCCATAAAAAGAAGACTAGAAAGAATAAGCAAAAGGTAATATTTGAAGAGATTGTGGCACAGAATTTTCAACAACTGAAGCAAGACATGAATCCTTATATGTAACACACTGACTCTTGAGCAGGTTGAATACAAATAAAACCATAACTAGACGTATCTTAGTGTAGAGCATCAACTATCCCTAGCATGATACTTTCATGTGTTTGGGCTTTGGGAAATGACAAAGCCCTTCCATAAACCTTTCCTGAAGAAAGGAGTAGGGAAAATGGAAAAGTAAGAGATATTGTGGGAGAGAAAAACAAGAATATAAGTTTATATCTAAAACATAATATTATATCATATATGAATACACATAAATATGTGAGAGAGTACATGGAAATGTTCATGTAGTTTTTGGTGTCTGTCACCCCATCCCTTAGTAAATTACTGTATATTTTTTTCTTTCTGACTATTCAGACGTTTCCCGCAGAGACATAAGTAGGATGAGCCCATTGGGAAATTGTATCAGCTGTTGGTTAAGCCACAGTCTCTACACAGCTTATTTGCCTGCACTGTGTTTTCTCTTGGACTCTAAATTCTGAGCATAGCTTTTTTAAGCTACAACTAAGGTAACCAACATACAATACAATAAAACAATGATAGCTGGAGCACTGTGTTAATGAGATACATTGCAAATCTGGAAGAGGTAAGAGAGACAGAGTGAGAAAACAAATGAATTATGGGTAAGAGTCTAAAGATACTTTCTAAAAAAATCTTTAATCTACCACTTAGGTAGGCATCACTAGGTATGTCTAAGAAACAATGTTTGAAGAAAATGCACATATAGTGAAGAATAAATGCAGAATCATAAAATTATTTCAATCAAATCCCAGTCCTGCCTCCAAGGGATATCTCCCAGAAGACCTTCCTCAGAGTTTCTATTCTCCAAATTTCTCCAGTCCCTTGTATTACTTCCACAGATGACTATTCATATCCATGTCTGTGCACTTCAAAACATATTATCTCCCACTGAAATAGAACTACTTAAGGAGTCAGATATAATCTTTAGCAAAATAAGTAATAAGAGCACTGAAAGGAGTACAACTAAAGCAGAAAAAAATAATTTCTGGGATTGAAAAACATGATTTTCAAATTTAAAAACTCAGAATAAATATAAGAGAAAATACATTCTAAAAAGGAGAGAATTTATAGGCACATCCTCTTACCTTAACAAAATAAAATTAGAAATAAATAATAAAAGATCACCATTAAACATAACTGCCTGACAATATAGCACTGTTCTCCATAATAACCCCTGGGTCAAAGAGGAAATTAAAAGCAAAATTGCAAGCTATAAGGAAAGCAAAGAAAAAGAGAATACATCATATCAAAGCTTATGGGGCATGGCTAAAGCTGTATTCAGAGAAAAATAAATAATCTTAATTACCATTATTATTCAAGAAGATCATAAATAAAAGAAATAAGCCCTATTCTTGAAGCATTAGAAAAGCACAATAGAACAAATCCAAAGATAGAAGAAATTAGTAAAGTTAAAAATAATGACCAGAAAAAACATTGTAGAAATGATAAATAAAAGCCTGTTTCTTTGAAAAGACCAATAAAATAAACACACTCTTCATAAGTAAAACTAAGTAATAACGGAAGAAAAGCAAAAGTATACAAATTATGAATAATAAAGGATTTCACTACAAAAATAGATGTGATTAAAAGAGTTATAATTTTACATATACATCTTCGACATCAAATTTAAAAATCTAAAGGTAATGGATGATTTCCCAGTAGAATAGACGTTACCAACATTAACCCAAGAAATAGAAAATTTGAGTAGACAAATTACAAGAGATAAGATTGGAAATGTGATTGTAGACCTACCACTAAAAAAGGAATCAGGATCAAATAGTTTTGCAGTTCAGTTCTATCTAACATTTAAAGAGGAGATAATACCAATATTATTTACACTCAACCAGAAAAGAGGAAAAAAATTGAAGTTCACTAACGAATTTTATAAAGCTAGCAAACCTAAGACCAAAACATGCTAAAGGTAGTACATAAAAGGTAACTATAAATAAATATTAATAATAAATATAAAAATCAAAATAAAACATTAACAAACTATAAAACTTATAAACAAACAGAACTCAGAAGTTTGGCAATAAAAAGCTCTACTATGACCTAGTAGGATTAGAAAAAAATCAGCAGCTACTTCTAATGGGTACCAACAAGAATAGAAAGGAATAACTTAAACATTGAAAGTGCTTTTTACCAACAGTCAACAGCAATCCTCATTCTAACCATGAAATGCCAAAGTCATTTCCACTAAAACCAGGAACAAGTCAAGGTCATCCACAATCTCCATTTTTATTCAATAGTATTTTGGGTGATTCTAGTTATTGCAATAAGATAAGGAAATAAATAATTAGTGTAAAACTGGGAAAAGTTAAAAGCAATTTCTATTTACAACTGATATGACTGTATTTGTCTAAAACACAGAGGACTATTTAAAAATCACAAAGTCAATAAGCAAAATAGAAGAGATGGTGAGGCAAAGATAAACACAAAAAAATCAATAGCTTTCCTCTATTCTAGCAAGTTTTTAGGAAGTATTGCACTCTAGAGACCATGTGCTAACATTATTTTCTTATTTCTTTTGCTTAAAAGGATACATATTACTAATGAAAGGAGTATCCTCTATCAAACTCATCCATAGAATGTTTTAATCAATTGCCACTCCAACCAATTGTTTCAGTGTCAATGTGTCACTGATGTTTATTTCAGTTTTTTCATTATATTATTTTCTCTATTTGTACACAAGTGTCTTTTATAAATTTAAATCTGTATCTCTACCAGTTTTTGATAAGAATATTACTTTATCTTGTAAGTGTCCACCAAAATGTCTTAATTCATAGTGCTCAAGCCTTCTAGATCTGACAGTTCATTCCATGTTTCAAAAATATCGGTTTCTTATCTTCGGTTTCAAGGCACATGTGACAATATGTAATAACTCCCCTGCTTGGAAGACTGAGTTAGCTAGCGGATTTTCAAACTCTCAAATACACCGATTAGCTTGCTCATTGTCAATGCTTTGAGTGAAGTGTTGTCACACTCGTGTAAGTCACTTGCTAGACTACTTTTTACAAATTGTGGCATTTTCATAGCCCATAGTGCACTGTATTTACCCTTTGGTGTTTCAAATTTCTTCATAATAGACCCATAAACAATTAATTACTAGTATCACAACCCAATACTATTCATTCCAACTTTAATAAAACAGGTTCTGTGATATAGGACTTCACCAACAGTCTTCAGTGCATCATGCCTCAAAGATAGCAAAAAGGGCAATAATGTTTCCATTTATAGAGAAGAATAACATGTGGTAAATAACCTGTAACTAATAATCTCTAAAAAGTTCTGTCAAAAAGTGGAGAAAAGGATGACACATTCAATGTCTGGGGATGGGAAAAAGAAATAAAATTACATCTCTACTTCATACCACATACAAAATTATATACCAGAAGGATTAAACACACACACATACAAATAGCTATTTTTAAAAGCTTGAAGAAAATATTAAAAATTATTGTAAACTCTTGGGATAGGAAAAGCTTGCCTCAGCATGTCCAGAATCCTAGAAGCCATAAAGGGAAAGGCTGAATTATATGACTACCTAAATATGTAGCTCTTCTACAGAAGAAGACACCATGAACAAAGTTAAATGAGGTAGGATATGCATGGAAATACACACATGATGTATTTTAAGTGAAATAAAAGTTGCAGAACAGAACAATATACGGACTGTGACTTCATTTTCTGATAAAAATATGAATATGTGTATCATTTATGTTTAAATACACATAAAACACATTCATAGTAAGTAACTGTAAAAATGGGCGAGAAAAGGGCAGTTTTACATTTTAATTTATATTTTATCTGTTTTAGTTTTTAATAGAACTGCTATGGTTTAAGAAAATAAAGAAGATTAAAATAGAGTTCTTTATGAAAAATAATCTCTCAGAGTGGTGTTAATTCCCAAATCTGTCTCAGAGTGGTAGTCAAATATCCAGATGGATGCATAATCCTGTCCACCAATGCAGAAGCGATGATATGGCCTTCTTCCCCAGATACTAATTTTTCCCCTTTCTAAGTTAAAACAAATATGTCTGGGACTTCTACTGATAGGTTTAAAATAGATGAAAAACAGGGCTTCCCTGGTGGCGCAGTAGTTGAGAGTCCTCCTGCCGATGCAGGGGACACTGGTTCCCGCCTGCCAACACAGGGGACACGGGTTCGTGCCCCGGTCCGGGAAGATCCCACATGCCGTGGAGCGGCTAGGCCCATGAGCCATGGCCACTGAGCCTGCGCGTCCGGAGCCTGGGCTCCGCAACGGGAGAGGCCACAACAGTGAGAGGGCCGCGTACCGCAAAAAAATAAATAAATAAATTAAAAAATAAATAAATAAATAAAATAGCTGAAAAACAATTCCAGAGTGTTACTAATATCTTAATATTTCCCCAATTATAGTCATTTCCACCTAAACACATGTGATGATATATGTATGACATATATTTATAGACATTCACAAGTTATGACATTCATAAATAAAGATTTAACTTTTATATCGGAAGAAAATCAACCAGAATTTAATGGAATTATAAGCGACATGGTGCAATTTAATACTTCCAACTTTGGCTATAGATTACACAGACCAGCATAACAAGAGCTGATGACTGATGATGTTAAATAATTAGTGATTACAAAGAATCATTCCCCAAGTCAGCTTAAATGGATTTAAGATTTAGAAAATATTTTAAATATTGTTTGTTTTATTTGGTCTTGCCTAGATTCCATCCTTTCTAATAACAAAAAGAGAATCCAATTTAATTCATTTTAAATGATGGAAGAAGGTAAAAATTAAAAGTTTTCTTTTATTGATCCATTTCATTATGTCAGGGTTTTCATTACAGCTTATTGAAAGAAAGCCACAAAAATTAGCAAGATTATAGTTAAACCACATTTTAGCAAAGACTGAAATAGAAATGGAAAAAAAACTAAAGAGGTGACAATTCATTTTGCTTGAGTTTCAAAAAAAAATCAATAACAAGTTATCATTATTCATCAAAAAAAATCCAGAAAAGAAAGATACTAATCAACATGTAGGAGAGGATGCATTGCAGATATTACAGTTTTCTCCTGTTGTAAAAGTATACACTCTCAAACTCTGTATGAAAGCTAATTGATAATATACCTTAACAGTCATAAAACTACCATCAACTGATGATCCACCTCTCGCAAAGGGGTATCTAGGCAGACAAAATTTTTAATTGTGTCCAAGGAGAAAGATGCTCTAGCTCTTGAATACAAGTATTTGATTTCAGCCACAAGTCAATCACCATAGCAGATGTGGATGCACCTGGTTCTACTACTTTGACAGCACTAACATCTAGCTAAGTCAGCTTGCCCTGATTCCTTGAGCACTAAATAAAAAACCTTCTGATAATTTGGTTTCTGATGCAAATTGACCTTAGGGACAGAATGTTCTTAGCAGCCAACACTAAGAATCTGATCTATTTGGTAATTACATTTCTTATAGTAACATAGACTGTCATTCTGTTATTTTATTTTCAAAAAGAAATTCCACCCCATTTAATAACATGTTATGTCCATGTGCAAACTTAGAAAAATGCTCAATAAACAGAAGGCTCTAATGCCCAAACAAAGATGCTTGTATTACACTTACTCTTTCACTTTTTAAAATGTAAATGGTCAACAGGGCCAAAAAGTTACACTTAGCCCACTGCCAGTGCTGGATTGAATTCCATTGGCATGAACCTGTTAGGATAAAATTACCCATCCAATAAGGCTTCTTTCCCACCCCCTACCTTCTCCCTCCACTCAGGCTTACCCCCAAACCTAACATTGCCCAAGCCCTTAACACAAGGCCTGAGAGGGACCCAATGGAGAGGGGAAAGCATGGAGATACACATCTCTGAAAGTAAATATGTGTTAACCTGCTTGACACCACACCTTAGGGCAGAGCAAACCAGGGGTCATTACCCTAGTCTTCGGCACCCCGAGATGGCAGCACGATAGTTCTGGTTTAAAGGCAAGGAAGAGCCACAGTTTAAACAGAGAAATCAGAATAAAACGTTCAACCTGGGATGTGATGTAAAATGAATGTAAAAAGATAGCATTGAAAATAGTCATAATCACTCTTCAAAAAAACCATTCTCAAGGGAATTTAGCAGAGAAATTAACCAAACAGAGGCATAAACACAAAATTTGCCTGAACCACATCAATTTGCTAAACCTACACTTAGAATCCCTTTTGAAACAAGGCAAGTAAAATATGAATTTAAAAATAGAAAACCAGTTTCCTGAGCCTTGAAATATTATGCTTTGGGTAACAATTTATAAGAGAACTATACTCCATCTTTGTAAAATTCCCTTTGAACACATTTGACTGGGATAGACCCACTTAAATTCCTAAAACAATTAGATGAGAGAAAAACCAAAATAGCAAAATATGCTCTGAGTTTCTAATTTCCTCAGTTACCCAGAAGTTGTCATCCTCTCTAAAGAGAGGACACTGCCCCCTCCCTGCCCCGATGAGCTGCCACAATCACAGAACTGTGCCCTTCCCAAAATGTTTGAGAGTGGCAGCCTCCGATGTGAAAGCATGAGGACATCTGCGTGTGGCTGGGCCGGCCCTGTGGCCTCCCTGGACCAGGCAGTCACATATCTGTCTCACACAGCACTTACCAAAGTCTGGGTGATTCTGTGCCAAACAATACCAGGTGTGGGACATCAAAATTGCATGCAGTGCACATAGTGCTGTGCCACGTTAAGACTGGTGCCTTCTCAGTCTCTGTTCAACAAAGGTCCAAAAAATCTTGGCATCCAGCCACACCCAGGTCACCGTATTACCACAGCAATGACAAATATTATTCTGTATCAAATGCCCACCGGTGCATGACCTGGTGTCATGGGGATTAAATGGTCATCCACAAAAGACACAGAAGCACAGAGACTACTGCCAATGGTCTCTCAGAAGGAGGAAATAAAAAAGACAAGTGCAAGGGAGGGAGAGGGAAGAAGAATGGGAAGGGATGAGAAAAGAGACCTGCAGGAGCAGATGGACACTGGTCAGACCTGTGCCCCTGCTGCACAGTGGCTTTTTATTACGCAAGTTGACCTCATTTTTCACCCCATGTAGAAAAGTCACTCAGCACCCCAAGTTCAACATGGCTTGATCTGAATATTTTTTAGATGTTCAAGATACAGATCCGGGTCAGGGGACAAGTTTGTTCTTGTTGTCTCTATTTTCTTAAGTATCTCCAATGAATAATTTTTAGTAGAAAAATAGAAAAAATTTAAATCAGGCTCTGAAAATTCACCTACAGTATCATCCAATTTGATGTATAGAATATATAGGTATATGGATAGTACAAGTGTCTGGAAGGGTATCCACAGTTGCAATTCTATGCTTCTCTCCCCAGCTGCCACAGTCCCTTACCCAGTTCTTTCTGCAGCCCTCCACTCTTACTCTCTGCACCTTCTCTCTGGGGATCACATCCACTCCAATGTCCTCAATTATCATTCATCCTCCAGTGGCCCCCAAATCTGTATCTATAGCCTAGTCTTCTCTGAGCGCCAGATCAATACATTCAAGTGACAATAGGGTGTATCCATCTGGATGTCACACAGTTACCTCAAACTCAATTTATTTTAAATGGATTAGGCTTCCCCTCCCAAATCCTTTTCTCCTGCCTAATAATAGAGCAAGAAAAAAGTTAGTTCCCTTTACCCTCATCCCATCCTTAAAAATGATGTCAAATTAGCCCCCACGTGTTCATGATTCAGTAGGGTCACCATACCCAACAACTTTAAGCTAACCAGTCCTTGGTCCTTTTGTCGACTATAGGCAACATTAGAGTAAGTATATGGAAGCCTGAGGCTAAAACAAGATCATAACTGAACAGACATTTTACCCTTTCCTGGCCTCATGTATAAAGCAGGATAAGATCTCCAACCTGACTAGGAATATGTTGTGAGGGCGGGTGAGATCATGTCTGATGAAACACTTTGTGTCCTTAGAAATAAGAAAACCCTATTTCTTTGAGAAATTATTGTAACAGTTGCCTTGCAGGAATGACATCACTCTACACAGTGGTCACTTAATAAGTGCTAAACTTTATTGTTGTTATTATTTATTAAATGATGCTGACATGTGGAAGAATGCCCCCAGCGAAACAAAGGTCAACCAAAAAAGCTATCAACCTTGAATTCCAGGGAATTAAGCGTGCTCACTTTTCTTAATTAACTGCTATGTGCCAGAACATTCTAAGTATTTCCCATGTATTACTTCATTTAATCCTCACAACGAGCCCCATCTTCAGCACTCATCTATTATTTCAGAGAGAAAACTTCAACCCATCTCATGTTTAATCTAAATATTTTTTCCACTCGGTACATGCTCCAATCACCTGCTCCATTCCCAACACTTCTTTTTCAAAAATTTTTGAAAAAATCAGTATTTGTTTTAGATAAATAAGAACACATAGATGAATAAAAAGTAAAAAGGTAAAGATTACTCTATCCTTCCACCCAAAGATAACCACTGTTACTATTTGGGTGTCTGTAATTCCAGAGTTTTTAGTGTCTACTTAAACGTCTTATATTCTCAAAAAAGTGGAATCATACTATGAATACTGCTATCTAACCTACCTTTCTCACTTAACAATGCATGATGAATATCGTTCCCTGGCAATATGGATTGCAAGTGACATATTTATCTTATACCGTGTGAATAGTCTTTAATTTATTTAACCAATCCAGTGTGCTAAATTGTTTAAGTTGGTTCCAGTTTTTACTATTTTACACATTGCTGGGATGAACAGCCTTGTACATACAGTTTTTGGCCAATGAATCAATTATTTCTTTGGGACAAAGGGTTTACATATTTTAAGGCTTATGATATGTATTACAAAATGGCCCTCCACAAACCTTGAGCCAGTGTAAGCTCATTCCTACCACCAGGGTTTGAAAGGATCCATTTTGCCACACCCTCAAGCACACTGCACAGTGGGTGAGAGAGGAACTTTTATATGAATTCCAATTATTCTTTCTAGTCAAAATTATTTACTGGCTCTCAGTGTTCAGTGGGATAATATTCAAACAGTTCTCCACAAACTGGCTTCAGCCAGTTTTCCAAATTTATTTACTTCCCATCCTTACACTCTCCACTCTAAGCAGACTAGTCTCCCCCTTACTGTCATAGGAAGACTTCCTACCTCCATGCCTTTCTCACACCAGTCCCCCGTCACTCCCATCATACGGAATGCCCTAACTACCTATCCCATAGAGGACTCATTTTAAATGGCCACTTCCTCCATAAATCTGTAGCTGACTATTGTATCCCACAGAAACCTTTGCTTCCTCTGTGCTCTGAACGCACATATTTGACGATGAATATATGCTTGAGATATTGTTATCTTTTTGTTTGTATGTTTCTTATCTCTCCAACTAGATTATAAACCAAAAGACAAGGATGGTTTCTTTTTCTTCTTTTTTTTCCAGCATTAGCACACAACTTTATTGATGATATACAAATTAAGTCAATGCCCATGACAGGAGAGAGCTTATTTATGACGAATTGGTTCACTGTCACTTGTGCAGAAGAAATAGTAAAAATATTTCAATCTAGGCAGTGAGATAAAAAGCAACAAACTTGTTTTCAGAACAGGTAGTGATATTCATTCATCCAGCTTAGACCTGAAGACCAACTCAGATAAATATCAGCGTTGATGATACAATATGATATTCATTACTCAAAATTGGCAGCTGAAAGGATTCCTTTACCATATAAACAAGGTGGAGAAAAGGAGTAGTTTACAATGTGTGTTGCTTCTAAACTACAAAATCAAGAAGTTATTCCTGGCTCTTTGGGAACATATGCTCAGCCAGTTTGGCCATGAATTTTCCAACTTTGACTTTCACCAAAAAATCATGATGGCTTTCTATCCCCAGAATCTTATCAGCACACACTTGAAATTCTTTTAAAAAGAAAAAAAGTGAAACTTCGCTGAATTGATTCTGAGTAGGTTCATTTTCCTCCCATTTAAAATTGTCATTTATGTTCTCAAATATGACCAGAAGTTTAAGAATCACCTCTTTGTTCTCCTTCTTATTAAAGAGGGAACCCAGTGAAGATGGTACTTGGGCCCTGAGCAGTTCTCTAGTCATGGCTGGATTTTCAGCCAAATTCAAAAGGAGTTTCAAAACCTGAAATTTGGTTTCTTCATTTCCTGCTGAAAATAAACGAAAAAAGTCTGAAATGGAATTAGCAAGCATGTGCTGATACTCATTAGTAACAGTCATGTTCGTAAGCAATCTTAGTCCCGCCAGCTGCACAGATGAGTTCAAGCGAGAAGTGATTGTGTCATCACACACTTGATTCATGTATATCTTAAGCCTGCGCTGATTTTCAGCATTCACACTCAAGTTATTTAGGACAATTAAAGCCTTTTCCTTAACTATGGGATCCCGAGTATTGAGAATCTTTGCAACAATCGGGAGACCACCCAGATCACGAATAATATCTCTGTTAAATGCGTAAGCAGCATTGTTACCCAGGGCAATTAAAGCTGCTTCGAGAATATAAGGCTTTTCAGACATCTCAACCAAGCAAAGAACTTTTTGCAACTCTTGAGGGGACAAAATAGTATCATCTGAATTGGGGGAAGCCCTTTTCTGCACGGCCCGACGAGCCCGGGTAGCCCTGGCCCTTGCCCTGGCCCTAGCTCTGGTCCCAGCCTCAGTCCCAATCCGGGCCCAAGGTGGGTACCATACTATACCTTTGTTCTCACTGTTGTCATCATCATCATCAGACCAGTCATTGTACCTGGCCCCAGGACAGTCCCCAACATCATCCATGTCGCCAGACCCGCCCTCAGCCATTTTCTCCTTGTTCTGTTTTCTTCCCCTGGTCAGTCTATAAATGCAATAGCAGGCGCCAGCCCCAATCACCAGTCCTGCGGTCACCCAGCCTACTTTCCTGGCGTAGCCCATGCAATCGTCCCTGACGATATCAGGGACCAAGGAACACAGTAGTCACAGGCTGGGGGAGGAGGGCTATGGGCCTGGCCTGGGTGCAGGCCTTCGGAGGATGATTGTCTTCAGCCTCTTCAAGGCCACAACAGCTGATTCTGGAGGCGGACCTTAGGGGGTGGAGGAAGGAAAAGGGGTTTGAGTTTCTCTTCTCCTTGTGTTGTCCCATGCAGAGAGTTGCACAGAGGGATAAGTAAATGAGTTCTTGGCAGGAAATGTAGATTGTTAACAAATTCTTTCCTCATTTCACTCTCCCCCTACCCTCTGCAGTCCACCCCCTCCCCAAGCCTAGATAAAGGCAACGGAGCCCATAGTCCGCTGGGCCCTCAGCCACCCCAACCTCGGGTGTTCCCAGGAAGTGGCACCTTGCACTAACCTCCTTCAGACAGGCAGTTTGCCCCTTCTTCCCTCCCCTGGAGGTGTGCCACGCCCAACAACCCTTGCAATCTGCAGAGAGACCAGAGCCAGTGAGAACTGAAGCCTTGATGGATTGACTGTTCATTCCTTGCTTTCCTGATTCACCTATCTAGGTTGTCAGATTTAAAAAAACAAAACAAAACAAAACCTCTCTATGCCATCCAAAACATGCATGTGCCTGCCCCTTCCCTAGCCTGAAATGGGAGGGATGTTAGGGAAATAAGGTAGGATTGGGTGAGCCTGTCCAACCGCGGGCGATTTCCAACCCCTCCCCCATTCCAAGCAGCCCCCACGCCCACACCGACCTCTACTGATCTGAGGAAACTTCCTCCCTCTTTTCAAGTGGTGCCACCTGCTACAGCAGACCTGCAGGATGACAGATCGAAAACATGGGGACTAAATGCTGTTGAGAGAAGAGGATTATGAACAAACTATCTGATAGGTTTCCCTTCTGTCATTCTCCCCCACCCCACCCCCCGCGACACACGCGCGCGCGCTCGCACACACACACACACACACATCGCACGCCATTTCGCCACAGTCCCGGGAGTGCAAGAAACACACTCAGACTCAAACCCAACCTAGATTATTGCCATCTCTGGTTTCTCCCCACCCCCACCACCGCCCCGGTTAGGGTCCCCATTTGGTCTTACCCTCAAATCGACCTTCACCGATCGGGGTTAATTTCCTTCCTCTTCTCTAGCCTGGCGTAGTGCCGCAACCTACGGAAAGACTGGCAACCCGGGAGAGGCTCGGACCCACAAAACACAGAGCCATGGTCAGGAAGACACAGTCACAGAAAAACTGGAAACAGCCGCTACCGAGTGCTTGGTGGACGGACCGGTCCCCAGAACAGAAAACTCTTTCCTAATTCGGAGGCCTGGTTGTCAAAGGTTTCCCACCCCTATAACCCCTCTCGGGGTTCTGCTGACACATCACGTTGCACCCCCGCCTCCCCATGTCCAGCCTTTCCCCGCCGGCACTGTCCTGGAGTACTGGGGGCAAACACCCAGGCCGCAGCTCCCTTTCCAGATTATGGCCTCGGTTCCACCAGATTCCCACCTCCCAATCTCTGAGCTCCTCCCCAAACACCCCGCTGCTCACCATTTCGCAGCAACGAAATGGGCTGCGGGCGGGACAGATGTCTTGGAAAGCCGGCGGCGAGTGGGAGAGACGATGGAGGCGCCCCAGGACTCGCGACGGTCTCCGCCCTGCGCCCTCGGCCACCCCCACCTTCTGGAATCTCCCAGGCACTGACCTGCAGGGATCCGGGACAATTTCCTTCTCCTCCTCCTTCTTGCCTCTGCTGCAGGCCCGCTCGCCCTCAGGGCAATGGGGAGCTGGTACTCAGACGGGAACAACGACCAGAACAAGAAGGACTTCTGCACACGTCAGCTCTTGGTCACGTGAGAGCTACGTCATCCACCAACTCGGGTCCCCAATTTCCCCTCCCACCAGCAGTGCGGCAGAAGAGGGCCCGCCCCCCTCCATTCCCTCCCCCATATCAGGCCTTGTTACTCTTTCTTCTTTGCTAATCCCATCTCCCTGTAGTTGTGTTTGCCTTCCTCTGATTACCAGAAAGGGACAGCATCTTCCCCTGGGGTTACTGGCCACTTGTACTTTTTGAAAAATTGCCTCTTCCTTCCCTAGGCTCCTGGGGCAGCAACCTCTCCTTCCACCTCCCCACCTTCCAGCTACAAATGTCTACCGTTTCCTCTGAAATCTAGTCCCAGATCTGAAAAGAAAAAGCCATCAGAAAAGGAGACCTGGAGTGAGTGTGGTTTTTTCTTTCTTAATGCTTTTTTGTTCTTTCAGTTCTGCCCTCTCCCACCCCCAGCCTACATTCTTTTTATGAGAAAAGAATTGCTGTAAAGCTATTTTCATTTGAGAAAGAAAAAAAGAGTGGGAGTTGGAGAGTGATGTTGGGTGATGGCCTCCAAAAGTCCCACATTTTCTCACTTGCAGGGAGTGTTACACACTTCACTCAAAGTAATCTTAATGTCTTCTGGGGCCTAGCACATAACACAATCCTGAATGAGCTCATCAGTGTGTCTGAGGATACATAAATCTTCTGACTAGGCCAGTCTTCTAAACAGTAGACTTTTACTCCCATCAGTTAGCAGGGAAGAGGCATGGAGACCTCAGAAGCCACTGACACAGAAAAGGTTGAGTAGAAATCACAACTATGTTGTGGATGTCTGTCAGATAGAGGGGCACGCACACTGACAAAGTGAGTGGCAGACAAAGAACATTACAAAATATACAAATAGTATCATCTTTAAATGAAATAGGTGTTAGAGGAACACTGAGACCAAGACAAAATTTGCTGAACTCGGAATCTAGCAATTAGTGTGAAACCTTTTCACTGACTGCTTTGATGAACTCAATGATTCATCTGTCAGCAATGAGAAAACTATTTAAGAGTGGGAAAAATAATAAAATAATGTCAGAAAACGGGGTCTACAGTGGGATATGCCCTAATGTTTAAGATATAAGTTTATTATCTGAGTATAAATTTTAAGATCCACAGACCATATGGGAGTAAATCAAGAGTCTGGGAAGTTGGGGAACAGGCAAAACTCCAGGGAAATTCATATCGATGTAACTTCTGGAAGACAGTACTAGGATATGACTAAAATTTATTTTTTTCTTCCAGTTTTATGAGATATAATTGATATACAACACTGTGTACGTTTAAGGTGAACAGGATATGACTGAAATTTAGTAAGCAGAAACCAAATCAACTATATGATTCTGTATTTGGAGAAAGATCATGTGCAACAAGGGGGCTTATTTAAGCACAGGAATATATGAAAAGGAGAGTCAGAGGAAAGTGTTGATAGTTCCCACCCAAGCACTGTCTGGAGGAGAGGGAGTCTTGGCGAAGATGAATGGAAAAAAGAGCTTTCTTTGGCAGAGCCATCCCCGTGATGCATAAGTGTACTTCAAGTTTCTTAGCTGAGAGACTCTTCTTAACATGCACCAATGCCCTTGCTCTGACTTCAGGCTCACCACACAACCTTCTGAGGTTGTGGCTTCCCAAGGAGTAGCTTGTCAACAGGGAGAGAATGAGCTGGTAAAACTGACAGAAACCTCTAGTACCCCTGAAGGTTGTATTTCTCAGGATAAATTTTTCAGTTGTCATTCCTTTGTGAGACTTAGCTTCCCTTGTGGCCTTCTTACATGGAGAGAATGCAAAGATCCATGGGTTTGGGCATTCAGATATAGATTTATGTATGTCTCTATGAATGGGAGTCTTTCCTTGACAGAGGCATCTGCTCTCATCGTACAGACAAAGTCAGGTATTGATCATGAAGGGATGAGAACAAGACTGAACTGTAGATGCAACCTTGTCTACAATCTTGTCAGGGAAGCCAAGTAGCTTTAGCTTAGAAGACAGCCTTGTGCGTCACCATTTCAGAATTGTACCTCTATAACGTTCACTTAATGTGAAAGTGAAAACTAAAGCATGCTGTGGCAAATAGGCCCCCAGCACCTCAGTCACAGCTGAACAAAGGATTCATATCCAAAGTAGTTAAAGGTCTCCTGCAAATCAAAAATAACATCTGAAACAGTTTACATTTCTCTCTGGGAAAAGAAAGGAAGTGCATTTTACATTTTACATGCCCTGTCATTTTCCCCAGCAAAAGGGTGGGCATTGTGCCCAAAACAGACCAACTCAATACTCTCTTACTGAAATTTAAACCTTAAGCAGAGATAGAAAACCAAAAATCAGTGGAAGTATGGCATCCTGAAAAGACCATATATCAATTCCTTCTACCTAGACACCTCAGAGCTGATGCTGGTCTTCAACATTCGTTTAAGTTAAACAGGTTTGCTTTCTGTTGCTTGCAATTAAACAAAATTAACTAATACACAACACAAAAACAAATAACACAATACAAAAAGTAATACAGCTTCTTAAGATAACAATCTTCTATAATTTATTTTTTTCACCCTCCAAAATTCCATTAGTGTTACCATCTGCTGATCCTTTTCTGCTTTTGGATACTTTATAAATCACACATCACATGTGACCATATACTGATTTAAGCCAAAAGGTTCTTTCTGGCAGTGGCTTCACATAGTCTTTTGAAGGCTCGTCTGAAGAACTGCTTAAGGATTTTCCATTTTTGCTGTTGAATATTATGTCAGGCAAATAGCATGTCCTTAAATAAATATTTGTTGGTGGATTTATAACGGAGAGAAAAGTAGATTTTAAATGCTAGTCTCGGGCTTCCCTGGTGGCGCAGTGGTTAAGAATCCGCCTGCCAGTGCAGGGGATAAGGGTTCTAGCCCTGGTCTGGGAAGATCCCACATGCCGTGGAGCAACTAAGCCTGGGTGCCACAACTACTGAAGCCCCCGCGCCTAGAGCCCGTGTTCTGCAATAAGAGAAGCCACCGCAGTGAGAAGCCTGCGCACCGCAAGGAAGAGTGGCCCCCACTCGCCGCAACTAGAGAAAGCCCGCGTGCAGCAATGAAGACCCAACGCAGCCAAAAATAAATAAATAAAATAATTTTTTAAAAAATGCTAGTCTCCAGGTTCCTTGGTAGGAATTGTGGGTCAAAATTACAAAGTAAGAGAACTGAAAGTGTTATCATTCCCATGGGGTTTAGGAAGTTTAAGAGAGGGAGTGGATCCAAACAGAAAAGTTCTGACAGCCTGGGAGAATGATGGTCAGGGGTTATACAGTGGAATAACTGAAAAATATACCAAAGGGGAGAGATATTTTTTACTAATGAGGAGCGGTAAGAGTGGAGCTTTTGTCCTTGAAGGCTGGCTGAGTTGTGAGAATGAGTTCTTACTGGAAAGCCACGTCAATGACACTGAAGCACCTGCCTCTTTTAAGCTTTACATACTCCTTAGTTCTTTCTAATGTATATATTCAAAATAAATAAAAGTCACTTATATAAGTTCTTAGCAGCCAAAGATTGAATGATAACAGTTGAATCTGCGAGTTCTGTTAGTAAGGTTTCATAAATAGAATTCACTTGCCTCGGAGAAGCAAATAAAGGGCAATGAAAAGAATGGTGTAAGGAGATGATGGCAAAACAAATAAGGTAGGGGTTTAGAGAGATGAGCTGTAATACTGGTTTGTTTGGTCTATAAAAGTTTGAGGAAGACCAGAAAGCTGTGACATGTTCTTGACTTCTGAATTTTCACCAGCAAGGCACTCTGGGCTTCCTGGCTCACCTCCTGAAAGGGCCTCCCCCACACTGGGGCCCCTCACACAGGGAGCTTCCTGCTGGGGTGTCAGATTTCAGCGTTCTAAGAAAGAGGCTGCCTGAAGGGACTATATTTAGAGTATGACTCCCCACCGGGGACAGCTGAATGTCTGGGGACTAAGTTCTGCATACTTTGTCCCTGAGTTCTGGGATTATTCTGAGGGGCTTGTATGGGTGGTGCAGTAAAATTGTAACAGAAGGCAGGGAATGGAAAGGACTCTTTCCCCTGGCGACTGCTTGGGATCCTGTAAACCGTGCCTTTTGTGAGAGAAAAATGACGGATCTCAAGGGTTGTCGCAGTGATTTACAGTCACCCACAGACTCTAACTACTATTTCCACTGGAAAATGCTGGACACTAGCTGCTGCTAGGGGGACATACAGTGCACGAATGACAGATACCAGAGATATTTCTCCAGTGTAATGATGAAATGAAAATTCCATCTACCAAGTCTCATTTTCATCAATGGGATAGCAGGGAATCCTCTAATTTCTGGATGATTTATAGGTTACACCATGAAACTTCAGAATAGATTTAAATAAAGACATTTGAATGAAAAGCAAGCTAATCTGTGAAGTTACTAATTTGTAAGATTCATCTAAATTTGGGGTCTGCAGAAAGTCTGTCCTTTGAAGCCAGAATGAAAGCCATCCAGCAGTCCCCTCTGACGATCTCAATCGTGTGACGCCTAACACCAGGAGTTCAGCCAGGAAGAAGGGATAGTGGTTCACTTAACTAAACTGGTCACAATTAAAGCACTGACCACTTCACTATAGATTCATTTTATCCGTCAATTTATAAATCATATTGAAAGCACACTGGCTTTGTTTGTAATGATATGTTTTTAAATTTTAATATACTGCTTGAAAGCTGCTATTTCCTGTGCAGTCAGAAGAAAATATTTTCAGTGTGGTATAAATTAGCTTAAATCGATGAGGCCTCCTTATTAACTAGGAAATCTTGTTATATATATGTATATATATATATTTGTATTTTCTGATTACAAAATAGTGTAGCTTGAATCAATAAAAAAAGGAAGGGCCGACGAAAGCGAACATAAATATATTAAAAATACTAACAAAAATCTCACTGCTACTTGGGCTTTTCTTCCCCACCCCTCCGCTTAATTTTGGTGCAGAGACTGGTTGTGGGAAAGGGTAAAAATTAAGAAAGAGAGGACAGGAACTTCAGAGCCAAGGAAAGGATAAGACATTTCCCCAAAAAGAAGTATAAGTAATGATAGACCCAGGAAAAGATGCTGCCCCTTCCTGTAATTAGAGAAAGGCAAAGGCAAACACCAGAGAGCCACGGTCACTTCTGGTTTCTGGTATTGTTACAGAGGAAAAGAGTGACAGGGCCCAGTGTGATGGGGGGAGGTACGGGGCAGGCTGGCGCCTGCCGCACTGCTTGTGGGAGTGGAAATTGGGGGCCAGAGCTCACTGGTGACGTGGTCGTCACGTGACCAAGAGCTGCCTAGAGCAGAAGTACTGCTAGTCGCCTCCGTCTGGGTACCAGCCCCCTATCACACTGCAGGCGTGTGAGGGAAGAAGGAAAGTAGCCCCGGACCGTGCAGATCGGTATGAGCGTGGGCTCTGCTTGGAGGGAGATGGGATGGGAGAAGGCCAAGAGCGCCACGGATCCACGTTCGGGCCGATGGGGGCTGTGTCCCCTTCTCGCCTACTTTCTAAATACCGCCGCCCCCCCCCCATGCCCATTTTAGTAGAGAGAACTGGCGGACTTCGGGCGGCGGGTGAGGGGAGTGAATGGCTGGTACAGAGACTCCGAGGAAAGAAAGGTTCCACAATCAGGGCACTCGTGTCCCGAGTGCTGCTCCGTCCACCAAGCACTCCGTCCCCTCGGTCCCCCGTCTGTCTGCAGGTTTGTAGATCTGTTGGCCAGTAGGTCGCTGGGGAAAGTCGCGGCGAGTGAAGGACCAAAGTGCCTTGGGACCGTGCAGGTCGGTGTGAAGGTGGGATGAGCCCTGGCCCCTGGGTGGGGGTGGCGGTGGGGATGGCGCAGAGGGGGTGCTGGGATCGGTGCGGGCCGGGTCCGAGTCGCCCCCTCCCGGCCCCTTCTTTCTCCACACCCCCTCCCATTTCAGTGCAGGGAAAGGGGTGTGGCGGCCCTTGCTGGGGAAATGGCGGACGCCAAGGGGGGTGGGGCGGGGAAGCCCGCGTTAGGAAAGTCAGGAGGGTGTGAGAAATATTTTAAACTCAAAGGCTGGAAATTCAGAAAAGCGGGTACTGGGACCTGTGTTCTCAGTACTGATCCATCCACTACACTTTCACTTCCCCAAAGGCGGCTGTCTTTCCATCTGTCCTTCTGCCAGACTGTCTGTCCGTCAATCACTGTGGAAGGCGCACTGACCACAGAAGACAAGAGAAGGAGAAGGAATTTACCTGACTTTGGTAGAGGTTGGTGGGAGAGACTGCCTCTGAGTCTTTGGGGGTGGGGGTGTGGTGGAGGAGACTACCTGAGGGTTAGCCTCTCCTGTCACCCTCCTGGCTGTCACAGCCCAGCCCCACCTCCTGCCCTTCTCTGTAGGCCCTGGAAGAGAAATGGTCGGTCTTGAGGGTAGACAGAGGATGACAGAAAAGAACAAAGAAATAGTTGCCAAATAATCCACCTCTCTCAACCAGAACTCAAACTCCACTCTGTCTGCCTGGTGAGGCACAAATCCAGGCACAGCCCAAAGTCCTAATGTTATTTTTCACCCGTAGATTCATCACAAGAGAGCCTCAGGAGCCTGGGATATAGACTGAAGACGTCTCCCCTCCACCATCATTCAGGTGGAGCCTTAAGAACACTCTTCATTCAGGTGGAGCAAGGCCCTCTCCTGTCCTGCCCCCAGGCTGGCACGGACCTGAGCATGGGCCGGGCTCGGGAAGTGGGTTGGATGGCAGCAGGACTGATGATTGGGGCAGGTGCCTGCTACTGCGTTTACAAACTAACCATAGGAAGAGATGACAGTGAGAAGTTGGAGGAGGAGGAGGAGGAATGGGATGATGAACAGGAGCTTGACGAGGAGGAGCCCGAGATTTGGTTTGATTTCACAACTATGGCTCGGCCCTGGAGTGAGGATGGGGATTGGAATGAACCTGGGGCCCCTGGTGGCACCGAGGACAGGCCTGCAGGTGGGGGCAAGGCCAACCGAACACATCCGGTAAAACAGCGCCCATTCCCTTATGAACGTAAAAATACTTGGAGTGCTCAAAGCTTTAAAAATTTCAGTTGTGTTCTTGGCCTCTCCAAGTGCCCTTTCATTCAGGGAAAAGTGTTGTTAGCTCAGCCCAGGGACACTGGTTTTTCATTTAGCCACGATATCAATAGTCATTTGGCCAGCCTCTCCATTGCTGGAAACACAATCCCTATTCCCGACCCTGCTGTTGAGGCTTTCTGTGCCCTGGATAACTTGAAAGCCAGTGTTGAAAATCAGGGCCAGATTAAGATGTACATCAACGAAGTGTGTCGGGAGACTGTGTCGCTTTGCTGCAACTCATTTCTGCAGCAGGCCGGATTAAATTTGTTAATAATCATGACAGTTATTAATAACATGCTTGCCAAGTCCGTTTCAGACTTGAAGTTTCCTTTGATACCAGAGGGAAGTGAATGTGCTGAGGGGCACGTTGTGAAACCCTTGATGGGTTTGTCTGAAAAGCCAGTCTTGGCGGAGGAGTTGCTGGGAGCCCAGATGTTGCTCTCCTTCCTGTCCCTCTTTATCAGGAACGCAAACAGACAGCTTCTCCCAGAAATCCCGGCCTCTTAAATGGCCCCCTCCAACAGGATGGGACTGATCCACCCCGAACCAAAACCCGATCAGTGAACCACACACTTGTGTTCTCAATCAAAGACTCTGCAGTGGGTGCTATTGAAGATCCAGCCTTAGCCAGTAGCCATATCTCTGGGTGAAAGTTACACTTGCTAAATCCAGGACCACTCTCTTGTTGGCCAGGCAGGGGTTCCCACAGAGCTTTGAGTAACCTCTTGGTTTTGCAGTCTGCAGGCAGTGCGCATTGTAAATTGCTCCCTTGCGGCCTTCTTCCTGTGGTAAAGGGATCATTTCAGCTGTGTGGTGAAAGGACAACATTTTCTAGCCTGACAAGGGATGCCTTGCCTGTGGTGGTCTCCCTGTCTAAGCTGGACCGTCTTGTGGAGACCAGACCCATATGGGAGCTTGTGCCGAAAA
This sequence comes from Grampus griseus, assembly GCF_964374135.1. Taxonomy (NCBI): domain Eukaryota; kingdom Metazoa; phylum Chordata; class Mammalia; order Artiodactyla; family Delphinidae; genus Grampus; species Grampus griseus. The sequence goes on along the minus strand of NC_138999.1, from coordinate 87,287,267 downwards.
TGCATCGGTTGCTGCGTAGGTTGAATTCTTTTTCATTTACTCTCTTTTCTTCACGAGCCTATGGATGGTAAACCTGTTCAGCAAAAAATGTACACTCCCCTTCTATGAGTTGTACTGACTCAGCCTCGTCCACCAAGTCTGCATTTTTATGTATCACCAATAAAGCTGTGTGCTTTAGCTGGCAAAAACGAGAACATGGTACTTGTCTTTGAGTTTATAGTCTGCGTGAAGAGGAAGCCCAAAATACATGATCAGTGCTAACTAACTGGGGCGTTTGCTCCTGAAGAATGTCCGCCTAGCAGTGCCCACAGGAGGCAGTGGAAGAGATGGGCTGCAGGGTTCAGGATAAGCTTCCAGAAGGGGCTGGGGGCGGGGCTGGGGCAGGGCAATGGGGTGGAGGGTGGAATTAAGAAGGACTGCTGGGAGGACTAAAGGAGACAGCACCTGTGAAGCAGGCAGCACAGTGCCTGATGCAGAGGAATCCTTCCCTCGATGAAGTTGTCTTTCCTCGCCTGCTGGCCTCTTAGAGAGGAAGGTCAGTATCCTTGAGGTTTTGTCTACACATCCTTGGGGGCCACAGGGCAACCCATCCCTGCACAAGTTAGTGCACAGTTATAGCAGTAACAGTTGCTACTTGCTGAGTGCCTGCTTTGTGTTGTTCTCTCTCCTGAGAAGCAGCTGTGAAACCTACTTCCAGGCCCCCTCCCTTCCTTGGGATGCCAAGCTCAAATTCCTGGCCGAGTGAAAAGGCTTGGCCGTTGCTTCCTCTGGCCAAGGAAGGGCAGAACCTCCTTTCTGCCCTATCCCTGGTACTTCTGTGGGATCCAGGAAGGGGACAGTGGAGGCCTCCGTGAATCCCCGAAGGGGTGGGAGGGCAGATGCTGAGGGGCGTGGCATGGCCATGGCTGGTCCATCCATCAGGAGACATATTCATGCCCTCCATCCAAGCCCCTGGCACCCCTTGGAGGAAAGGAAGAACACAGCCCTGCACACTGAACCACTCCATGAATCTGGGCAACTCATTCCACCACCCCCTCCCAACATTTACAGACCCCTCCCAGCAAGCCTCAGCCCCTGCATCACCAAAGCCAGGTTCCCTGCGTGTTGTTGATGTGTCCTGAAATGGTTCTCCTCCTCAAAGCCCTGGCTAACAGAGGGGACAAGAAGCTTCCTTTGGGCGGTGCTGCTTCTGAGCTCGGTGCCCTCTCCTGGTCTCCCTGGGATGTGACTCTGGGCCACTGCTCCCTGGGCATCAGCTGTGTACAAGTGCTCTGCCTTCTGACTGCCCTCCTCCATATAGAGCATAGTTTTATTTCAAATTTTTAGGGTTTTTTTTTCAATTTTTTCCTCCCTTCTCCTGGAGTTTGGCGAGCAGGTGGGTTGCCACTCTCCTGCTTGTACTCATCCACCCCACAGTTTGGGCTGACTAGTAGTCACGGGTGCCTGCCAGGGACTCTGCCCCTTCCCAGGCCCTGCTGCCTTGATGGGCCAGCATGTGACTGTGGTTGCTGCAACATCACACCCGCAGCAACGTTCACCCCGCTGGAGCTTTGTTTGCTGGCTCTGGGGCTCTGTCTTGTTTCCAAAGAGCTGCTAACGTGGTCCCCCCTTTCTCCCAAGCCAGCCTCAGGTGGGCTGGGCAGTCTGTTTCCCACGCAGGATTGCCCTGCGGGCAGCCCTGCATGCACTTGTCCCAGTGGAGCCTGCTGGCCGATGGTGTCTTCAGCGACACCTTACTGCTCAGCCTCTGTAATCTCAGCCCAAAGGCAGAGCATTTCTCCTTCCTCCTGGCTCGGGGTCCCAAATTAACACGTGCTTCCCTCCTGCTCTGCACTCTGCCGAGTCCCCCGTTTTGAGTCCTGCCACAGGTAGTAGGCCCACCATCTCCGAGGCAGGCATTTGGCACTTTCAGGCCACAGCTGATTCCTATCGCAGGGAGGGCCTCGGAGACCTTCTGCCCATCTCCTGAGCAATTCTGTCACAGGGCAGCCTGCCAGCATTGATGTGTCTCCACGGTGTGGTCTTGGCCCAAGTCAAGAGCCCCTTCTCCATTTGCTGGCACTGCCCTCCCGAAAACACTCCCTGCGTGTGGAAGCACAGGGCTCTGGTCTGCCCTTCATCCCTTTGTTGGTTGCTGTGCCAGGGCAGGAGCCCAGTTCCCAGTTCTGACTACTACCGGGGTGCGGAGGGGGACTTCAGAGGGGGGCGTGGAGGGGGGGCGCAGGGGGCGGGGCGCATGCCTGCCAGTCAGGGCCTGATTAAGACATTCAGAGGCTTTCAGCACTGGAAAGACTAAGGTGCCTCCTCCCATGCTTAATTCAAAAATGAAACAGCAGGGGACCACCAAGCACAAACTAACCCACCTCTCTTCTGCAACCAAATGAGCTTCTTGCCAGGTTTCCCCATGGCAAACATTAGACAAGGTCATCAAAGCTTGAGCTTGTCACACTCTGTGGGGAGATGCCTGCCTTGATGGGGTCGCCCTAGCCGAAGCTGTCTCTTTGGTAAATCTGGAACTGCCTCCACAGACTGCCCTCCAGCTCCAGAAAGGGCCTTGGATTCCCTTCTTCTTCATCTCATTATCTTGTCTACACTTTGTGCCTGTAGGTACTGATTTCTGCACTAACTCCCAGCCTGCTACATCTCCTGGGAATTTTGTTATTTGACCCCCCACTGCACCCCTCCCTGCCATAAGTGCAGGCAAGGTTGCAGACATCCAGCTTCCCAGCTGGTACACCCAGTCTCACACAATGCATCCCCACGGGGGCCCTTAGTGCCACTCTCAGAGCAGTTTCAACCACGATCCCCTCAGTTTGAAATGTCACCAGGGACAGGCACAGCCCTCACCAAGTCGGTCTCTACGCTGGGCCACCACAGCACCTTTTGGCTAAGAGTGTGACAGCTGTGTGCAGCACTGCCCCCCACCTCCTCGTAGCGGCCACCGGTTGGTCTAAGATGTGATGGGCACTGCAGCACAGTCCTGTGGGGCGTCAGTCCCTTGTCTGCTCCTCATGCTGCATGGATCACCTTACACTCTGTCACTTCCCCCTTCACTTTACTCACGACCTCCTCTTCCCCTGAAGGCTCATTTTCCCTTATTGCCTCTTGCTTTTGCGTGTGGCTTAGGACGGCCTTCCCCACTTCCCAATTACAAAAGGAGTCTCCTATATGGTTTCCTAATTCTTTCATACCTTTCTACTTAAAGGGTTGTCTCAGGGATATACTTGGAATTTCCTGACTCCTTTTCCAAATGGATAACCTGTTAACCCAGCACCACTTATCACTCCATTCTCACGGTATAATTGGTGCATTCTGGGACCTTCATGCACCCAGCTGAGCATCCTCGCTGTGGCTGCCTGCTGTGGAATTCCTCTTGGGGCACAACCCTTTCTCCCAGGAACCCCTCACTGACTCGGGGACCCTCTGCTCACTGGGTGGCCTGTGGCAGGTGGGGTGTGTGTGTTGGCAGGGAGGCTGTGTTGGTGCCTGTGAGCAGGCGTCTGCCCCAGGTACCTTCTCAGGACATGCTCTGGCCCACAGGAAACTTAGGAACCCCCCGCCCTGCCTGCTTTAGCACCAAGGGAGATGGGACTGTTTTCTTCCCTCACCAAAATTGCCTCATTTTTGTGAGGCAAAGCAAGTTTTTTTCTATATATAGACTTGCTCAACAATTTACATGGTAGTCATTACCCACACTGGAAATATGGCTATTGTTACATGTTGAAATCACCATGGTTTCTCTCAACCCTTCCCTTTATTTTTCTTTTGTGTGATATATTTGGTCAATCAGGAATTTACATTTTCTGTGTCTATCAGTATTTTCCTATTAAACTTCTATATTTCTATTTTACTTTGGATAGTCTTGGACAGCCCAAGGTTATTAGAAAACATTTGGCTATATTTCCTTCTAATACAAATAGTTTCCTTTTCAAAGTAAGTTCCTTTGTTAACCTGTTAGTGGTGTGTGTTTTTGTGCGTGTGTACATTTGGTTTGAGGTAGACCTTGTACCTTAATTTTCTCTGAATGTGTAATTAATTACACTAATGTCATTTTTTGCAGAATCTGGTTTTAATGTTTTGATTGAAATGTGCTACGTTGATGGATTAATTGGCAACTTTACAATTTTCCCATCTAAGCACATTTGTTTTGATCCTTTCTGTCACTTAGTGAAGTTTTCTTCATAATGATCTTTCACATTTCTTTTGGGGTCTATTTTTGTTGCTTTGTGAAGGGTCATGGTCTTTACCTCTCCTACAATGCTATGCTACTTCAACTCTGCTGTCCTTATCCTGTCTGCCAGCACACTGGACATATCTGTGGTTTCTGCTGCTTTGGAACAACAGTGAAAAGGGGGGATGGTCAAGTGCCTCAGCATCATTACTCATAAAGAGGAGGGAAGGGGAAAAGACACGGCATTAAGCCCTATTGTTCCACAAGTGCTCTTTTCTTAGAACTCTCCCTGTAGACCTTTCATTTCTTTCATTTTACTTTTATATTTTCTTCCTCCCTCTCCCCTGGCAGTGGAGGAGTAGTTCAAACAGGTTCTTCTGGTTTATCCAATCATGTTTCTTTAACCCTGGCAAAGTCTCCATTAAGTCTAGCCATCAGTATTCTATTGTTCTTTGATATCTGGATATGGGATGATTTTGAAGGAAGGAAAGGTAGTTTGATGGCTCAAGTTATTTCCACAAATAAGCACTCCAAATAACATGTCACACAACCCCCCTCAGAATAAATATTTGCATCTCACAAAGAGAAATTGTCAATGCATAACTATATATCCAGAATTCTGTATTTTTATTTATCCAGGCCTTTAAATTAAATAGTAGGTGGATTTGGTGACTTTCTCACTAGGGAGGGCCTGTGGAGGTAAGGGGAGTGATGGAGGATGTTCCCACCACCTGTATCTCTCAGCCTTTTCTACTCTGCCACTTGTGCTGTCGCATGTCAGACCCCACACTTTTCCAAGCTTGTGCCTGGGGAAATGAGAAACTAATCCCAGTGCTCTGAGATTTTCCAATAACTCATCTGGTCATTACCAACACCCACCCCCCTGTAAGGTTTCAATCTAGGAATTGATTTGAGCCAGGAGACGTAGTTGGTTGTTTTCCCTTCTTCTCCCCTCTCTCACTCCACAAAGTTCCTCTCTGATGGACACTTCCTTTAAGTTCCAAGTTCTCACTACCTATAGCTTGTGGTAGAGATCTATGGTCAGAGTCTTCCAAACCTGATTTTTATATGTAATGAGAGTTTTAGGGATTTAGGAAAACTCTAAATCGATGGTTATGAGTTTTAAAAATTAGCTTTGAGAACCCTAAGTTTCTTTTTTTTTTCTTTTTTTTTTTTTTTGCGGTACTCAGGCCTCTCACTGTTGTGGCCACTCCAGTTGTGGAGCACAGGGTCCGGACGCGCAGGCTCAGCGGCCATGGCTCACGGGCCCAGCCGCTCTGCGGCATGGGGGATCTTCCTGGACTGGGGCACGAACCCGTGTCCCCTGCATCGGTAGGCGGACTCTCAACCACTGCACCACCAGGGAAGCCCAACCCTAAGTTTCTTGATCCAGCTATAAGCAGTAGTTTGTTTCTCTTTGTGTGAGGTTATAATCCTAATTATTTAATCTTAATGATGAATGGGCTATACAACAACATTATTTACAGAGGCAGTTAGATATAGATTGGTTAAATATTTTTTGTAATATCATTCCTGTTACATGCTAATGAGACTGCCCCAGATCAGAATTAAGAATGGGCAGGCACTCTCACCACTATTATTCAACATAGTTTTGGAAGTTTTAGCCACAGCTATCAGAGAAGAAAAGGAAATAAAAGGAATCCAAATCGGAAAAGAAGAAGTAAAGCTGTCACTGTTTGCAGATGACATGATACTATACATAGAGAATCCTAAAGATGCTACCAGAAAACTACTAGAGCTAATAAATGAATTTGGTAAAGTAGCAGGATACAAAATTAATGCACAGAAATCTCTGGCATTCTTATATACTAATGATGAAAAATCTGAAATTGAAATCAAGAAAACACTCCCATTTACCATTGCAACAAAATGAATAAAATATCTAGGAATAAACCTACCTAAGGAGACAAAAGACTTGTATGCAGAAAATTATAAGACACTGATGAAAGAAATTAAAGATGATACACATAGATGGAGAGATATACCATGTTCTTGGATTTGAAGAATCAACATTGTGAAAATGACTCTACTACCCAAAGCAATCTATAGATTCAATGCAATCCCTATCAAACTACCACTGGCATTTTTCATAGAACTAGAACAAAAAACTTCGCAATTTGTATGGAAACACAAAAGACCCCAAATAACCAAAGCTATCTTGAGAACGAAAAATGGAGCTGGAGGAATCAGGCTTCCTGACTTCAGACTATACTACAAAGCTACAGTAATCAAGACAGTATGGTACTGGCACAAAAACAGAAAGATAGATCAATGGAACAGGATAGAAAGCCCAGAGATAAGCCCACGCACATATGGTCACCTTATCTTTGATAAAGGAGGCAGGAATGTACAGTGGAGAAAGGACAGCCTCTTCAATAAGTGGTGCTGGGAAAACTGGACAGGTACATGTAAAAGTATGAGATTAGATCACTCCCTAACACCATACACAAAAATAAACTCAAAATGGATTAAAGACCTAAATGTAAGGCCAGAAACTATCAAACTCTTAGAGGAAAACATAGGCAGAACACTCTATGACATAAATCACAGCAAGATCCTTTTTGGCCCACCTCCTAGAGAAATGGAAATAAAAACAAAAATAAACAAATGGGACCTAATGAAACTTCAAAGCTTTTGCACAGCAAAGGAAACCATAAACAAGACCAAAAGACAACCCTCAGAATGGGAGAAAATATTTGCAAATGAAGCAACTGACAAAGGATTAATCTCCAAAATTTAGAAGCAGTTTATGCAGCTCAATAACAAAAAAACAAACAACCCAATCCAAAAATGGGCAGAAGACCTAAATAGACATTTCTCCAAAGAAGATATACAGACTGCCAACAAACACATGAAAGAATGCTCAACATCATTAATCATTAGAGAATGCAAATCAACACTACAATGAGATATCATCTCATGCCAGTCAGAATGGCCATCATCAAAATATCTAGAAACAATAAATGCTGGAGAGGGTGTGGAGAAAAGGGAACACTCTTGCACTGCTGGTGGGAATGTGAATTGTTACAGCCACTATGGAGAACAGTCTGGAGGTTCCTTAAAAAAACTACAAATAGAACTACCATATGACCCAGCAATCCCACTACTGGGCATATACCCTGAGAAAACCATAATTCAGAAAGAGTCATGTACCAAAATGTTCATTGCAGCTCTATTTACAATAGCTCAGAGATGGAAAAAACCTAAGCGTCCATCATCGGATGAATGGATAAAGAAGATGTGGCACATATATACAATGGAATATTACTCAGCCATAAAAAGAAACAAAATTGAGCTATTTGTAATGAGGTGGATAGACCTAGAGTCTGTCATACAGAGTGAAGTAAGTCAGAAAGAGACAGGCAAATACCGTATGCTAACACATATATATGGAATTTAAGAAAAAAATGTCATGAAGAACCTAGGGGTAAGACAGGAATAAAGATACAGACCTACTAGAGAATGGACTTGAGGATATGGGGAGGGGGAAGGGTAAGCTGTGACAAAGTGAGAGAGAGGCATGGACATATATACACTACCAAATGTAAGGTAGATAGCTAGTGGGAAGCAGCTGCATAGCACAGGGAGATCAGCTCGGTGCTTTGTGACCGCCTGGAGGGGTGGGATAGGGAGGGTGGGAGGGAGGGAGACGCAAGAGGGAAGAGATATGGGAACATATGTTTATGTGTAACTGATTCACTTTGTTATAAAGTAGAAACTAACACACCATTGTAAAGCAATTATACTCCAATAAAGATGTAAAAAAAAAAAAAAGAATGGGCAGGGACATAGTTGGGCAGGTGGGCAACCAGGGCACTGCCCTGTATGTTTGCCTCACTCCTCAGGGGTCTAGAACAGAGAGAGATGTATGTGGAGTCAGGAAGCTCTACAAAGTATGTATCAGGCATCTCACATAACATGACATCCACAAGTCTGGGCAAAGACAGGTCAACCAATTCTTTATATTTCATCTTAAATTTAAATTTAATTTATTTAAAAAAATAAGTAGGAGCCTAATGGTTCAAAATTCAAAAGATAACAAAGGGTATACATTGTAAACCTTTCTCTCACCTCTGTGTCGCCACTACCCAGTTTTTCGCCACCAGCGGCAATATTATCAATTTCTTGTGCATCTATATATATAGAGGGGGGGGAATATATGGCAAAATATGTAATATATGCTTGTATATATATATTCACAGACATATAATAATCTTCTCAATCCTTTGATATCACTACATTAAAAAATTGCTTTTTAGTTTATAGTTGAATAGTATTTTATTGTATAAATATGCCATAATTATTTAGTCAGTCCCTTATGTGTGGATATTAGGGTTTTTCACCATTTTTCTTGATATTAGAAATAATGATTCAATGGTTATACATATTTACATATTATACATATTTCTTTTTCGTCCCTTCTATTTCCTTGTTTCATCTACCCAATTTTAGTTGATTAAATTATATTTCTTAGTGTTTGTCTTTTTACTGCTCAATATACTTGGACCCTTATTGCCAGATTTGTCTGCTTTAAATGTCATGTTTTGACCCCCAGGTACTAAGGATAGGAAAACCAACACATTTACATTACCTCTCACTTTCTTTTTCTTTCTTTCTCTCCCAATTGTTGCTAATTATATCATTTCTACTCCATCTGGGTTTATCACCGTTACATTTGTTCTGTAACCATAATCACCACGTTTGTTTTGGTCTTCGTCTTAAATTTGCATAGATTTGACACTAATTGCTAGACTTTTGCTAAGGTTTCTTCCTTTCCTGTCACTTTTGCCTTCATCTCTGTGATTGTTAAATTTCTTCTACATTTTCCCTGAGGCCTGACAGCTCACATTTCAGCTCATTCTTCTCTTACCATCCTTTTCTTGAGCTCTTGCTTTATTGCTTCATTAAAACTTTCTAATTCATGGTGAAATATCTGGTGACAATTTTCACCTACTATTTTTCAGATGAGTTTTCTTTATCTGCCATGCATTTTCAGGTCCCTTTCCTTCTTTTTTCCCGTGCATTACCTCTGTTTACCTCTTGTGTCAGTTCCATTTTGATTCCCCATCTTTGAGGGATATCAGGTTTTACTGAACCAGTTTTTTGCAGAATGTTCATCTAGGATAAGGGCCAGGATTGTCTGATACCAATAATTTTTTTATGGCTCAAGTCATTAGAGAGAGGTAGCTGTGGGGCTGCTAAAAGTGCAGTCTCTCTTCTCTCCTGCTGCTCGAGGCCAGACTCATCTCTAATGCTTGTTGGGGACAGATTATTTCCTGCAAATATGACCTTTGTGACTCCTTATTTGGCCCAATCTCTCTTTCCTTCTTATTATGGATCTTCTGCTCCATGGTGGCTCCAGCTGTCAAGTTGTGCATGCTTCTTATCTTTAAGAAATACACAAATTTGTTAAGAGGGTAGATCTCATGTTAAGTGTTCTTACCATAATAAGAAAGAAAGAAAGGAATAAAGAAGAAAGGAAGGAAGGAAGGAAGAAACAGTCTTTTTCTTTTCTGGAATTCATTGTTGTCTTGTAGCTTACTTAAGAAAGTAGAATCACAGCTAGAGAGTTTCTGGAAAATTAACTGAACAGACTGTAAAGCATAAAACTAATTTACAATTCATGGAGATGTTCTCTGTGAAGGAGTTAGAGCCCAGCATACTGCGAGACTTAGTTTGGACAGAGTCTCTAGTCAGGCCCAGAAAGACAAATAACTCCATGCTCTCTGCCAGCCTTCCTGAGCGTTCTTACTACATGACACAGGGGGAAAAGTAACACACAACAAAGTTTCTTCCTGTCCCGGTAACTGAGCTTGTGCCAATTAAGAGAAAATTGGGTGACACAAAAGATGCTTAAATCACATCTCATTGCATCTTTAGTTGAAGTAGCTTTTCATGATTAATTTTCTTAGCATTCATTACACTCCACTGTATTTTCCATTTTCTTTGCCTGTATTCCCCACTAGATGATACATTCTATGAACACAGGAATGATACCTGTTTGTTTACTATTGAATCTCCATCTGCCCTGCACATAATTAGTGCTCAGTGTCTACTCAATTTGATTGTCTAGCATTCAAGCTGCAATTTTGACTCTGGACAGGAATTTGTGCTTATCTAGATATTTTTGAGAAATATCTTCAGTAAATGTGCATTATGTTTGCAGAAAGAAATTTGTTTTTAAAGTATGTTAAACAATATTTACAATATGGCCCTAATTAATTTTAAAAATGTAGGTACTTGAAAAAGACAAGAACGTTACACGCTCTGTATCTTGAGGTCCTGTTCTCAAGTCTCTTCTCTTTCTAGGAATCTCATCCATTGCCATGGCTTCAGTTATCACCTGTATGTTAATGACTCACAAGTCTATATATCCAGAGTCCAAGATTAATTTATTTGATGTCTACAGATTTCATATCCCACAGATATTTCAACTTCAACAAATTTGAAATTGGAGTCATCATTCCCCAGTCCCACACCAAAACTTTTCCCCTTCCTGTCTTCCCTGTCTTGGTGAGCACAATCACCATCCACCCAGTTGCACCTGCCAGAATCCTAGTCATTACTGACTCCTTCCTTCTCTCTCATCCCATATTGCTAGCCTATCTCAAAATCCCTTTTATTCCATTTATTTCATATTTTTTACAAATGTTAATATTATCAGAACAATACATACATAATAGCAAAGCAATTAGTACAGAGTTTATGATGAAAATGAGTCATTTCCCCTCCTGCTCTTCCCTAGACTCAGGACCATTCTCTAGAGTCCAGAGGCAACTTTTCTTCACTTATCTGATGTTAGCTTCTTCTGATGCAGTGTTTCTCAACCAGGGGTGATTTTGCTTCCAGGATACATTTGTCAGTGTCTGGAGACATTTTTGATTGTCACAACAGAGGACAGGTGTGCTACTGGCATCTTGTGGGTAGATGTCAGTGATCCTCCAGTGCACAAGGCAGCCCCCAGCCCAAACAATTGATAGTGCCAAGACTGAGAACTGTTCTTGTGGTCATCTTCAAAATGCCAAAAATATACTTGTACTCTAATGAACTTCTGATATGTAAATAGGACACTTAGCTCATTAATCTTACAGTCCTTCCTTCCTTTCTCTTATTCCTGATGTTGTAATGTTATTATTATTTTAGTTTAATCATACAGTCAACAATTATTTATTGAACACCACTGTGTGCCAAGCACTATTCAAAGCATTTAGAATTCGGTAGTGAGCAAGACAGACAGCCTTTATTAAGCTTGCTTTCTTATGGAGAAAGTAGGCCATAAAATCAATTAAACTAAATAAAGTAGCTAAATTTAACTTTAAATTATATACATAAACATTTATTTTGTTTCATAAACTTCCAGCAGGACTTGTTCACTTCTCACTTTATAAAATGAGGATATCAGCTCTGCTGTCTTTTCTTCTGTCTTTTATCATCTTCTTCTACATCCCACATTCTGTCAGCTATATTTTATTGTCTCATGCCTACTTAAAATTTCCTCCCCACAGGTAATATGTGAATCATTTTCTAAAACTATACAAAATAGATTCACATGTTAGGAGACTACTTCAGCTCAGCAATGAACAGCATTTATATAGTCATAATCATCTAAATACTGTTCACGAAACATTAAGGAAAGAAATTGAAGATGATACAAAGAAATGGAAAAATATTCTGTGTTCTTAGATTGGAAGAATTAATATTGTTAAAATGGCCATACTATCTAAAGCAATCTACAGATTTAATGCAATCCCTATCAAAATACCTAGGACATTTTTCACAGAACTAGAACAAATAGCCCTAAAATTCATATGGAGCCACAAAAGACCCTGAATTGCCAAAGCAAGCTTGAGAAAAAAAGAACAAAACTGGAGGTAGCACCCTTCCAGACTTCAGACTATTCAACAAAGCCACAGTATCAAAACAGCATGATACTGGCACAAAACAGACACATAGAGTAATGGAAGAGAATAAAGAGCCCAGAAATAAACCCACACACCGATGGTCAATTAATCTATGACAAAGGAGGCAAGAATATACAATGGAGAAAAGACAACCTCTTCAATAAGTGGTACTGGGAATATTGGACAGCTACATGTAAAACAATGAGATTAGAACATTCCCTCATACCACATACAAAAACAAATTCAAAATGGATTAAAGACATAAATGTAAGATCTGAAACCTTAAAACTCCTAGAAGAAAACATAGGCAGAACATTCTTTGACATAAATCACAGCAATATATTTTTGGATCTGTTTTTTTAAGGCAAAAGAAATAAAACTAAAATAAACAAATGGGACCTCACTAAACTTAAAAGTTTTTGCACAGCAAAGGAAACCATTGACAAAATGAAAAGACAGTTACGGAATGGGAGAAGATATTTGCAAATGATAACAGACAAGGTGTTAATATCCAAAGTATATAAACAGCTTATACAACTCAATATCAAAAAACCAAACAACACAATCAAAAAATGGGCAGAAGACCTGAATAGACATTTTTCCAAAGAAGACATACAGATGGCTAACAGGCATATAAAAAGCTGCTCAACATGGCTAGTTATTAGAGGAATGCAAATCAAAACGAATTATCACCTCACACCTGTCAGAATGGCTATCATCAAAAAGTCTACAAATAACAGATGTTGGAGAGGATGTGAAGAAAAGGAAACACTTGTACACTGTTGGTAGGAATGTAAATTGGTACAGCCACTATGGGAAACAGTATGGAGGTTCCTAAAAAAATTAAAAATAGAACTACCATATGATCCAGCAATTCCACTCCTAGGTATATACCTGGGAAAAATGAAAAAACTAATTTGAAAAGATACATGCACCCCAATGTTCATAGCAGCACTATTTACAATAGCCAAGACAAAGAAGCAACCCAAGTGTTCTTCAACAGACAAATGGATGTGAGATGTGAGATTTATATATGTGAGATATATATATGAATATTATATATGAATATATATATGAATATTACTCATTAAAAAAGAATGAAATTCTGCCATTTGCAGCAATGTGGATAGACTTAGAGAATATTATGCTCAGTGAAATGTCAGACAGAGAAAGACAAATACTGTATGATATCACTTATATGTGGAATCTAAAAAATAATCCAATATAGCAAAACAGAAACAGACTCACAGATATAGAAAACAAACTATTGTTTACCAGAGGGGAGAGAGAAGTGGGGAGGGGCAAGTTAGGGGTATGGGATTAAGAGATGCAAACTACTATGTATAAAATAGATAAACAACAAGGATATATTGTATAGCACAGGGAATTATAACCATTATCTTGTAATAACTTTTAATCTGTAAAAGTACTGAATCAGTATGCTGTACACCTGAAACTAATGTAATATTGTTAATCAACTATACTTCAATAAAAAGTATATACTGTTTATTGATTTTCAATGCATAGAGCTGAAGGCAGAAAGCTTTAATGGAAGACTTGGTTGTTATAGAACTTAATGTAAAAGTTAACTGGAACTCACGATAGAGATAGATAGATAGATAGATAGGTAGATATAGAGAAATAGACATATGGCTATGTAAAGCAAAAAAACTAGGAACGTTTTCTCCATTAGAAGGGCAAGTTCCCCTTGCTTTCAATACCCCATGAAGACACCCTTTTGATGATGATACCACCTGACTCCCTCAGGTGCCTTCACGTGTTCAATGTAGGTCTTTCTTGGGATGCAGAAGGGTTGGCTTTATATCTATTTGGTCACTTCAGACTGTTCTGGGAGCCATGTAGCCATGGTCCACTCATGCACTGTCATCTGGTATGGTAGAACTAGGTGTAAGTTATAAATCAATTTTATCAGGGTATGGATGCAACTTATCCTGAGAATACTTACTTAGTAACTTAGGAGCTCATTCAAGCCTGTACCATCCTAGGTGACATGGCCAGATCCCACAGACACCTAAGATTAGCTTTTGCTTCAATCTGGTCCACTATAGTCACTTAGAAATGTTCTGGAATCCGAGGTCAAGGCTCTTAACTTGAGTCACTTAAAGGATACTGTTGTTAGATTCAAGACTAAATAGATTCTTTTTCCTTATACTCCTTCAAATGCTGAACTCACTCTTTATCTTAGTTTGCTGCATATTTGAAGCAAGTACACACTTTGAACTTTTTGGGTTTTTTTAAGTCTGTTGTTGATTGCTGCCTAACAAAGCACTCCAAAACTCAGTAGCTTAAAACAGCCATTTTATTTACTCATTATTTTGCGTATCAGGAATTTGCACTGGTTGGTTCTTCTGCTAATCTTGCCTGAGGTCATTTATGTGACTGGAGTCAGCTGGCAAATCAGTTGGGGGCTGATTTTCCTCTGACTAAGGTTGGCAGATGTAGCAAAAAAAAATACAGGATGCCCAGTTAAATTTGAATTCCAGTTAAATAATTAATAATTGTTTTAGTATAAGTATGCCCCATGCAATATTTGGGACATACTTATACTGAAAAATGTTTTATGTTCATCTGAAATTTAAATTTAACTGGGAGTTCTGAATTTTATCTGGCAGCTCTTCCTAGGGGTCCTCAGAACAGTTCATGGCTGTTCTACATGGTCTCATCCTCTAGCAGGCTAGTCTGCTTGGCACATGGTGGTTTCAGAGCAGGAAGAGTGAAATGCCCACTGAAAATGCACTGTTCAAGCCTCTTCATGGGTCATGTTTTCTAATGTTCAAACTGGCCAAAGCAAATCACATGCCAGGTCCAGATTCAGTGTGGGAGGGGATTATACAATGGTATGGTAACAAGGAGGCATGGTCCATTGGGGGCTCTTACTGTAATATTTTCTTAGAGGTCCTTCTAATTGTTTTTCTTCCCTTATTTGCCTGTATCATACCCTCTAGTTCTTCTAACCTCTCAATTGATTTTAACAAGTCCCCTTTTGTTCACCTACTACCCCAAATCTTCTGTCTTCTTGCTCCACTTTGGTCTGATAAACCAGGGCCTGCTGTTTAGCTGTCGTCTTAAAATTAACCTTTATTGCTTTCCCAAGTTGTGATCACCATTTCCTTGATTCCATATTTACCTTTGACTTGATTACTACCTTCTTTTCTTGGAGTCCATGTTCAAATAATTTCCTAAGAGAAGGTCCACAAGAGGCAAAATTTGTGTACTTTCCGTCCTGAAAACATCTGTATGGTCATCACATACCGATGTGGTATGTGGGTATGTCTGTTTAGAAGTAGAATACTAGAGAAAAGCATATTTTCTAAGAATTTGAAGGCATTTATACATTGTCATATCATATCCAGTATTATGAATAACATGTCTGATGCCAGTCTGCTTGGTAGATGGCTTTATTCCTACCATTGAGAAATTTTAAGGTCTCCTTTTAATCATTATTATTCTAAAATTTCTTGGCGATATGTCTAGATGAGGGTTTTTTAATTCATTGTATTCGACACAAAATGCAGGTTTCTTTTTAATTAAAAAAAATACAGAGAAGGGGCTTCCCTGGTGGCACAGTGGTTGAGAGTCCGCCTGCCGATGCAGGGGACGCGGGTTGGGACGCGGGTTCGTGCCCCGATCCGGGAAGATCCCACATGCTGCGGAGCGGCTGGGCCCATGAGCCATGGCCGCTGAGCCTGTGCGTCCGGAGCCTGTGCTCTGCGGTGGGAGGGGCCACAGCAGTGAGAGAGGCCCGCATACCGCAAAAAAAAAAAAAAATACAGAGAAAAATAATGAGGTTCTACCTATAAATCATTCATAATTAACAACAAACATTAACACTTTTTTGTATTTGTTTATAATTTCTTTATTAATAGACAAAATTAAACTACAAAATTGTTAGGGTCACATTTTCCTCAATCTCTTCCCAGAAGCAAGTAATATTGTAAAATTGATGTGCATCTTTCAGTACCCAGTTTTAATTTTGTAACCAAAATAATATATAGTATTGTTTTATAGTCTTAAAATTATATAAATGGCATTATATTGTATCTTTCTTTAAATTACTTATCTCACTAAACATTAGGTTTCTGAGAATTGTCTAGACTGATCTGTAGAGATCTAGTTCACCTATTTTTACTGCTTTATAAATTCTATTATATAGATAGATGACATATTATATTATTCAAAGACCTACAGCAAATATCAACCTTACTGCTGAAACATCAGACATTAAAATCAGAAACATGACAAGTATGCACTGTATCATCAATACTGTTGCTCTGGAGGTCCTTGACAGTGCAATGAGATAAGAAAAAGAAATGAGCTATAAAATATTGAATAAGAAGAGATAAAACTGTCATAATTTGTAAACTATGTTTGTCTAGTTAAAAAGTCAGAGAGAGGGCTTCCCTGGTGGTGCAGTGGTTGAGAGTCCGCCTGCCGATGTGCCCCAGTCCGGGAAGATCCCACATGCCGTGGAGCGCCTGGGCCCATGAGCCATGGCCACTGAGCCTGCGCGTCCAGAGCCTGTGCTCCACAACAGGAGAGGCCACAACAGTGAGGGGCCCGTGGACTGCAAAAAAAAAAAAAAAGTCAGAAAGAAAAAAGAGGCAAAAAATAAATATAATAAGAGAGTTCACCAAAGGAGCCTGACTGTAGAAACAATGTTCCATCAAGAGCTTTTATACAAACAAGCAAAAATCATTTCCCATAATACTTACTTTTGATGGAAAAAAATATATATAAGTACAAAATTCCAAAGGCACAAAAGACAGAAAAATAAAAATGAGTCTTTTACTGACTTTTCCCCATACAAACCCAATATATCCAAATGGAGGCAAAAAGTGTTATGCCTATAAATGCGTATCACTACACAATTTTATATGATGATTTAAAAAAGATAATTTTTACTAAAATAGAAAATTTAAAATCATACACGACAGAATATATTACATAAAATGTTTATAATAATATGCATAACACAGTGTGCTCCAACTTGTTTTGCCGCACAAAAATGAGGCAATTTTGGTGAGGGAAGAAAACAGTCCCATCTCCCTTGGTGCTAAAGCAGGCAGGGCGGGGGGTTCCTAAGTTTCCTGTGGGCCAGAGCATGTCCTGAGAAGGTACCTGGGGCAGACGCCTGCTCACAGGCACCAACACAGCCTCCCTGCCAACACACACACCCCACCTGCCACAGGCCACCCAGTGAGCAGAGGGTCCCCGAGTCAGTGAGGGGTTCCTGGGAGAAAGGGTTGTGCCCCAAGAGGAATTCCACAGCAGGCAGCCACAGCGAGGATGCTCAGCTGGGTGCATGAAGGTCCCAGAATGCACCAATTATACCGTGAGAATGGAGTGATAAGTGGTGCTGGGTTAACAGGTTATCCATTTGGAAAAGGAGTCAGGAAATTCCAAGTATATCCCTGAGACAACCCTTTAAGTAGAAAGGTATGAAAGAATTAGGAAACCATATAGGAGACTCCTTTTGTAATTGGGAAGTGGGGAAGGCCGTCCTAAGCCACACGCAAAAGCAAGAGGCAATAAGGGAAAATGAGCCTTCAGGGGAAGAGGAGGTCGTGAGTAAAGTGAAGGGGGAAGTGACAGAGTGTAAGGTGATCCATGCAGCATGAGGAGCAGACAAGGGACTGACGCCCCACAGGACTGTGCTGCAGTGCCCATCACATCTTAGACCAACCGGTGGCCGCTACGAGGAGGTGGGGGGCAGTGCTGCACACAGCTGTCACACTCTTAGCCAAAAGGTGCTGTGGTGGCCCAGCGTAGAGACCGACTTGGTGAGGGCTGTGCCTGTCCCTGGTGACATTTCAAACTGAGGGGATCGTGGTTGAAACTGCTCTGAGAGTGGCACTAAGGGCCCCCGTGGGGATGCATTGTGTGAGACTGGGTGTACCAGCTGGGAAGCTGGATGTCTGCAACCTTGCCTGCACTTATGGCAGGGAGGGGTGCAGTGGGGGGTCAAATAACAAAATTCCCAGGAGATGTAGCAGGCTGGGAGTTAGTGCAGAAATCAGTACCTACAGGCACAAAGTGTAGACAAGATAATGAGATGAAGAAGAAGGGAATCCAAGGCCCTTTCTGGAGCTGGAGGGCAGTCTGTGGAGGCAGTTCCAGATTTACCAAAGAGACAGCTTCGGCTAGGGCGACCCCATCAAGGCAGGCATCTCCCCACAGAGTGTGACAAGCTCAAGCTTTGATGACCTTGTCTAATGTTTGCCATGGGGAAACCTGGCAAGAAGCTCATTTGGTTGCAGAAGAGAGGTGGGTTAGTTTGTGCTTGGTGGTCCCCTGCTGTTTCATTTTTGAATTAAGCATGGGAGGAGGCACCTTAGTCTTTCCAGTGCTGAAAGCCTCTGAATGTCTTAATCAGGCCCTGACTGGCAGGCATGCGCCCCGCCCCCTGCGCCCCCCCTCCACGCCCCCCTCTGAAGTCCCCCTCCGCACCCCGGTAGTAGTCAGAACTGGGAACTGGGCTCCTGCCCTGGCACAGCAACCAACAAAGGGATGAAGGGCAGACCAGAGCCCTGTGCTTCCACACGCAGGGAGTGTTTTCGGGAGGGCAGTGCCAGCAAATGGAGAAGGGGCTCTTGACTTGGGCCAAGACCACACCGTGGAGACACATCAATGCTGGCAGGCTGCCCTGTGACAGAATTGCTCAGGAGATGGGCAGAAGGTCTCCGAGGCCCTCCCTGCGATAGGAATCAGCTGTGGCCTGAAAGTGCCAAATGCCTGCCTCGGAGATGGTGGGCCTACTACCTGTGGCAGGACTCAAAACGGGGGACTCGGCAGAGTGCAGAGCAGGAGGGAAGCACGTGTTAATTTGGGACCCCGAGCCAGGAGGAAGGAGAAATGCTCTGCCTTTGGGCTGAGATTACAGAGGCTGAGCAGTAAGGTGTCGCTGAAGACACCATCGGCCAGCAGGCTCCACTGGGACAAGTGCATGCAGGGCTGCCCGCAGGGCAATCCTGCGTGGGAAACAGACTGCCCAGCCCACCTGAGGCTGGCTTGGGAGAAAGGGGGGACCACGTTAGCAGCTCTTTGGAAACAAGACAGAGCCCCAGAGCCAGCAAACAAAGCTCCAGCGGGGTGAACGTTGCTGCGGGTGTGATGTTGCAGCAACCACAGTCACATGCTGGCCCATCAAGGCAGCAGGGCCTGGGAAGGGGCAGAGTCCCTGGCAGGCACCCGTGACTACTAGTCAGCCCAAACTGTGGGGTGGATGAGTACAAGCAGGAGAGTGGCAACCCACCTGCTCGCCAAACTCCAGGAGAAGGGAGGAAAAAATTGAAAAAAAAACCCTAAAAATTTGAAATAAAACTATGCTCTATATGGAGGAGGGCAGTCAGAAGGCAGAGCACTTGTACACAGCTGATGCCCAGGGAGCAGTGGCCCAGAGTCACATCCCAGGGAGACCAGGAGAGGGCACCGAGCTCAGAAGCAGCACCGCCCAAAGGAAGCTTCTTGTCCCCTCTGTTAGCCAGGGCTTTGAGGAGGAGAACCATTTCAGGACACATCAACAACACGCAGGGAACCTGGCTTTGGTGATGCAGGGGCTGAGGCTTGCTGGGAGGGGTCTGTAAATGTTGGGAGGGGGTGGTGGAATGAGTTGCCCAGATTCATGGAGTGGTTCAGTGTGCAGGGCTGTGTTCTTCCTTTCCTCCAAGGGGTGCCAGGGGCTTGGATGGAGGGCATGAATATGTCTCCTGATGGATGGACCAGCCATGGCCATGCCACGCCCCTCAGCATCTGCCCTCCCACCCCTTCGGGGATTCACGGAGGCCTCCACTGTCCCCTTCCTGGATCCCACAGAAGTACCAGGGATAGGGCAGAAAGGAGGTTCTGCCCTTCCTTGGCCAGAGGAAGCAACGGCCAAGCCTTTTCACTCGGCCAGGAATTTGAGCTTGGCATCCCAAGGAAGGGAGGGGGCCTGGAAGTAGGTTTCACAGCTGCTTCTCAGGAGAGAGAACAACACAAAGCAGGCACTCAGCAAGTAGCAACTGTTACTGCTATAACTGTGCACTAACTTGTGCAGGGATGGGTTGCCCTGTGGCCCCCAAGGATGTGTAGACAAAACCTCAAGGATACTGACCTTCCTCTCTAAGAGGCCAGCAGGCGAGGAAAGACAACTTCATCGAGGGAAGGATTCCTCTGCATCAGGCACTGTGCTGCCTGCTTCACAGGTGCTGTCTCCTTTAGTCCTCCCAGCAGTCCTTCTTAATTCCACCCTCCACCCCATTGCCCTGCCCCAGCCCCGCCCCCAGCCCCTTCTGGAAGCTTATCCTGAACCCTGCAGCCCATCTCTTCCACTGCCTCCTGTGGGCACTGCTAGGCGGACATTCTTCAGGAGCAAACGCCCCAGTTAGTTAGCACTGATCATGTATTTTGGGCTTCCTCTTCACGCAGACTATAAACTCAAAGACAAGTACCATGTTCTCGTTTTTGCCAGCTAAAGCACACAGCTTTATTGGTGATACATAAAAATGCAGACTTGGTGGACGAGGCTGAGTCAGTACAACTCATAGAAGGGGAGTGTACATTTTTTGCTGAACAGGTTTACCATCCATAGGCTCGTGAAGAAAAGAGAGTAAATGAAAAAGAATTCAACCTACGCAGCAACCGATGCATTTTCGGCACAAGCTCCCATATGGGTCTGGTCTCCACAAGACGGTCCAGCTTAGACAGGGAGACCACCACAGGCAAGGCATCCCTTGTCAGGCTAGAAAATGTTGTCCTTTCACCACACAGCTGAAATGATCCCTTTACCACAGGAAGAAGGCCGCAAGGGAGCAATTTACAATGCGCACTGCCTGCAGACTGCAAAACCAAGAGGTTACTCAAAGCTCTGTGGGAACCCCTGCCTGGCCAACAAGAGAGTGGTCCTGGATTTAGCAAGTGTAACTTTCACCCAGAGATATGGCTACTGGCTAAGGCTGGATCTTCAATAGCACCCACTGCAGAGTCTTTGATTGAGAACACAAGTGTGTGGTTCACTGATCGGGTTTTGGTTCGGGGTGGATCAGTCCCATCCTGTTGGAGGGGGCCATTTAAGAGGCCGGGATTTCTGGGAGAAGCTGTCTGTTTGCGTTCCTGATAAAGAGGGACAGGAAGGAGAGCAACATCTGGGCTCCCAGCAACTCCTCCGCCAAGACTGGCTTTTCAGACAAACCCATCAAGGGTTTCACAACGTGCCCCTCAGCACATTCACTTCCCTCTGGTATCAAAGGAAACTTCAAGTCTGAAACGGACTTGGCAAGCATGTTATTAATAACTGTCATGATTATTAACAAATTTAATCCGGCCTGCTGCAGAAATGAGTTGCAGCAAAGCGACACAGTCTCCCGACACACTTCGTTGATGTACATCTTAATCTGGCCCTGATTTTCAACACTGGCTTTCAAGTTATCCAGGGCACAGAAAGCCTCAACAGCAGGGTCGGGAATAGGGATTGTGTTTCCAGCAATGGAGAGGCTGGCCAAATGACTATTGATATCGTGGCTAAATGAAAAACCAGTGTCCCTGGGCTGAGCTAACAACACTTTTCCCTGAATGAAAGGGCACTTGGAGAGGCCAAGAACACAACTGAAATTTTCAATATCTTAAGCATCACTAAAAAATAGTCCTCATTTTCATTAGTGAAAGAGTGATTTTTCTTCATTCAGACTATTTCCTCTTTGAGAGGCCCTAGGTTCCTACTGCCCATATCTCATGTCAACCTCATCCCCAGGACTTGGCTTTTCCTGGATCTTTGAGTAAAGACCAGACCCCTTACCCATCCTTATCCATATGAAGTTCCCTACAATTCTGGTTGTTTCTCACTGTGGTTATATCCTCTTCTGATTATTGGATGAACACTGTAGCAACTTCTAGCCCTGACCTCCAGAACTGCTTTCACTAAATCAGCATTTCGAGCATACTCTATATCTGTGAGAAGTCACAGGAGGTTCTCACTCTTTTAAAAGCTATCTAATTGTAGTGTTCTAGGTAGGAGACTGTTAGACGTTCTTTTCCTGGACACAAATTGCACTAACTGCCATCTGACCGGAAACTAGTGGAAATGCAAATACATAGAGCTTTCATATGAGTTTCCATAGATATACATGTCAATACTCAGGATACAAGGGTATCAGTATCTCTCTTTCCTGAGTTAGGGTCTTAACTTTCAAACGTTTCTCCTCTGGTATTTATCTCCTTTAAGCTCATTCCCACTGTTTCCTCAGAGGTACAGCATTTAACTTTTCCAGCACCCAAGTAAGAGGAGAGGAGAACAAAGACAAGGAGAGGTAGCTGAGTTGCCTCTAGACCCTGCATTTTGACTCCAACCTCCCTCCCCATCCCTATCTCCAAGAGATAACAATGTGTAGAGCAATTTCGTTCTTCCTTTGCCTAGATTTATGTCTACTTGTAGACACAGAAGAAAGAATGGAGACTGGTAGATGTACAGGCACATATGTGTCCTCTCTCCAGAGTGAGAAGTCTGGCTTTCAAATGTCTCCCATTTAGGTCTTAGGCACAGCCCCTACCCTGCCCTCCAGACCCTTTCATCACCCCATCCTTCCCCCACAAATGCCCACCTTTTCCATTGCTCTGCGCCCCAGTCACTCTCTTGACCTCGGTTTCTTCCATCAAATGGCCACTTTTCTGTTCTACCCGTCATTTCTGCTCTATAAACACTGCTTCCCCAGAGCCTAAAAGGATTGGGGTTAAGTAATGCTTTTCTGAAGGCAGGATAGTGAAAGAACAGGTTCTGGTTTGGGGCCTGCCTCTACCGCCACCTTGTGACCCAGGCCCCACGTTTCCTTGAAAGAACTCACTTCAGTTTCTACTAAATATCCTGTATGTAATGGGTTTCCTCTTCCTTTCCTTTGGATTGTGCTGCCCCCTACAGACAGACAAGCTAACCAACAGATAAAGGTCTGTGAACATTTAGTGCAGGGTGTTAGGTCACAGTTCCTACCTTTTACTGATTCAAGACTGTCAAACGGTCCCCACCTCTCACTCCCAGATCCCAGCATCAGCTCTCCCCCCGACCTCATGCACCATTTAGAGAACTAAAATGAGCTGGTGGATAGCCAGAGGGTGTGGGGAAAGCTGACTCTGCCCCTTCAGGTCTCTGCTACCTAACTCCACCGCGACCCCAAGACTCCCCAGGCAATGCTCACTCTCACACCAACCTGAACACAATCAGAGAAGTCTCTTCCTTCTTCACTTGGCTACAAACACATCTCCCTGATATCAACAGGAAGCTGATGGCCGGACCAAAAAGACCACCTCTCCACAATTCTTGGTCAACTGAGATACGTCACCAATGAGCCATGGTCTCCAAGTTTCTCTCCTACCAGTAGTGATGCAAGAGTATGCCCGCCCCTCTCCTTTCCCCCCGCAGCACACCAGACCTGTCACTCATTTTTTCTTTGCCAATCCTAGAGACCAAAAGATAAGGCATTTCCATTTTGTTGAAATTTGCCTTTCTCTAATTTCCAAGGAAGGAACCTATCTTCTCCTGGAGCAACTATTTCAGTTTATACTTCTTTATCTTCTCTTAGAATATAGGGCAACAGCCCATCTCTTCACTTCCCCTCCACTCAGCCGCTAATATCCATTATCTTTCTTGGACCCATGAGAAAGCACATTGCATGAAATAAGACATAGAGCAAGAGATAATTTAGATATTTATTGCCTCTGCTCATTTTCTTGGAAATACTGGCTTTTTATAAAGATTTGTACATGCTTTTATATGTATAAGGAGTGATGTTTGCCAAAATGTCACCACTGATTATTTCTGAGACATATATTTAAGGCATAATACATTCTAGGTATAGTGCCAACTGCTAAGGTCAATGGGACATGGAGATGAACAGACTTGTCTCTTAGTAAAGACCACCTGGTTTCTCAGACAGACCCCCACAAGGCAACATTTACCTTGCTGAGTTCACACACTCCAGAATCTAGATCTTAATTTTGTCTTCAGACTAAAAATATGCACAACTGGTGACCTTATGCACAACACAAATGCATACATATGTTCACCAAAAGACAAGAATAACAATATGCATAGTAGCACTGTTCATATTATCCCCAACTGGAAACAACTCAAATATCCATTAACAGTAGAATGGATAAATAAAATACAGTATATTCATAAATGTGGAGTATATTCATAAATGGCAATGAATACTATATATGCAACAGTATGGATTAATCTCACAATGTTAGCTAAAATAAAAAAGATACAAAAGAATACATACTGTGTGACTTCCTTTACAGAAAGTTTAAAAAAAACACATAAAACTAATCCATGGTTTTAGAAGTCAGAATAGTGGTTACCCTTGGGATGCACTATTGACTAGATGGGCACATGGGGGAAGCTTCCAATGTACTGTTCATGTTTTGTTCCTTACTCACTTTGTGAAAATTTATTGAGCTGAACACTTAGGATTTGTTCACTATTCTGTGTATATGGTATACTTCTACAAAAATTTACCAAAAGTTCTCAGTAACGAGTTAGGGAAATGGAAGATGAGTAAATGAAACCAATCCTCCTGCTGATCTGGAGAAGCTGGACAAAACATAGATTTTCATTTCCCTGAAGGCACTAGAGGGCTAACAAAATGGTGAAGAATACCTGGTTCAGAATAGGAGTGGGAAAAGTTGAGCTTAATATTACGGCCACTTTTCCCAATGGCACATATGCAGTTATTGAAGGAACTACTGGGAGGCTATGTAGAATTTTGGGTAGCCTTGGGGGACTAGGGAGACAGGTACTGGAATCCAAATCTTGCCAAGAGGTATACCTGGTAAACCCTAAAATCTTTGGATTGTGATACTGAAAGAGCTGCACCTCAGAGTCAGAGTGAAGGAGACGTAGACAGGCTTTTTTTATTTTTTAACATCTTTATTAGAGTATAATTGCTTTACAATGGTGTGTTATTTTCTGCTTTCTAACAAAGTGAATCAGTTATACATATACATATATCCCCATATCTCTTCCCTCTTGCGTCTTCCTCCCTCCCACCCTCCCTATCCCACCCCTCTAGGTAGTCACAAAGCACCGAGCTGATTTCCCTGTGCTATGCGGCTGCTTCCCACTAGCTATCTACCTTATGTTTGGTAGTGTATATATGTCCATGCCACTCTCTCACTTTGTCCCAGCTTACCCTTCCCCCTTCCCGTGTCCTCAAGTCCATTCTCTAGTAGGTCTGCATCTTTATTCCCGTCTTGCCCCTAGGTTCTTCATGACCATAGGGTCTGCCATACAGAGTGAAGTAAGTCAGAAAGACAAAAACAAATACCATAAGCTAACACATATATATGGAATCTAAAACAAAAAAAAAGGTCATGTAGACAGGCTTTTACAAGGACTTCAGTTTAACTTTAAGTAATCCCAACCATTGGAAATTGGATTAAGGTAATTCCAGAGTGCTAATGCCTCTAGGTGCCTTGCAGAGACAAATACAAATTTTCTTCAGAGAGAAACAATATCGGCCTCAAATTTTTTCTGAAGTTTCGTAAAATACTATATCTAGCACACAATAGAAAACAACCAAGTACACAAGAAGACAAGACAAAATTAACAAAAGTCATCGGAAATGACACACAATAGAAAAAGACACATCAGGGCTTCAGATATTAGAGTTATCAGATATATCAGACATAGATTTAAAATAAATATGCTTACTATGCTTAAGGAGATAAAGGACAATATAGAGAATTTCTGCAGATAAATGGAAACTATTAAAAAGTATAAAACAAATTCTAGACCTGAAAAATAGAATAATCTCAATTAAGAACTGAATGGAAGGATTTAACAGCAGAGTACATATAGGTGAAAAGAAAATTATTGAACAGGAAGGTAGGTTGGAAGAAACTATCCAGAAAAAATGCCAGAGTCACAAAAGGATGAAAACATTGAGTAGCTAAGAGACAGAGAATACAGAAAGATTTCAAGTAACGTATGTATACTTGAAATCCAGGAAGAGAAGAGAATGAATAGAGGAGAGAATGAATGAGGCAGAAGTAATATCTGAGGAAATAATGGTTGACAATTTTCTGAAACTTTCCAAAATGTCAAGCTACATATTCAAGAAGCCATTCAAATCTCAAGTAGGATAAAATTTAGGATTAGAAGATGTGGTATATATCATGATTTCATATATACTTATTTTGTATATTACCACTGAACTCTCTTATAGTTCTTATAGTTTTATATCTTTTTCGGTAACTAATTATGAAATATGCAATATGTGGCATAAATGTTGCAAGTACTTTCTCCAGGGTCAGTGTCAGAAATCATTAATTGGTCATCTGATCGAGGCTAGGTGCAATAAATCCTTCTCAAGCTGCACTCTGTTGGGAGACAATTCTCTGTGGCTTTGTCATGTGCCTGCACATATTCTGAGTAAGGCACTCACTGCCCATTGTTCTGAACTATCTTTTCAAGGTTGTATAGCAAACAGCCTTGGAAGATAGAGATAGTGTCTCCCTCATGAGCAAAGGTAAGATTTGCTAGTAAGGATAAAAGACTCAGATTCTTTAAGCTCAGAGTTCTTCTGTGACACATCTCATTGTGTGTGTTGGTGTCATCTGGCTCTCTTCATATCACCAGCTGGGAAATGGGATCCAGGAACTGGTGTAAAAATGCTGATACTCTGGCTACTGCTATTGATGTGAGTAATAAATTGTCTTTCATCTCTGAAAAAAAAAGATGTGGTATATAAAGCAAAAAATGGACAGAACTATAAGAAATAATAGAGGTGCCCAATCATAGTGGGAGATTTTAAAATATCTTTTTTTGTAGATGACAGAATAAGCATATAAAAATAGCAGAAATATAGAAGATTTGAACATGATTAGCAAATATGATTCAATTAGTTCAATCCCTAATTGGTATAAAACTACACTCAACAATCACAAAAGTTTCATTCAAAAAAACATATGGAACATATACAAGGTATACCTCATTTTATTGTACTTCCCTTTATTGCACTTCGCAGATACTACATATTTTACAAATTGAAGGTTTGTAGCAACCCTGCGTCAAGTCTATCGGTACAATTTTTCCAATAGCATTTGCTCACTACATGTCTCTGTGTCACATTTTGGTAATTCTCACAATATTTCGAAGTTTTTCATTATCATTATATTTGTTATGGTGATCTGTGATCAGTGATCTTTGATGTTATTATTGCAAAAAGAGTACAACTCGCTGAAAGCTCAGATGACAGAATTTTTTAGCAATAAAGTATTTTAAATTAAGGTATGTACATTATTTTTTAGACATAATTCTATTGCACACTTAATAGACTACGATACTGTAAGCATAACTTTTATAGGCACTGGGAAACTAAAATATTCATGTGATTCACTTAATTTTGATATTCACTTTGTTGTGGTGATCTGGAACTGAACCCACAATATATCTGAGGTATGTCTGTATCAAAATTGATCATATACTGGGACATAAAGCAAGTTTTAACAAATTTCAAAAGATTGAAATCATATGGTGTGTGTTCCCTAACCATGGTGCAATAAACTAAAAATCAATCATAAAAATATAACCAATAATCTGCATATTTTTTGGAATTAGGAAATACATTTTTAAATAACCCATGGGTCAAAGAAGAAATCAGAATTAAAATTTGAAAATATTTTGCATGGGATGGTAATAAAAATATTACATTCAAAGTTATAGAAGATAGTTTGCTTCTGGCTATGACAGCCTACTAATAGAAGACCAATCCTCTCACTTAGAAGGACAAGAAAAGCTGAAAAATCAATTGTTATTACATTTAAACAAGTTAAATTGTTTAAAGACATTGGAGAGGGACTTCCCTGGTGGTGCAGCGGTTAAGAATCTGCCTGCAAATGCAGGGGACATGGGTTTGATCCCTGGTCCGGGAAGATCCCACATGCCGCAGGGCAACTAAGCCTGTGCACCACAACTACCGAGCCCGTGCTCTAGAGCCTGTGAGCCACAACTACTGAAGTCCACCCGCTCCAGGTCCCGCGTGCCACGACTACTGAGACAACGTGTTGGAAGCACTGAAGCCCACGCACCTAGAGCCCACATACCACAACGAAGAATAGCCCCTGCTCACCACAACTAGAGAAAGCCTGTGCACAGCAATGAAGACCTAACGCAACCGAAAAAAAAAAAGACATTGGAGAGCTGTGAAAGCAGCCAGGATTTGAAGTACCAAAATCGTGGAGAGAAGGGAAACTTAAAGAGGTGAAACACATTTGACACCAATTTTCCTCTTGAAGCATTTGTCAATTCATTATCAACATGGGTGGAGAGACTGAAAAATAAGCTGCTAAGAGTCAAAAAACCTTAGTAGAACTTTCAGCAGTTACACAGAGTTAAGGATTCAAAATCTAGAACTTAGGGCTACCTACACATCCAGGATTTGATGGGCTAAGATCTTGGAGAAAGGAAATTACAAAGAAATGAAACTGATTTTCTCTTTGAGGCATTCACCAATTCTTAAATGGGTGTAGAGCTAGAAGCAAAGAAACCAAGTAGAAAAAGGCGATTAAGAGGCTAGGAAGATAAACTGAGCTTTTGGCAGCTTCATAGTGCAGGGAAGATAAAAGTTGGAGTTTGTAGATTTCCAAGATTGGGGGAACTAATAAATTCCCTAGGCTGTCAGTTAGAACCCCTGAAGGATTACACCCTAGGAATAAGGGTGAACTAGAAATAGAATAGGTCTGACAAAGATTGAAATCCAAACTCAAATTAGTTCAATTCTTGATTAGCTTAAGGTAATTTACTCTTATACTGCTTTGCCAAAGCCAAAGCAAATCTTCTACAAATCAAGACAAAGTCATCTACATTTTCTAGAATTTTTCATTCATAATATTTAGCACTCAAACAAAAGCATACCAAGAGATATGACAAACAGAATTTTTTTAAAGGAGGAAAAGAAATGAACAATAGAAATGGACCTATAGAAGATTAAGCTATTAGAGGTATCAGACATAAACTTTAAAAGAATTGTGATTGATATGTTCAAGAAAACAGAAAACAAGATAGATGTTTTCACCCAATAACTGAAATGTGGGGGGAAAAGAATCAAATGGAAATTCTCAAAGTAAAAATGTAATAGTGACCTTCAGCTTCAGCTCCAACATATGAAGAGTTGAAAGTCCTCATTGCCCTCCTTACAATAAGAAAAATGTTGAACAAATAGAAAATCAACAACTTCTCTAAGATTGATCAGAGAATTGAGGTCACAGGGCAAAACAACACCCCCAAAGTCTGGAGATATAGGAAGAATCACAGCTAAGATGAGACTACTTGAAGCAGTAACTGGTCAGAATACCTTCAATGGTCATTTTGAATTGCTAGAGGCTGGATGTAGACTAGCTTAAGAGTTAAAAATCTATGGGCAGGGTCACTTTCGAGGGGATCATCACATTTTCACTATATTCTTCCCTGATGGAAGCCAACAGGTTCTCACAATGAAGATCAGAGAAAATTTCCCTCATATTTCTGTCAGGGGGAGGGGAAAATAACCATTTTGAATTATGCCCAGGGGAAAAATAACCATTTTGAAATACATCCAAAATGTTTTCCATAACAAAGGCTATCCTGAAAGGGAAACTACTTTACCAGGGCCTTATCTGACCTGGGGGAAGGACAACTGGCTGGTTCCAGCTCCATCTAGACTTCCTGTCTCATGTAAAGGGAGAAAAAAAACACCATTAATCAACCGGATCTAATTAACATTGGTAGAATATTTAATCCAACAACAGCAAAAAATACACATACTTCTTAGGCTCACATAAAATATTAACCAAGACAGACCACATTTTAGGCCATAAAACACACTTAACAAGTTTAAAAGAGTAGAAAGCATACAAAGTATTCTCTCAGACCACATGGAATTAAACTAGAAATCAATAACAGAAAGATAGCTGCAAAATCTCTAAATATTTGAAGATTAAACAACACACTCTTAAAATATGTGTCAAAGAAGAAGTCACAAAAGAAATTTTTAAATATTTTGATATAAATGAAAATCAAAATATTGATACAACTTATCAAAAATTATGGTATCCAGTGAAAACAGTGCTAAATTTATGGAAATTAATGCATACACAAATTTCCCCTGCTTTTTGAAAGTTTGCTTCATGCTACTTGCTTTTTTACAAAAGACCTACATTAGTACCTGTTTTCACAAACTGAAAGAAATCCAAAGGCAATTTTTGCTTTTATGGAAAAAGATGAAAAGAGAAAATAGCATTCAGCATTTGTTTTGCAGCAAGCCAAGCTATTATGGAAGCAGCATGTACCCCAAGGAGTGAGAGTAGCATTCACTGCCAAGCTCCTTCCCTGTGAACTACACTCATCATCTCAGCATCAAGGTGCCATAGCTTTGAACTGTGTCTGTGAGCATCTGTGCTTTATCTCAGTTTATTTTGTGCATCCATTAACAATATTTGTCCTAAGGTAATTGCTTCTTCACTTTAAGCCATTTTGGCTTGTGAACACTCTACTTTTGGACAGCAGTGGAAACGTGTATTAGAAAATAAGAAAGAGGGGAGGTGTGGCCAAGATAGTGGAGGAGTAAGCCCCTGAACTCACCTCCTTTCATGGGAACATCAAAATTACAACTATTTACAGAGCAACTATCTATGGGAATGACCTGAAGACTAGCAGAAAACATCTTCCACAACTGAAGATATAAAGAAGGAACCACAATGAGATGGGTAGGAGGGGCAGACACACAATATATCCAAGACTCACATCCTTGGGTAGGTGACCCACAAGTGGGAGGATAAACACAATCACAGAGGTTCTCCCCAAAGAGCAAAGGATCTGAGCCCCATATTGGGCTCCCCAGCCTGGGGGTCCTGCACCAGGGAGACAAACCTCCAGAATGTCTGACTTTGAAGGCCAGTGGAGCTTGCAAACAGAAGAGCCTGAGGGGTATAGGAAACAAAGATTCTGCTCTTAAAGCTCGTGCAGCTGTTTTGGGAGTTTCCTCGTTAGCATCAGTGTCCTTGTAGTAGAAAGAACTCCCACATGCCACAGAGCAGCTAAGCCCGTGTGCCACAACTACTTGAACCTGTGCTCTAGAGCCCACGCACCACAACTACTGAGCCCACGCACCACAACTACTGAAGCCTGCACACCCTAGAGCCTATGCTCCACAACAAGAGAAGCCACCGCAAACGAGAAGCGCACACACTGCAACAAAGAGTAGCCCCTACTCACCGCAACTAGAGAAAGCCTGTGCATAGCAATGAAGACCCAACATGGCCAAAATTTTTAAAAAGTACACTAGAAGGAATCAACAGTAGATTAGATGATACAGAGGAATGGATCAGTGAACTGGAAGACAGTGTAGTGGAAATCACACAAGCTGAACAGAAAAAACAAAAAAGAATTTTAAAAAATGAGGATAGTTTAGGAGACCTCTGGAATGACATTAAGCTACCATTTGCATTATAGAGATCCCAGGAGAAGAGACAGAGAAAGGAGCAGCGAACTTATTTGAAGAAATAATAGCTGGAAACTTCCCTAACCCAGGGAAGGACACAGACATTTCCTCTAGTATCAGGAACA
Organism: Grampus griseus; assembly: GCF_964374135.1. Taxonomy (NCBI): domain Eukaryota; kingdom Metazoa; phylum Chordata; class Mammalia; order Artiodactyla; family Delphinidae; genus Grampus; species Grampus griseus. Next base: position 87,255,583 of record NC_138999.1, on the reverse strand, counting down.
AGACAAGGATGCTCACTCTCACCACTTTTATTCAACATACTATTGGAAGTCCTAGCCACAGCAGTCAGACAACAAAAAGAAATAAAAGGCATCCAAATTGGAAAGGAAGAAGTAAAACTGTCACTGTTTGCAGATGACATGATACTATTTATAGAAAATCTTAAAGATGCCACCAAAAAACTATTAGAACTAATAAATTCAGTAAGGTTTCAGGATACAAAATTAATATACAGAAATCTGTAGAATTTCTATACACTATCAACAAACTATCAGAAATAAAAATTATGAAAACATTTACAACTGCATAAGAAAAGAATAAAAAACCTAGGAATAAACCTAAGCAAGAAAGTAAAAGACTGGTACTAAGAAAACTATAAAACATTGATAAAAGAAATTGAAGACAACACAAACAAAGGGAAAGATATACCATGCTCATGGATTGGAAGGATTAATATTGTTAAAATGGCCAATCTACAAATTCAAATGGAATCCTATCAAAACACCAATGGCATTTTTCAAAAAACTAGAACAAATAATTCTAAAATTTATATGGAAATACAAAAGACCTGAAATAGCCAAAACAACTTTGAGAAAAAAAGAACAAAGCTGGACATATCACATTCCCTGATTTCAAATTATACTACAAAGCTACAATACTCAAAACAGTATAGTACTGGCACAAAAACAGAAACATAGATCAATGGAACAGAATAGAGAGCACAGAAATAAATCTACACTTACAAGGTCAATTAATCTATGACAAAAGGGGCAAAAATATACAATGGGGAAAAGACAGTCTCTTCAATAAATTGTGTTGGGAAAACTGGACAACTACATGCAAAATAATTAACTGTACTACTTTCTCATACCATATACAAAAGTAAACTCAAAATGGATTAAAGATTTAAATATAAGACCTAAAACCATAAAACTCCTAGAAGAAAACATAGACAGTATGCTCTTTGAATCAGTCTTAGCAATATTTTTTTTGATATGTCTCCTCAGGCAAAGATGATAAAAACAAAAATAGACAAACGGGATTACTTCAAAATAAAAAGCTTTGCACAGTGAAGGAAAATATCAACAAAAGAAAAAGGCAGCCTACTGAATGGGAGAAGATATTTGCAAATGATATATTCGATAAGGGGTTAATATCCAAATATGCAGATAATTCATACAAATCAATAACAATAAAACAAACAACTCAATTAAAAGATGGGCAGACAACCTGAAAAGACATTTTTCCAAAGAAGACGTACAGACAGCAGACAGACACTTGAAGTGATGCTCAACATCACTGATCATCAGGGAAATGCAAATTAAAATCACAATGAGATACCACCTTACACCTGTTGGAATAGCCATTATCAAAAAACACCAAAACAAAACAAAAAAAGAAAAAAAAATAACAAGTGTTGGTAAGGATGTAGAGAAAAGGGAACCTTCATTTACTGTTGGTGGGAATATAGATTGGTGTAGCTACTGTGGAAAACAGTATGGAGACTCCTCACAAATTTAAAAGTAGGACTACCATGATCCAGCAATTCCACTTTTGGATATTTTTCCAAAGAAAACAAAAACACTAATTCAAAAAGATATATGCACCCTTATGTTCACTGCAGGTATTATTTACAAGATAATATGGATAATATACCAAGATATGGAAGCAACCTAAGTGTCCATTGATGGGTGACTGAATAAAGAAATTGGGGTATACATATATACCATTGTGTTAGTTTCAGGAATACAGCAAAGTGATTCGGATACACACAATGAAATACTACTCAGCCATAAGAAAGAATAAAATCTTGCCATTGTGACAGCATGGATGGACCTTGAGCGTATTATGCTAAGTGAAGTAAGTCAGACAGAGAAAGACAAATATTATATGACATCACTTATATGTGGAATCTTAAAAAAAGTACAAATGAACTTATTTACAAAACAGAAACAGACTCACAGATATAGAAAACAAGCTTATGGTTACCAAAGTTGAAGGGGGGAGGGATAAATTAGGAATATAGGATTAACAGATATACACTACCATATACAAAATAGGTAAACAACAAGGATTTACTGTTGCACAGGGAACAATATTCAATATCTTGTAATAACCTATAATGGAAAAGACTCGAAAAAAATATAATATCCAAATCACTTTGCTGTACACCTGAAACTAAAACAGTATTGTAAATTAACTGTACTTCAATTAAAAAAAAATTTATTTTTTAAAATATTCATTTATTTGGTTGAACCTGGTCTTAGTTGCAGAAGGTGGGCTCCTTAGTTGCAGCACGTGGGCTCCTTAGTTGTGGCAGGTGGGCTCCTTAGTTATGGTAGGTTGGCTCCTTCGTTGCGGCAGGAGGACTCCTTAGTTGTGGCATGCATGTGGGATCTAGTTCCCTGGTCAGGGATCAAATCTGAGGCCCCTGCATTGGGAGCACAGAGTCATATCCACTGTGCCAGTCCCCAATAAAAAAAATGTTTAAAAACTTTTATCTATCCAGAAATAAAAAGAAACTTCCATAATTTGATTAAAAACTATCTACAAAAATAAAGGAACAAACATCACAGTTAATGTTGAAATATCAGGAGATTCCACCTGAGATATGTAATAAGAAAAGGATGGCCACTGTCATCACTTTTATTCATCACCATGATGGGGATGCTAGACTTTGCAAAAAGGGAAGAAAAAGAAAAAGTACAAGAATTGAAAAGGAAGAAAGACAATTTGCATACAAAATTACTGTGTATGTAGAAAATCCAAAAGAATCTATAAATAAACTATTAAAATTAATAAATGATTTAACAAGATCGCACAATACAATGTCTCTCTCTCTCTCTCTCTCTCTCTCTCTCTCTCTCTCTATATATATATATATATATATATATATATATATATATTTTTTTTTTTTTTTTTTTTTTTTTCGGTACGCGGGCCTCTCACCGCTGTGGCCTCTCCCGTCGCAAAGCACAGGCTCCGGACGCGCAGGCCCAGCGGCCATGGCTCACGGGCCCAGCCGCTTCGTGGCACGCGGGATCCTCCCGGACCGGGGCACGAACCCACGTCCCCTGCATCGGCAGGCAGACTCTCAACCACTGCGACACCAGGGAAGGCCCTGTCAATATATTATTAATAATCAGCTCTATTCCTATAACAGCAGCAAGAAATTAGAAATGAAATTTTAAGAACAAAGTCACAAAAACCCCCAAGTCCTAGAAATAATTCTAACAAAATATGTGCAAGTCTGAAGATGAAAATTCAGACATTATTGAAAGAAATTAAAGAAGACATAATTAAAGGACAAAATATACCATCTTAATGTATTGGAGAACTCAATATTGTAAAAATGTTAATTCCTTCCAAATTGATCTATAGATTCATTGCAATCACAATTAAAATCCAAACAGGTGATGTGTCTGTCTGTGTCTGTATCTGTGTGTGCATAAATTGGCAAGCTTATTTTTTAAATCTATATGGAAAAACAAAGTGCCAAGAATATCGAAGACAATTCCAAAAAAAAACAATAAAGAGGATTTATACTACCAAGTATTAAGATGTATCATAGAGTTTATTTTTATAACTTAGAGGTAAGGAAAACTTTCCTCAGGATGAACAAAAGTCCAGAAGCCATAAAGGGAAAATATGAAAAACTTGATCACCTATAGGTGATCACTATAAAGGGGAAAAAAAACATGAATGACGCTAAATGAATTAGATATCCATCTACTTTGAGAGCACTAATTTCTACCTAAGTCAGCTTGCCCTGATTCCCTGAGCACAAAATAAACAACCTTCTGATGATAATTTGGTTTCTGCTGCACATTGATCTTAAGGACAGAATGTTCTGAGCAGCCAACACTAAGAATCTGATCTATTTCGTAATTACATTTCTTATAGTAACATAGACTGTCATTCTGTTTTATTTTCAAAAAGAAATTCCACCCCATTTAACAACATGTTATGTCCATGTGCAAACTTAGAAAAATGCTCAATAAACAGAAGGCTCTAATGCCCAAACAAAGATGCTTGTATTACACTTACTCTTTCACTTTTTAAAATGTAAATGGTCAACAGGGCCAAAAAGTTACACTTAGCCCACTGCCAGTGCTGGATTGAATTCCATTGGCATGAACCTGTTAGGATAAAATTACCCATCCAATAAGGCTTCTTTCCCACCCCCTACCTTCTCCCTCCACTCAGGCTTACCCCCAAACCTAACATTGCCCAAGCCCTTAACACAAGGCCTGAGAGGGACCCAATGGAGAGGGGAAAGCATGGAGATACACATCTCTGAAAGTAAATATGTGTTAACCTGCTTGACACCACACCTTAGGGCAGAGCAAACCAGGGGTCATTACCCTAGTCTTCGGCACCCCGAGATGGCAGCACGATAGTTCTGGTTTAAAGGCAAGGAAGAGCCACAGTTTAAACAGAGAAATCAGAATAAAACGTTCAACCTGGGATGTGATGTAAAATGAATGTAAAAAGATAGCATTGAAAATAGTCATAATCACTCTTCAAAAAAACCATTCTCAAGGGAATTTAGCAGAGAAATTAACCAAACAGAGGCATAAACACAAAATTTGCCTGAACCACATCAATTTGCTAAACCTACACTTAGAATCCCTTTTGAAACAAGGCAAGTAAAATATGAATTTAAAAATAGAAAACCAGTTTCCTGAGCCTTGAAATATTATGCTTTGGGTGACAATTTATAAGAGAACTATACTCCATCTTTGTAAAATTCCCTTTGAACACATTTGACTGGGATAGACCCACTTAAATTCCTAAAACAATTAGATGAGAGAAAAACCAAAATAGCAAAATATCCTCTGAGTTTCTAATTTCCTCAGTTACCCAGAAGTTGTCATCCTCTCTAAAGAGAGGACACTGCCCCCTCCCTGCCCCGATGAGCTGCCACAATCACAGAACTGTGCCCTTCCCAAAATGTTTGAGAGTGGCAGCCTCCGATGTGAAAGCATGAGGACATCTGCGTGTGGCTGGGCCGGCCCTGTGGCCTCCCTGGACCAGGCAGTCACATATCTGTCTCACACAGCACTTACCAAAGTCTGGGTGATTCTGTGCCAAACAATACCAGGTGTGGGACATCAAAATTGCATGCAGTGCACATAGTGCTGTGCCACGTTAAGACTGGTGCCTTCTCAGTCTCTGTTCAACAAAGGTCCAAAAAATCTTGGCATCCAGCCACACCCAGGTCACTGTATTACCACAGCAATGACAAATATTATTCTGTATCAAATGCCCACCAGTGCATCACCTGGTGTCATGGGAATTAAGCGGTCATCCACAAAAGACACAGAAGCACAGAGACTACTGCCAATGGTCTCTCAGAAGGAGGAAAGGAAAAGACAAGTCCGAGGGAGGGAGAGGGAAGAATGGGAAGGGATGAGAAAAGAGACCTGCAGGAGCAGATGGACACTGGTCAGACCTGTGCCCCTGCTGCACGGTGGCTTTTTATTATGCAAATTGACCTCATTTTTCACCACATGTAGAAAAGTCACTCAGCACCCCAAGTTCAAGATATCAATACAGAAGTTTTTATTGTTTGCTCCATTCTCCAACTGCTCACCCTACCTGACACATAGGAGCAGCAAGATAAATATGAGTATCTCTGTTTCTCACCCAAGTCTCGCCTATAGGCAACCCCTAAGACTTTACTCTTTCTTCTACACCTTGCTGTGTGGGTATCTACAAAGTTACGTAGTCAACATACAGAATCTCATCTCCGTCTCTGTCTTCATCAAGGGGAGTTTTGTGTTGGGTATCTATGGAGGCATTATACAGATGTTTGGCTCCATACTAGGCAACTTTAAAGCAACCAGTTGCTCAGGTTTGGAAGGCCACTGGCTCTGCCTCTTACTAATGGAGTGATCTTGGGAATCTTATCCAACTTATCCAAATCCCATTTCTTCTTCAGCAAAAATATAATAATATTTACTTGACATGATTATTGAGACTAAGGTGGGGGTGGGAGGGAAACATATAAAATGCCAATGTTTGACAAATGCTAGGTACCACCCCCCTCTTTTCTTCTATAATATACATGTCTTTGACATACATATCTTGCTTACCAAATTTGAGTAATATTATTCTAAAAAGGAGAAAACTCAAGGGCTTCTAATATTGTCTGAAATTATTATTATTATTATCTTATTTAATTATTTACAACCTAAAATTAGGCATCAATGCCTTTACTTATAGCTCTTGGAGAGAAAAACATCTTTCCTCTACCCATCTTGGGTTCTGGGCTGGGACTCTGTGACAAAAGACAGATTAACAAGAGAAAAGCATACACATTTATTTAACACAAGGTTTGCATGATATGGGAGGCTTCATAAGGAAATGAGATCCAAAGAAGTGGCAAAACCTAAATGCTTATATATTGGATTGAAGGAAGAAAAGCAATTGTGCAAAAGAAACTAAAATATGCGGAGACTAAAGGAAGATAAAAGTTATTTTGACAAGAACTGTTTTACAGAATTCTCTCAGCCTCAACTCCCCATCTCTGGAGACAATAATATGTCTTTCTTCCTGGTATAGGAAGGGCATCGTTCACATTGGACTTTTATCTCTTGTCTTCAGGAAGAAAAGGGAAGTTCAGAGCGCACTTCTTGTACCTGCTATTTTTCAAGTGCTTTTAGCTCAAAATAATCCTTATGCCAAAGTGGCATATTTTGGGGTAGCATATTCTGCCACTCTTCACTCTCATACAAAGTACAAAGCAAAAAACTCACAAATTAAAAATACATCAAGCTACATAACTAAACAAATTTAAATTAACGTTAATTCCATGAGATTGATAATGTTGCTTTGGTGGCTCTAAATCAGTCTGCAACATAAATATGATACCAATGGCAAGAACACAGATTCTCTTGATTTAAACATTCCTTCAGTAGGGTGAGTCTGATGACTCCCCCTCAACCCTCTGCCAGTTTTGTAACTCAAACTACTGCCAAACCTCTATCAGTACAAAGTGATACTTAACTTACTATGGAGCAAATGCATCTTCTATGTATTATGTCTTTACGTAGTCTCATTGATGAGAAACAATTTCATTGACCTAAGATGCCTTTGATTTTTAGATACATCATTATTTTATATACCACTAAGAATGAAAAAAATATACTTCTATTTAAACTGTGACACAATGCTAAGGTGCCACCAACTATAAGATCTATCATAACTTCAGAAATACTAAAACTGGGGAGCAGGGGGTGGCAGGGAAACAGCTATCTTATGATCAATGAATACAGTGGTGCTCACACTTAGTGCCATGACAGTATTTAACATAAACACAAAATTTGGCTCCCAAGTCACCAGGTGACACTTGAAAATACAGAATATACTTATAATGAATTTCTTTAATGAAAACAGAACGCTTAAAAAACATGTATAGGAAATGCCTTAAACCCAGAAACATGTACATGTACTCCCAGAATTCCACCAACCCTACTTTGAGAAATACTTAGGCTTCATGTCTCATGTCTAAATCCAGGCATTAGGAATGTTGTAAAAATTGATGAGATGGAATTGAGGAAACATATTCAGTTCTTAGAAGGGAACAAAGACCCTATTCCTCAGAGGAATTATTTTATCAGTTTATTTATTAAAATCCACTGGGCCAACAGGTACACGAAAAGGTGCTCAACATCCACTAATCATCAGGGAAATAGAAATCAAAACCACAATGAAATATCACCTCACACCTGTTATAATGGGTATCATCAAAATGACAAGAGATAACAAGTGTTGGAGAGGGCATGGAGAAAGGGAGCCCTTGTGCACTGTTGGTGGAAATGCAAATTGGTACAGCCACTATGGAAAACAGTATGGAGGTTCCTTAAAAGAAAATGAAAAATAGAACTATCATATGATCCAGCAATCCCACTTCTGGATATATGTCCAAAGGAAATAAAAACAAAATCTGGAAAAGATATCTGCACATCCATAAGCATTGCATCATTCTTCACAATGGCTAAGATATGGAAACAATCTAAGTGTCTATCAACAGATGAATGGTTAAAGAAGATGTAGTATGTATACCACAGCCATGAGAAGAAGGAAATCTTGCTGTTTTCAATAACTTTGGAAAAACTTGTAGGCAATTATGCTAAGTGAAATAAGTCAGACAGAGAATGATAAATACTGTATGATATCACTTATATGTGGAATCTAAAAAAGACGAACTCAGAGAGTAGAGTGGTAGTTACTGGGGACTGGGGGTGGAGGAAATGGGGGGATATTGGTCAAATGGTACAAATTTCCAGTTATAAGATTAACAAGTTCTGAGGATCTAATGTACAACATGGTGATTATAGCTAGTAATACTGTATTATATATTTGAATGTTGCTAAGAGAGTAGATTTTAAATATTCTCACCCCAAAAAAGAAATAGTGATTATGTGACAGGATGGAGGTGGTAGCTAATGCTATGGTGGTAGTCATTTTGCAATATATATATATATATATCAATCAACAGGTCATACACCTTAAACTTACACAATGTTATGTCAATTATATCTCAATAAAGCTGGGGAAAAATAACACTAGCGTATGGCAGAAGGACACCTTAGAAAAAAAGGTAAATTAAAAATTATCCACCCTGTCTTTTAGCTAATTAAGGGTGTTCGCTTTTATCAATTAACTCCTATGTTCCAGCACTACTTTAGCAGTTTACCCACATTACCTCATTTAATCATATGATATAAGGACTCTTAGTATCCACATCTTGACACCTCATCTATCATTTCAACACATCCTCCTTTTTGGTCTAAATATTTTCCCACTCAATATGTGGGAAACATATCCATATAAACCCCACCCATTCTCCCATTCTATCATCTCCGTCACTTCCAACCGAGCCTGTATCCAACATTTTTATTTTCCAACAATTACACAAAACATCAATATACATTACAGATAAGAAAATACAGATGAGGGAAAAGATTCAAATATTAAATTCATGCACTGTCTTATTACTCATAGCCATTTTTCTTATTTTGGTATATAGCCTTATAGAAGTTTTAATGCATGTAAATATTTTATATTTCTCAAAAATGGAATACACTATGTATATGGTCATGTAACTGGCTTTTCCACTTAAAATATATGCTGAGGGCTTCCCTGGTGGTGCAGTGGTTGAGAGTCCGCCTGCCGATGCAGGGGACACGGGTTCGTGCCCCGGTCCGGGAAGATCCCACATGCCGCAGAGCAGCTGGGCCCGTGAGCCATGGCCGCTGAGCCTGCGCGTGCGGAGCCTGTGCTCTGCAACGTGAGAGGCCACAACAGTGAGAGGCCCGCGTACCACACAAAAAATAAATAAATAAATAAATAAATAAATATATATATATATATATATATATATATACTGAATTTTCTCCATGTAAATAAGTGTAGTTGCCCATCAACATTTTCAAGAGCTGAATAATGTTTCAATACCTTAATTTCTTAGCCAAGTGCCTATTTCAAGACACTTGGGTCATTCACAGTTTTCCACTCTTCAAAACAGTGCAAAGATGCACAAACTTGTACAAGCCAGTTATTTCTCCTAAACCAATTATATCTCCTAAGGACAAATTTGTATAAGTGGAATTACTGGGTCAAAGAACATGCACATCTTGAAAGCTTCTGAAACATGTATCCAAATGGATCTTGTACCAAGTATGCTCCCACCAGCACAGTTTGAAGGTGTCCCTCCACCCACACCCTCACCATACTCTGGGTTGGAAGAGAGGTGGATCTTCTCCAGTATGGATGCCAACAGCCCTCTCGAGGTTCCATAAAGACCCTGCCCCAACCAATCTTGTAAAAGAAATCTGATAGAAGCACTAAAAATTATTCTTTTATATTTTCTCATAATTTCAAAATAATCACTAACATATTCACTCCCATAGACACCAGAGTTGGACAAGAAAGAGGATGTTTTCCTATCAAATGCCCTCAGGACCCTACAATAAAATTGTCCCTCTCTGTATGTCCCCAGGATAGGTTCCAGCACTTCTTCATTCAAAGCAACTCTCACTTCCTTCCTCCCATTGCCACTCCTATTGCCACCAGTGAAATTTCACGCCTTTAGCATCTATGCCTGAACTATGGTGGTAACTTCCTAAGTGGTGTTCCAATCTCCAGTGGCCACTCCTGTCCCCACTCCAACTCTGACCCATTCTGCACACAAGTCAGCCATATAACGTTCCTTTCATCCTGTCACTCCTCTGGTCACAAAAGGGTTTGGTGTCTCCCAGGGGTTGGTGGAATAATATACAGACACCTCAGTTTAGAAATCAGGGATCCTCCATGAATGGAACTCATCCAACTGCTAGACTGTATTTTCCATCACTCCCCTCCCCACACTTTATTCCACAGAGGAGGCACAGCCTCCTTCTTCTGTGGAGAAAAATTCCCACCTCCATGCCTTTCTTCCCATCACTCCTCCTTCCTCCAATGCCCTTCCGCCCTGTTTTTATCCCATCCTTCATGCCCAGTTCTACTTAAGTATCCGGAGGAGAGCACTGTTGCCTGCAGAAATAGGAAACAGATGGCCATGATTAGAGGTTCTCAGTTTTGTTAGTATCTTTTTGTTTCCATACATCTTGCCTCTCCAAATATATCATAAACTCAAGAACATGATAATTTTTTTTTTGCTGGTTAAAACACACAACTTTATTGATGAAACACAAGATTAACAAATGTAAACCAATACAAAAGTATAGCTTATTCGTGATTAGTTCGCTGTCAGTTTAAGTAGAGGAAAGAGTAAAAATATCTCAATCTAGGTAGCAAGATGGAATCAATAAATGCTTTCTTTGTACAAGCTCTAGTATTCATCTGACATCCTTAAAATGGTCTAGCCTAAAACCAACCATCACAACAAGCATCACTGTTGATATGTGATATTCATTATTCCAAAATAGCAGCTGAAAGGATCTCTTTGACATATAAGCACAGTGAAAAGCAAAGAATTTACAAAATGCATTGTTCCCAAGTGCAAACTAAAAAAATTACCTCAGTATTGTTTGGGACAGACCCCCAGTTAAAGTTTGGTCAATACTTTTAGGACTTTTACTTTCACAACCAGATCACTGTGATTTGCTAATGCTTTGATTTTCTTAACACACACTCCAGATTCTTTGAATAAGAAAAAAAGTGAACTTCTGCTGAATTCTTTCCTGGATGAGGCAAGCCCTTCATTTTTTATGTTGTCATTTATATTCTCAAATAGGGTAAGGATATTAAGAAGAATCTCTCTGTCCCATTCTTTATTAAAGAGGGAAATCAATTCTGATGGTACTTTACAACTGACCAGCTCTCTTGTCATGGCTGGATTTTCAGTAAAGTTTATGATTAGTTTCATAATCTGAATCTTGGTGAAGTAATTTCCCAGGAATAACAAAGCAAAAAAGTCTGGAAAAGAATAGGAAAGCAAATGTTGGTAGTGATTTGTCACAGTCATGTTGGTTAACAGCCTTAGACCAGCCATCTGCACAGCTGAGTCCAAACGACAGATCATGGTGTCATCACACACTTGACTGATATATGTCTTAATCTTGCCCTGATTTTCCGCGTTCACACTCAAGTTATTAAGGGCATTGTACGCCTTTTCCCTAATAATGGGATCTTTCGTTTTTATCAGTTTTGCAATAATTGGGAGACCACCCAATTCACGAATGGCATTTTGGTTAAATGAATATGCTGCATTGTTACCCAGAGTGACCAAGGCTACTTCCTGAATAAAAGGATCACTAGTTCTTTCTAGGATGTTAAGGACCTTTTGAAGGTCAGTAGCACCCAGAATATCATCAATTTTATAGGGAAAGTTGAACTTGCCCCTTCGAACAGGCCATGATGTAGCTGGAGTCCTGGCGCTCTTACCTCTGGTCCTTCCCTTGGACTTGCCACTAGTCCTGCCCCCAGTCCTAGCTCCATTCCTCACAGGGTGGCAGCCTCCACCCCTGACTCCTGGGCAGGGTAAACCAGGTGTAAGGGTCCTGGTTCCGGAGATGGTACCCAACCTGGCCCCTTTGCCCGCCTTTGCACTTGCCTGTTCCTTCAGGGTGCTGAAAAGGGCCTTGGCCTTGGCCTCTAGGCCACCTCCACTCTGGGCCTTCAAGTGGGCCTCTGCCTTTACATTAGATCCACTCCTGAGTTCCACGGACACCTCAGCCTTGGCCTTTGAGTCACCCTGAAGTCTGGCTCCAGCCCCTGCCCCAGCATTAGCCTTAGCTCCTTTCCCAGTCTCTGCAATATCGCTAGATTCCTCCTCCTCATCATCATCGTGGTCGTCCCAGATTTTCTCGCTCTCATCTCTTCCCCAGGTCAGTCTGTATACGCAGTAGCAGGCGCCAGCGCCGATCACTACACCAGCGGCCAAGCAGCCAGCTTCCCGAGTTCGGCCCATGCTGCCACGAGTGTCTGGAGGGTTTGCTCTGGCCAGAAGAGTGCTCCCAAGTCAGGGGTCAGGGGGAGGGGGCTGTGGAGTCTTCAGCTACAGCCAGCAGGCTCTGCTGCAGCTACAGATACTGGGGGACCTAAGAATGAAAGAAAGATTTGAGGCTTCAGTCTCCTCCTTCTGTGCCTTTGCATGCAGACAGACTGAACTACAGACCTACAAAGAGACAAAACAAATGGGGACATGGCAGGGACTCAAGGGTAGATCACTGATCCCTTTTTTAAATCAGGAAGGTAATTTTGAAAATTTTCCCCACCTCCAGATTCTCCAAACTCATGTTCAACCACCCCACCCCAGTATGTTAAATTTAAGATAGCTAATCATTTCCCTACCTCCCCTGTCCCTCCAGATGTCCTGGGGGCAGTGGCAGCCCCACATACACCCTCAGGGGTCCAGGCAGTTTCTTCCTTCTATTTCTTGCCTGGAAGTACACTGAGTCCTGCAAACCTGCATACAAAGCGGTGGGGGGAGTGGTGCTGAGAGCTCCTGGGACAGACAGATGAACCTCATCCGGGACAGGACACACGTTCCTCTGCGGAATCACTGGCCCTAGTCCCGCGGAGCCCAATATTTCCCACGTTCGGTTCCCCCGCTCTCCTCACTGAGCTGCGGCTTTGAAGTTCATTATGAGCCGCCCCCGCCCCCCCCTTCCTTCGATCTCCTCCAATCCTCCACCCAGCCCCCAGCCCCGAAAGTCACTGCCTTCGAAGGTGAGTGCCACAACTCCTTCCCTGTAACAAAATGGATGGTGGTGGAGGGAGAGTGTCTAGAAGCCAGACAGGCGTAAAATGCACAGAAGTCTCGAACTCCGCCCTTGCCTCCGCCACCCCCACCAACCCAGAGGTACCAGGATACTCCTACCCCCACCCATTATATCCACGGCTCGGGAGCAATTTCCTTCCTCCCTCATCTCGGTTTCCGCCTCCACCTAACCTAAGGACTGACAACTCTGGTACCAAAGAGTAATTTGGAGAAAGGTCCTCCCCACCCCCACCCCAGGACTCTCGTGACACCTTCGTCCTCCCAGCCACTTCTTTCCGTGCAGAGCACTTTCTTTTGCAAGCTCCGAAATGGTCCAGAGAGGAGAGGAGGAGGGGTATGTGGGGGAGGTCCACAGGCCCACTGGAGTTTGCAGTCTTCACCATTCTCCAGCCCAGGGATCCCTAAATAGTGCCACCACTCTCACTCTGACATACTTGTTTCTGGACAATTTTCCTCTTCTTCCTGCTCCTAGAGTTGGATTGGCCTTCAGCCGCAAGATCCAAAGACACAGACAGGCGACAGGGCAGAGACAGACTGCTAGGCAGACAGAACAGCACTTCAGACAGTCCCAATACCAGCCTTTCCGAATCCAAGGTCCTGGTTGTCAAACGGATTTCACCTTTTGGTCTCTCACCCTATCCCCACTTCTCAGGACTCCGCTAACAGCAGCCCTCTTCCAGCAAGGGCGTCCATCCACCCCCTCCCCCCGCCCCCAGTCCCAGCCCCAGCCCCAGCCCCTGCCCCAGCGGTCGGCCATTTTCCCAGGAAAAACCACACCCCTTTCGAACAACTGGAAAGAGGGGAGGCGGGGCGAGGGAGTGAGAAAAACCGGAGGAGCAAAAGAAAACCCAAAGATCTCTTTGATTCCCCTGCACGACGCAGTCATAGCCCCAACGACAACTATGTTTCCTGTACACGCTGTCATCTCCTATTTCCTATATAAAAGAGCAGGGAGGTGACTGCGGAGTCAGTAATGCGCCCGAGTTAGGAGGAGGACCCCAGCCATCCCCACCCTTCTGCGGACCGCGGGGCAATCCCACCTTTACACTGACTTGCAGAGGTTCGGGGCAGATTCTTTATTCCTTTGCTCCGAGTAGTACAGCGCCCTACTGAAAGACACGGGGAATGACAAGACAGACGCCTAGCCCCAAGATACTGGCTTGCTAGATGGACCAGCACACAGGACAAGAACCTTAACATCGGGCCTTCCCGATTCAAGGCCCTGGATGCCAAAGGTTTCAGGTTTCCCCCCTCCTGGTCTGGGGTCTCCCCTGTAATCTGGCCCCCAGGGTCCACCATTCTTGTTCTTGAAAGGGCCGGGGATAGTGCAAGGGTGTGGAGAAAGCGAGCCTCGTCCTTCTTTAGTCTCCACCCTCCTCTACCCGCACCGCAGGAATCCCCCGGGCAAGCACCCGTCCACACATAGACTGGCTGGGATCAGGGAAGTTACCTCCTCCTCCTCCTCTCCTGGCCACAGGCCCGCCAGCCCTCGAGGTAATAGGGAGATGGCAACCGGACCAAACGAAAGACCTGGATTAGAAGGACGTCTGCACACGTCGGCTCCTGCTCACGTGAGAGTCACGTCACTCGTGAGCTCAGAACCCCAATTACCACTCCCACCAGCAGTGCGGCAGGAGCCGGCCCACCCGTTTCCTTTCCCTTCACAGCAGGTCCTGCCACTCATTTTCCTCTGCCAATCCCAGAAACCAGAAGTAGCTTATCTTGTGGTTGGCATTTGCCTTTCTTTGGTTAGCAGAGAGAAACTACATCTGCTCCCATGTCCATTGGTCTTTTCTTCCTCTTTGAGGAATAATTTTTCTCTCCTCTACTCCCTGTCCACCCACCTCTCCCTTCACGCCCCCCCCCACAACGCAGCCTCAATGCTCAGCGTTTCCCCTGCACCCCTATATGAAATGGGATTCAAGATCTCAGAAAAGGATATGGGTAGTGGGAATGTCTTACTTTCTTAAACTTTTCTGTTCATTTTTTAAAAATCAGTAATGCATTACTCTTATATTGAGAAAATAAAATGATGCTATCTTCGTTTGATTGGAGAAGAATTTAAGTCGGAGGGGAAAACCCAAAAGGCCTCGCTAATTTTACTATATTTATTTATAACACAAGGAAAATGTTTCCACTGGTTACAGTCAAAAAGAAGCTTTCAAAACGTAGTAACCTGTTTTAAAATGGAAAACTGTTATTTTTCACATGGTCTATGAATTAGTCCACAAAGATGACTAGTTGTCTAATCTTTGCCATTTTACATAAATGATCTATTACTTTTTCTAATTTTGGATCAACTTACAATTTGATAAAACAAAAACATTAAAATCTTGTATTGTTTGATTAAAGAAAGACATGCATTCAATGTCGCAAAGTCTTGGCTGACTGCTGTGTGAACCTCTTGTGATTTGATGGCTGTTCTGAACACCTGCTCCAGATTAGCTTTTAGTCTACTAAAGCTGAGGAAGCTGAGGGTGTGAGGGATGCAGAAATCATCCGATCTTCCCGGCCTTGTCAAGAAGGAAGGGTGGAAGGTGATGCCCTCCCATCTCTCCTATATTCCAGAGCTTCTCATCCCCTGCGTTATAGAACCTGACTCTTTTTGCACACTCTAAAAATATACATGGTGACCAAAGTGGTAAATGCCACCTTTACTCAGGTGACAAAACTGAGTAAACACCTTTGACTTCTTTCCTCCCTCCCTCCCTCATATTCCCACAGAGGTAACTCAGGGATGCAGAGAAGAGACTGCTGTTCCCACCTACTCCTGTAGCTGCAAGTTTCCATGAAGCCTAGAAAAGCAATTGCTGGGGGAAGCACCCAGGCCTGCCTGTCCTGCTCTGCCCTGATTAATGGTGGCCCAGTTAACCTTGTTCCTGATGCCATGTGCTGCTACCACCTGGCCTGAGAGAGGCAGCCTGCTGGCCTCCCACCCCTGGCCTCCTTACCTCAGGGCACCCAGGGAGAACCCAGCCCTGCTGCAGGGTCATTGCCCGCAGCCCACACCCACCTTGGTGCTCCCTCAGCCAAATGTATGCCTGGGCCTGAAGGACTCTCCCCACTAACCATACTGATTAACCTAGAGTAGGAATTCTCAACTGGCCACCTCTTTGTTCTACCAAAAATTGTATCAAAGTCATGTGCACGCATATGTCCATCTTAGTGGGAAGAGGGGTCATAGCTCTCATCACATTCTCACAGGCAACTAAGACTTAAAAAAAAACTAAAAATAACTCACTTTGAAAAAAAAGATACATCCTCTTAGTAGAAATCAATCTCTGTCTCTCTCTCACACACATTATACACACTATTTTTTTTAAATGTGCAAACAACACAGAAATGTATAAAGTAGAATGTGAAAGTTCCCTGCAATGCCTGTTCCACCACCAACCACTGATAACAATTTCCACCTTTCTTTATGCAAATACAGAGTCTATGTATGCATATGTGTTGAACAACAATATACAGAACAACTATATACAGAGCAAAAAGGCTCACATTGAGTGACATAAAGTGCAAAGAATCTGCACTTTAATTTGAGAACTGGTATCTTTAAAAATTGTGTCTTTCTATCCATGTCAACTTTTATGATCTTCAATAAATTTTATGTTTCTTCAGATAGGTCATACTCATTATTTGTTAAGTTTATTCCTAGATGTTTTATGGTTTTGTTGCTTTGGGGGATGACATTCCTTTTATGATTATATTTTCTACCAGGTTATTGCCGAAGCAAATAATTCTGATATATTTACTTTTAGTGACCTTTCTTAATATTTCTAATAGAGGCATAACTAATTTTATTGCACTTTGCTTTATTGTGATTCACAGACATTGATTTTTTTACTAATTGAAGGTTTGTGGCAACCCTGTGTCAAGCAAGTCTATCAGTGCCATTTTTCCAACAGCATGTGCTCACTTCACGTCTCTATGTCACAGTTTGGTAATTCTCGCAATATTTCAAACCTTTTCATTATTATTATATCTGTTACACTGATCTGTGATCAGTGATCTTTGATGTTACTATTGCAAAAACATTACAACTCATTGAAGGCTCAAATGATGGTTAGCATTTTTTAGCAGTAACATATTTTTAAATTAACGTATATACATTTTTAAAGACATAATGTTTTGCACACTTAATAGACCACTGTGTAGTGTAAACAAAACTTTCATATGCACTGGGAAGCCAAAAAAATGTGTGACTCACTTTATTGCGATACTGGCTTTATTGTGGTAGTCTGGAATTGAACCCGCAATATCTCTGATGTATGCCTGTAGTTTTTCAGTTGATAACTGGTTTTTCTAGGTATGCATACATAATCATTTGAAAATGATGATTTTTAAAATTTTGTCTTTTCCAATCATTATTATCTCTTATTCTTTCATTTTCTGGATGTACTACATCAACCAGAACCTCCAGAACTATGTTGAATAATAATGGTGATTTGAGAGCCTCCTTATCTTGTTCTTGAAGTAAATGAGAATGCCCCTAATATTTCACCATTTAGTGTAATGTTAGCTATTTGTTTCTGCTGTGCTTTTCTTCATCTGTGTTTTTGTGATGGGGAGAGATGTTTAAAACCTGCACTCTCATAACCCTTTATGTAAGACTGAGAAAATGTAACTGTCTACATCAAAATATTGGGAGGGGGAGAGAAAGAGGGAGCATTGCCACAAGTGCTGTGCTTATTGTGAATATGTTGATGAGCAAAAACAGACACTAATTCTGCTCTCATAGTGAAAGCAAGACCTTAATGAAATAATCACATATACATACAAAGTGAGAAAAATACTTTGAAGGAAAGGAACACTGTTAATATAGTAAAAGAAGTGGCAGAGTCTGGGGATCAGGGAAGGCTTCCTTGATGGGGAGAGGAGTGAAACTTTGAACTGAGATTAAGGGAAGCAGGTGCTAACTAGGAGAAGAGAAGAAGAAAATAAAAATGTCTCAAATTCTCCACCTTGATGAACCATCTACCTCAATCCTAGGATAAATCCTGTGAAAACCGCTGCTAACTTTTCAATTGACTCTTTCAGGGTTTTTTTGTTGTTTCCTATATATCAACAAAAAAATTATGTAGATATATGTGAATGTGTGTACATGCATATCTTTTAAAAATAACTTGGAATCATACTATGCAAACTATTCTGCAAACTACTTTTTCACCTAATATAACATGTACATCATTTTATCAGCTACAATAATATTCTCTAGTGTGGAGTTATCAAAATTCAACCAATCTATTACTGGTTGATATTTATCCTCTTCCCAAACTTTGTCTATTACCAAAATGTTACAGTGCAGACCTTTGTTTACATATATATTTGACAATTGTGGCATTATTTCCTTAGGATAAATTCCTAGAAGTGAAATCACTGGGTCAAAGTGGAAGTTCATTTTAAATTTTATCCATGCTGCCAATTCTCACCTCTTAAATTTTGATATATATTTTCCATGTTGTGCTCCAAAATTTTTTGATTTTTTAAATTATAAGTGAGATTAAGCATCTTCCCATAGGTTTAACCATTTGTATTCCTGTTTCTATGAACTGCCTTTCCCAGTTTTTCCACTAGGTTTTTCATCTTTTTCTTATTAATATATGAGAACTTTCTGTAAATTAAGGAAGTGAGCTCTTAGATTGTCATAAGTATTATAAATATTTTCCCAGTTTATAATTTTCTTTGGACTTCGGCTATATAGAATTTTAAAAATCTTTATGATACAAACTGTATCAATTCTTTCTTTACATTTTTTGGGGTTTGTGTCCTGCTTAGGATGGCCTGTATGTTTTTCTAATTTTATGTGTGTTTTTTGATATTTAAATTTTGGTCCATATAGAATTTTTTTTGTTGCGTTGCTTCTATTATCAGTAAGCCAGAAATTTTATCCACCCTTGCTTTTGCACCATTTGTATAAATGTCAACACAGTGAAAAAAGCAAATGACATCTCAGTGTTATTATGAATATATTTTTTCCAGCTTTATTAAGCATATGGAATTAATATTTTCCAAATAGTTAGCAAATTTTCCTGATACCCATTATCAAATAATACCTTTCTAGCTCCTGATTTTAAATGCCACCTTTATCGTGAGCTAAATATCCACATATATTTGGATCTACTTTTTCATTCTCTATGTTCCTTTAATCTGTTATTTTTTTCTTTTTATGTCCCTAACTGTTTTAATTACAGTATCTTTATAATATGTTTTAATACCTGGAGGATAAGGCCTCTCTAATTATTCTTCTTTTTCATAATTTGCCTGTCCACTCACATTTGTTTATTTACAGATAAAATGAATTGTTTTGTTAAATTCCCTTTAAAATCCTGTTTTTGTTTCAATTTGGATGAAGTTAATTCTAAGGTTAACTGAGGGCTAATTGGAATTTTTATAAGAATATGTTACCACTTCACACCAGTTAGAATGGTTATTATCAAAAAGATAAGAGATAACAAGTGCTGGTGCAGATGTGGAGAAAAGGAAACCCTGTTGGTGGGAATGTAACTTGGCGCAGCCACTACAGAAAACAGTATGGAGTTTCCACAAAAAAATAAAAATAGAACTACTGTACGATCCAGCAATCTCACTCTGTGTACATATCCAAAGAAAATGAAATCACTCTCGAAGAGATATCTGCACCCCCATGTTCATTGCAGCATTGATCACAATAGCCGAGACATGGAAACAACCAATGTGTCCATCAATGAATGAATGGACTAAAAACAAGCCTCATGTACATATGGTACCCTGTAGGTTATCAATAAATAGTTGTTGAATGAATGAGTATATCTTGCAAATTTTTTGTTATTCTTAAGCTTACTTTTTATATGTATAGTGGAATATTATTCAGCCATAGAAAAGAAGGGAATTCTGCCATTTGCGACAACATGGATGGAACTATATGTAGAATCTAAAAAAGCCATGAAAACATAGAGTAGAATGGTGGGTGCCAAGGGCTGCAGGGAAGGGGAAATGGGAAACTGTTGGTCAAAGGGTACAAACTTCCAGTTATAAGATGAATAAGTTCTGGGGATCTAATGAAGGGCATGGTGACTATAGTTAACAGTACTGTAGTGTATACTTGAAAGTTGCTAAGAGAGTAGATCTTAAATGTTCTCACCATAAATTATAAAAAAATGGTAATTATGGTAGATGTGTTAACTAACCTTATTGTGATACTCATTTTGCTATATATACGTGTATCAAATCAGCACACTGTACCCCTTAAACTTATGCAATATTATATGTCAATTATATCTTAGTAAAGCTGGGGAAAAAAGAATATTTTTCTACCCAAGAACCCAGTTTCTCTAGTTATTTGTCTTCATTTATTTTTCCAGCAGAATTTATACGTTAAAAAATATAACTGGGCTTCCCTGGTGGCGCAGTGGTTAAGAATCCGCCTGCCAATGCAGGGGACACAGGTCTGAGTCCTGATCCGGGAAGATCCCACATGCTGCAGAGCAACTAAGCCTGTGTGTCACAGCTACTGAGCCTGAGCTCTAGAACCCGTGAGCCACAACTACTGGGCCCACGTGCCACAACTACTGAAGCCCAGATGCCTAGAGCCCATGCTCCACAACGAGAGAAGCCACCGCAATGAGGAGCTCGCGCACTGCAACGAAGGGTAGCCCCTGCTTGCCACAACTAGAGAAAGCCCGCGTGCAGCAACGAAGACCCAACGCAGCCATAAATAAATAAATAAATTTATAAATATATAGATAACTCCTAGAACATTGCTTGGCACACTGTAGGTTATCAATAAATACTTGTTGAATGAATGAATATATCTTGCGTATTTTTAAAGTTTCTTTTTGCCGTACGCGGGCCTCTCACTGTTGTGGCCTCTCCCATTGCAGAGCACAGGCTCCGGACGTGCAGGCTCAGTGGCCATGGCTCACGGGACCAGCCACTCCACAGCATGTGGGATCTTCCCAGACTGGGACACGAACCCGTGTCCCCTGCATCGGCAGGCAGACTCTCAACCACTGTGCCACCAGGGAAGCCCTAAAGTTTCTTCTTAAGTAGCTTACTTTTTCTCATGATTATTAGAAATGGAATCATCTTATATTTTTTATTATTTTTATATATGAAAGTGATTGTTTTTTGCATATTGATTTTATAACCAGCCTCTTTATGTAGTTCCTAAAGTTTCAAAAGGTTGATTTTCTCAGATTTGTTTCATTTGCAGTAATGATAATCTCACCTCCTATCCAATATTAATATCACATTTCTTTCTTTTGGATGATTGTATTAACTAGTATTTCCAGAACAATGTTAAATAATTGTGTGAAAGCTAACATCCTTGTCTTCTTGATTTTTATGGGAATGCTTCTAGTGTTTATTCCTCAAGCATGAAGAACTTCTTGTTAGAAACTTATGTATATTTTTTATCATATTAAAGAAGTGTCTACCTGTTCTTACTCCAATAAATTGTATTCACAAGATATATGGCTTCAAGTACAATTTTTTTAATTTTTATTTATTTATTTATGGCTGCGTTGGGTCTTCGTTGCTGCACACGGGCTTTCTCTAGTTGCAGCGAGCACGGGATACTCTTCGTAGTGGTGTGTGGGCTTCTCATTGCAGTGACTTCTCTTGTTGTGGAGCACGGGCTCTAGGTGCGTGGGCTTCAGTAGTTGTGGCACACAGGCTTAGTTGCTCTGCGGCATGTGGGATCTTCCCAGACCAGGGAACGAACCCATGTCCCCCGCATTGGCAGGTGGATTCTTAACCACTGCGCCTCCAGGGAAGTCCCTCAAGTACAATTTGATTAATAGTCTCTCTGCTATGTCCTTCCTTACATATAAGCTTCATTCTTGAGCTGGCCACTCTGATGGAACCAAAATAGCTGCAATAGATCTAGGCCTTACATCAGCACATTTTATCATACAGATTCCCAACAGGAAAAAGAATCCAACTGAGCTGGTTCAAGAAACTCGAATGTAGGGACTACTCAAAGAGATATATGCAAGGTTAAGAGACCAAATTAGGGATTTTGAGGTACCCAGAGACTAGCAATAGCAGGAAGCTGTTACCCTGGGCCTAAAATGGCAAGAGCTTTTTTAAAAAAAATGGAGCCTAGTGAGAGCTATAGCTATAAAGAAGGTACCTTATGGCAGGAGATGAAGTCTTGGCCCATCACTACCAGTAACCACCACCGATCTAAGAACCACCACTAGCCAGGGGCCAATATGCCCTGGGCGAGATGCCCACTTGGGACTGCCATCCCATCTGAGTCTCCAAAATTTTTACCAAATCAAACTTGTGTCAGCTTGCCCTCATGCAGTAAAGCCAATCTACTGCCACTGGGTTGTGGTGAAGGAAAGTGCAGCATTTATTACTGCAGGACACAAAGCAAACAGTACAGGCAGCTAAAGCTCAAAAGACCCCAAATTCCCCAATGGCTTTTATGGAAAGGTTTTTTTAAGACAGGGTCAGGGAGATGGTTGTGGGGTGTATGATCAGCTCATGGACATTCTTCTGATTTGTTGGTGGTGAGGTAATCAGAAGTCAACATCATCAGCTGGTCTGGGATCTATGTACTTGTGGTCAAAATTAACTTCTTCCACCTGGGGGTGGGGGTTCAGTATCTGCAAAATAGCTCAAAGAATATGGCTCAGAATATTATCTACAGCCCTTGAGAAAGAACTAAAGGTCCTTGACTTTGTTTAATGGCTAAACTACTATTATTTTGTCTTGCTTGACCATTTTCCTTTGTTTCTGCATTTTCTCACTTTTCTGATTAAGTTTATTCTTTGGAACTTGGGGAAGGCCTAGGAGGCTAAAGGTTTTCTACAAACAAGAGGCAGGCAGAGGACATGGGGGATATCTGCCCTGGGAAGACCCCATAGGGTCCTACTTGGTTATACTCTTATCACTCAGCATCCATTCTTGTCCTTTATTCCAATGAAGAAACTCTCATCTCCAACAGGGAGGCAGGGACAAAAATCCCTTCAGCCAATGTACTGTCATGGAGTAATGCTAATTCATATTCTCCACCTGAAACCTAATTTATTACAACGATCTCCAGTATTTTTCATATATTAGAGAAAAGAAGGGGAAAATAGTAAATTACAAAGATACATCTAGCTGCTACCTTTCCCCTCTGTAGCTGTTCATGAGGCCAAAATCAATAATCATAACTTCATTCTTCCACTGTTCACTTCATACTCCCTTTAGGTGGTCAGAGTTCTTTCCCTGATGTAGTGATCCTAACCTTCAGTCCTGTCTTTATGGGATATCTGCACTTTCCCATTGAACAGGACTATTGGGCAAACGAGTATTAAGTGGTGTCCCAGTGACTATCCCTGGGCTCCAAGCATACTTCTCCTTGTTCTCATTGTATAGCAGCAACCCTGTTTCCCTTTGGTGATAGGATTTAATTACTCCAGACAGTACAATAGTCCCTGTCTCTGCTTATCAATTCAATAGCATGAGGAGACCAAAATGGCCAGGGTGCAGTTTCAGCTTTCAGTTTAATGGAACCATGGCTTTATTCCTTGATAGCAGCATTCATTCCTTGGAAAAATAGAACCTCCAAACCTGCTGAGCCCAAGGTTGTGGAGACAAAACAAAATAAGTCTTTATTGGGTTAATTGGTATAATAGTGAAAGGGACCACTCCCTCCTCCACCTTCATTCCCAGACCTGTGTATTCTTACTATGAGGGAAATAGCACTATATTTTGGTCACTGTTTTTGAAGCAACTATTGTAGTCTTATAGCACAGCACTGTCAACCCGGAACAGGTGATCTCATAACTAAGCCTTCAGTAAGTCATTTACTTTCTTATCAGGCAAGCTGCTTCTGCATGATGGAGTAAGTGATAAAGACTAGTGAATATTTGGATATGACTCCATTATTGTACTTCATTTATCATTAAATGAGTTCCCTGGTCAGAGACAATGTTGTATGGGATACCCTGATGATAATTAAGACATTCTGGAAGTCCACGGACGGTGGCACTGACAGAATCATTGTAAGCAAAGAAAGCAAATGTGTGTCTGGAATATGTAGTTATTTCCATGAAGAAAAATTTCTGTTCTCACTGTGATAAAAGGTGTCCTATATAATAATCTTACCACCATGGGGCTGACTAGTACCCCAGGAAATAATGTCTTAT
Source organism: Grampus griseus (assembly GCF_964374135.1). Classification (NCBI taxonomy): domain Eukaryota; kingdom Metazoa; phylum Chordata; class Mammalia; order Artiodactyla; family Delphinidae; genus Grampus; species Grampus griseus. The sequence goes on along the minus strand of NC_138999.1, from coordinate 87,231,225 downwards.
TGTATTGAATGATTCATCTTCATCTTATTTTGTTGTCAGGTTGGGTATTCAGCAGTGTTAGTAAAAGATCAGCCTTGATGAGTGGAAGTCCATATTGTTGAGCCCATGCATAACCTCCATAACATTGATGCTAATCTAACAAAGGGAAAGAGAGGCAGAAGAGTCAAAGAAGATGTGGTGATAGAATCAGAGGTCAGAATGATGTGGGGTGATGGGCCAACGAATGCAGGCAGTCTCTAAAGGCTGGAAAAGACAAGGAAACAGATTCTCCACTACAGCATCCAGAAGGAACACAGCTCTGTCAACCCATTTTTGACTTCTGACCTCCAGAACTATAAGATAATAAATTTGCCTTGTTTTACGCCATTGAGTTTGCGGTAATTTGTTACAGCATCAATAGGAAACCAATACAATGTTGCTGTTGTTGTTGTTGTTGTTTTAAAGAACAGAAGAGACAGTCTTCTATATTTACCCAGATATTTACCTTTCTATTGCTTCTCCTTCATTCCTGAATTCTAGATTTCCCTCTGGTATCATTTCCCATTAGCCTGAAGAGCATCTTTTAACATTTCTTGTAAAGCATTTTCTGCTGGCAGAAAATTCTCTTGGTTTTCCTTCATCTGATAACATCTTTATTTTCATTTCCATTCCTGAAGGATATTTTTGCTGAATATGGAATTGTGTGTTGGCAATTATTTTCTTTCAACACTCTAAAGATATTGTTCCAATGTCTTTTAGCCTTCATTGTTTGTGATAAGAAAACCACAATCTTTCAAATTGTTGTTCCCCTACAGATAATGTGTTATTTTTTTCTAGCTACTTTCAAGGTATTTTTCTTTACTTTTGGTCTTCAGCATTTTGGTAAGATGTGTCTACGCATGGTTTTCTTTGAATTTATCCTGTTTGGGATTCATTAAGTCTCTTGAGTCTGTAAATTTACGACTTTCAACAAATCTGGAAAATTTTAAACAATCATTTTCTCAAATATTTTTTCTATCCCAGGAGGGGAAAGCCAAGATCAGGAGCTGTCACCCCTTCCCAGCACCATCTCACAGACCAGGAGTGTCACTCAGGTAAAATGAGGTCCCTGCCTTCAGCTCTGGTGCAGTGATTGAGGCTCTTCCCAGGAGAAAAGGCGGGATATAAGGATGAAGAACTCTGCAGCTCTGCCTGAGGGAACTGACTTAATTTTGAAAAGGTAGTAGAAAATTCCATGCCTACAGGCATTGTCAAAAACAACGGAGATCGTGGTGGAAGATAATTAAGAAGAGGCTGGTAGCACTAACACAAGAAAAATGTCAGAAGAGTCACAAGTTTATTGAAGAAAACCAGGGAAAGAGACAACCAATAAGAGCCCTCCTGGGATCATACACAATTGTAAGGGTCAGGAAGACTGTGTGCATATGCTAGGCTTCATGGAAAGGCATGGAACAGGCTTGAAGGGTGTAAAACAAAGAATGTTGCTCATTACTTGTTTCTACAAGGATTAAGTCATAAACCACTGCAGTTGCTGACCAACAGTACAGCCTAAAAAGAATTCAGGATGAAAAACAGGATGAGGCACTTTGTACTTTGGAAAAACAGGGCCCTTAGATAGCACCTTAGATAGATATATGTCAGGAAAATGTTCAATTAACCCAGATTCTTACATCTTCCCATACATAAAAAAGCACTAAAATCATTAACTGAGATACCTATTCCTCATGACAAGCAGTAACCTTTTACTGAGATGAATGCTTGACTGCATTTATTCCCTAGTCAAAATCATATATATACTGATTTCTCCCCCTACCTCTTCGGAGTTGTCCTCTCAGAGCTACTGAGAGGCTGTTTCCTGTGATCAGTCCTCAGGAAAACCCTGAATAAAACTTAACTCACAGCTCTTACATAGTGTGTTTTTTCTTTCCATTGAAAGGGGATTCCCCAAGCCACACACAAACCCATAAACACCAGGCAAAAGCCTTACTGGCTCAAGGAGCTTAAACACAACCTCTGACCAAGCACTGAATGAACCATAAGTTACTCTGACCCAGGGACGAATCCTAAAAAGCCAAGATTAAAAATAAAATCACAGTTATCCTTGGCAGTCTGGAACAATGTGTGAATGCCCAAGGCTATGCCTTTTCAGGAGCAATCAGAGAAGGAACTTCTGAGCTAGTAGTCCCAGTTTGAATGAGTTAGGGGCAAAATATGTAAACTCACTGAAATGTAAGAGCAGCCTCCAAGCTACACATATATCCAATGGCAAAAGGTAAATATCTAATTGGGCTTAAGCACAACCTTTGACCAATAAGTGACTTATGCTAACCCAGGGGCAAAACCCAGGTAGACAAGCTAAAAGATAAAAATAAGGGGGAAAGATCTGAGCTGGGAAAACAGAGGTGTACACTATGGGAGGAAATAAACTCCACAGAATTAGTCCCATCAACTCAACAAACAATAAACAAATGACAGCAAACAACAACAACCATTGGGAGGAGGATCAGTATCCAGAGTTGCTAATAATATGTTACCTAAAATGTCCAGTTCTCAACAAAAAATTAAAATACATACAACAGCTACACAGGTAAACATGAAAGGCAGTATAAATGTATTTTGTTGTAACTATTTTTTCTTCTATCTGATTTAAAAGACTACTTCATAAAGCAATATGAATAAATCTATGTTGATATATATATAATGTATAAATATGTGAGTTGTATAATAACAATGCAAAGGAGTGGGGAGGGAATGGAGACATTAGGAGCAAAGATTTGAAATTGAGTTGGTATTGACCTGAACTTGATTTTTATAAGTCAAGCTATTAATTGTAATCCCCAGGGTAACCACTAAGAAAATACATTTTAAAATACAGTAAAAGAAATGACAAGGGAATGAAAATGGTACACTAGTAAATACCTATTTAACATAAAAGAAGGTAATAGTGGAGGGATAGAGGAACAAAAAAGACATAAGACATATAGAAAACAAATAGCAAACTGGCAGATAATAATTCTACTTTATCAGTGATTGCATTAAATGTAAATAGATAAAACAATTTAAAGGCAGAGATTGGCAGAATCAATTTAAAAAATATGATCCATGAAAATATACTGTCTACAAAAGATATTCAGAATCACAGATACAAATAGGTTGTAAATAAAAAGTTAGAAAAGATGTACCATGCAAACAGTAAACAAAAGGGACCTGGAATGGTTATACTAATATCAGAAAAATTAGGCCTCAAGACAAGCATTGTTATTAGAAACAAAGAAGGGCCATTTATATTGATGAGAGGGTCAATCCATCAAGAAGATTTAACAATTGTAAACATACATGCACCTAATGATAAAACTCCAAACTACATGAAGCAAAACCAGATATAATTGAAGGGAAAATAAAAATTTATACAAGGCATAACAATAATATATGATATATGCCAATTACTATGTGCCAAGTACTACTCTGAGTATTAATCTTTTAATCATCACAGCAATTCAATAAAATAGGTATTTTTATTCCCATTCTAAATATGGGGAAAGTGAGGTAGAAAGAAGAGAAGAGATTTGCCCAAGATCACATAGCTATTAAGTGACGAAACCAAGATTTGAAGCCAAGTTACCTACTGGCAGAGTTTATGTTCTTAACTACTCTTTCTCATGGCTCAGCTGTGAATAATATTTATGTAGCCATAAAATAAACATAGAATATTGATTTAGTAAAATATAGTGATGTAGGGCTTCCCTGGTGACACAGTGGTTGAGAGTCCGCCTGCCGATGCAGGGGACGCGGGTTCGTGCCCCGGTCTGGGAGGATCCCACGTGCTGCGGAGTGGCTGGGCCTGTGGCCACTGGGCCTACGCATCCGGAGCCTGTGCTCCGCAGAGGGAGAGGCCGCACCCATGAGAGGCCCGCGTACCGCCTATATATATATATAGTGATGTAATAACAATATAGTGGGAAACTGTGGGAGAAGTGTGTATATGGGATGGGAGGTTTAAGATAACTGAATCTTGGGCTTCCCTGGTGGTGCAGTGGTTAAGAATCCACCTGCCGTTCCTTTTTGTCCCTTTCCAGCATTTCAAGATGTCGAAGCGAGGACGTGGTGGGTCCTCTGGTGCGAGATTCCGGATTTCCTTGGGTCTTCCGGTTGGAGCCGTGATCAACTGTGCTGACAACACAGGAGCCAAAAATCTGTATATCATCTCTGTGAAGGGGATCAAGGGACGACTGAATAGACTTCCTGCTGCTGGTGTGGGTGACATGGTGATGGCCATAGTCAAGAAAGGCAAAGCAGAGCTCAGAAAGAAGGTACATCCAGCAGTGGTAATTCGACAACGAAAGTCACACTGGAGAAAAAATAGTGAAGATATTTTTTTGAAGATATTTTTGAAGATAACGCAGGGGTCATAGTAAACAATAAAGGCGAGATGAAAAGTTCTGCCATCACAGGACCAGTTGCAAAGGAATGTGCAGACTTGTGGCCCAGGATTGCATCCAATGCTGGCAGCATTGCATGATTCTTCAGTGTATTTGTAAAAGAAAAAAATGATAATAAAAATTATTTGCTCCATGTCACTCTTCTTGACACCACCTAACCCTTACCCCCTCTGTAAAATAAAACTACCCAGTGCAAAAAAAAAAAAAAGAATCCACCTGCCAATGCAGGGGACACAGGTTCAAGCCCTGGTCCAGGAAGATCCCACATGCTGCAGAGCAGCTAAGCCCGTGTGCCACCACTATTGAACCCGCGTGCTGCAACTACTGAAACCCATGTGCCTAGAGCCCGAGCGCTGCAACTAGAGAAAGCCCGCGTGCAGCAACCAAGACCCAACTCAGCCATAAATTAATTGATTAATTTTTAAAAAAGGAATAAGATTGTCAGAGCTGCAAGGGATTAAAAAAAGATAATCTTTTCATTGCAGAAAATCATAGCTGATGTGTAAAAATTAAAAGTCAAGAAATAAAAGTATAAACAGATTATTTAGAAATATGTAGTGATACCAGAAGAAATAGTTATAAGATTTGAAAGTGATTCTCTCTGAGGAGGAGAAATGTGGGATGGGGAAGGATGAAGCAAAGTTCTGATAGATTTTTATTGTTGCTGTTATAAACCTTATGGTACTCTATAACTATAAAAATTACATTTTAAAAAACAAGGACTCCAAACGTGTACAGAAAACTTAAAGACTGTTATGGGCTGAATGTGTGTCCCCCCCAAATTCATATGTTGAAGGCCTTACCCCCAGTATGGTTGTATTTAGAGATAGGTCCTCTAAGGAAATAATTAAGGTTAAATGAGTCCATAAGGGTGGATCCCTGATCCTATAGGATTAGTGTCCTTATAAAAAGAGATATCAGAAAGCTCACTCACTCTCTCTCCACACACATGCACCAAGAAAAGGCCATGTGAGGTCATAGTGAGAAGGCGGCTGTCTACAAGCCAAGAGGAAAGCTCTCACGGAAACTAAGTTTACCAGCACCTAATCTTGGACTTCCCAGGCTCCAGAACTGTGAGAAAATAAATTTCTGTTTTTCAAGCCACCCAGTCTGTGGTATTTTGTTTCAGCAGCCCAAGCAGACTAATACAGAGACATTATCCTCAATGAAATAAGCCAGTCATAGGGACATTCCTGGCAGGCCAGTGGTTAAGACTCTGTGCTTTGACTGCAAGGGGCATGGGTTTGATCCCTGCTTAGGGAACTAAGATCCCACATGCTGCGTGGCGTGGCCAAAAAAAAAAAAGAAGAAGAAAGAAAGAAGCCAGTCATAAAAGGGCAAATACTGAACGACTCCACTTAAATGAGGTACCTCAAGTAATCAAATTCATAGACAGACAGTAGAATGGTGGTTGCCAGGGGGATGGGATAATGGGGAGTTATTTTTTTTAAACATCTTTATTGGAGTATAATTGCTTTACAATGTTGTGTTAGTTTCTGCTGTATAACAAAGTGAATCAGCTATATGTATACATATATCCCCATATCCCCTCCCTCTTGCGTCTCCCTCCTACCCTCCCTATCCCACCCCTCTATGTGGTCACAAAGCACCGAGCTGATCTCCTTGTGCAATGCAGCTGCTTCCCACTAGCTATCTATTTTACGTTTGGTAGTGTATATATGTCAGTGCTACTCTCTAACTCCATCCCACCTCACCCTTCCCCCTCCCCGTGTCCTCAAGTCCATTCTCTACGTCTGCGTCTTTATTCCTGTCCTGCCCCTAGGTTCTTCAGAATCATTTGTTTTTTGTTTTTTGTTTTTTTGTTTTTTAGATTCCATACATATGTGTTAGCACACGGTATTTGTTCTTCTCTTTCTGACTTAACTTCATTCCGTATGACAGACTCTAGGTCCATCCACCTTAATGGGGAGTTATTGTTTAACGGGTATAGAATTTCAGTTTGGGAAGATGGAAAGAGTTTTAGAGATGGATGGTGGTGATGGTTATGCAACAATGTGAATGTACTAAATGTCAATGAACTGTACACTTAAAACTGGTGAAGATGGTAAACGTTTTCTGTATTTTACCACAATTTTCTTAAAATGGAAAAAAAGAATGTATAGAGGTATGCATTGTAATATAGATCGGAAGCTGTACACTTGGTTTCAGTTCTGCATTCCTGCTTGCCAAAGTCTCACACATATAGAGCTTCCTCAGCATTCTGCTCTCAGTTTTTCAGTCTGTACCCCTTGCTGGGGCTACCTGACTCACTCCTTGGCTTCAGTTATCATCTACAATACATATTGGTAGTCAGACCTTTCTTCTGTGCTCTATATCCATACTTTTCAAATGAAAACTGAGCATCTCCACTTGAAAGTCCCAAAAGGACCTCAAATTCAAAGAATTCAAACCAGATTCATTCCCTTCCTCTCCCAATTCTACTCCTTCATGTTTGAAAAAGAGAAAGAGAAGAGAAATGTTAATACCCTTCCTCCTTCATTCCATACTCCAGACCGTACTCTTTCTCCTACACCACACTGCCTTCAGGGCCAATTAGTTCATGTGTTTCCCAGAAATAGGCCTTTTTCCCCTATAAGAAGGACTGAATTTTCATCTTCAAAAAGTGATGTTAAATTATACTTCATATGTGCATGACCCAGCAAGGCCACTGTACCCAAAACCTTAAACCAACCCCTTATCCCTGAGTATGCTATAACAACAACACTAGAGTAAGAATCTGGGGACCCGGTGCCACAGTCAGACCCAGAACTGGCTATAAGACCACTTAACTTTCCAAAACATCTAGGAATGTTATCCACTGCTATCTTAGCCTCATTGCTGCCCCTAGAACTGGGGATGAGGGCCACCCTAAACCCCATGCTTTGAAGGGTCCTGCATATCACTCACTCACACACACACACACACTTATTAAAGAACACAAGGGTGCCTGTGTTACATGGAATCTGGTGCTCATTGTTGGTACAGTGCAACTTATAGGCCTAAACATCTGTACTTTGACTAACACTGTTCTGGCTCCAGGAAAATGCTTCTCCACATCTGTTTCCCTGTCTCCTTTAAACAAAAGGCAACTGTGTCCAAATGCCATGAAGATTTGTGGATTGTGCCACTGCTGACATAAGAAATAGACATTATTTCAGACTAAAGGGAAGATTCTAGCAGTGAACCACTCAGGGAAGAGAAAAAAACAAGCTACCTTGTCAGAGCCTTCTTCTCAGATACATGAATGCCATAGATTTTTGCTTAACAAACTTTAATTTCCCAGTAGTGTCCATTTTCTTGTTTATATTTATTTTCTGGTTTGTGGTTCCAAAGTAATAAAAAATTAATGCAATATTTGCAACAGTTGCATATATAGGCTAAAGAATATTTCACAATATTAAACAACAGATATGACTCTTGATTTGGGGATGTATGGAGAGAGAGAAACACGCATGAATCGTTGTCACAGATTGGATCCCCAGTAAACAGATTATGAGACAAAGATTAGTATAGGAGGTTTATTGGTGAGAGCTCCTGGGATAAACATTTATGGAAGAAAAGGGAGAAAATAAACAGGAATGAAAAGAGGAAGAAATCAAATGTCAGTGCACTATCAGTAGAATGCCTCAGCATACACTGTAGGGAATTCTGAACTTAGGATGAAACTTCAAAGCTATCTCAAGTAGGGGCAAGAGGACCAGGCCTTTATACACAGCATCAGTGAGCCATTGGATGTGGGACACTCTGAGAATAGGGTGTGATCTTGAACAAGACAATTCTCAGCTGATGAGATGCCTGAATGCAGCTGGCATCCAAGGGCTCTCTGATGGCAACATCCTTAACAACTGAAGTAATAAGGCCTTTATTGCTAAAGGGAACTCTGGGCAGGGCATTGCAGTATCCACCACAGTCCACCCTTTGTGCCTCTCAGATCTGCTTTATATAAGTTCCAGGATCAGCTCTTCCAGGGGTCTGGTAGGCCTCTCTTCCTAGGGGAAACTTAAACTATAGCCCCCAACACTGCAGCTGGTCTCAAAGCTGAAAATGACCATCCCTCTCTTCCACTATCAATTACAGATCCCAATCACTCTTAGGGTCTTGGTGGTTTGCCTGGTGGTATGATCCAGACCCTCACTCCTGATCATCATGGGTTTCTCAGGCTGGAGTTGCTGTCCTTGATGATACCCACATACCAAGCCCACCAATCTATACATAAGGCTGGGGTTTTTCCTTCTCAGTCAGCTTGTCAAAAAAGATCCCCCATGAGGCACAGGTGTAAGGAGTGTGAAAGGTGCTAGCGCAACAGTGGTGGATATCATGGAGGATCTGTTCTAGCTGATTGTGCAGGTGCTTATACCCTCCAGTCCTGCTTGTGCTTGATCCTACGGGTAAAACTTCCATCTTGTTGCTGGGCCTGCCCACACTTATATCTTGGAGGATCTGACAAAACTCAGTTCATAATGGGCAGTTCTGGTTGTATGGTCAGTTGCATGGTCATTTGATGTCCTATGACCATGTATTCCATATCTACCAGGACACAGTAGCATATCAGGAGCTGTTTTTAAAAGATATATAATTATCCACTGCATGTGGCATGACTTTGTTCCAGAATCTAAGTTCTGGTCTAAGTTGTGACCTTCCCATTGGGGCTTACCAAAAACTCCACATGGCATCTTCCACCAACACAGATATCTCTAATACCTTAGAGTCTACTGATTTCACGGTCCAAGTGGCAGGACTGCTTGAAACCATGGCCTAGACCTGCTATAAGGCCTTCTTTTGTTCTAGGCCCCACTCAAAGTTGGCAGCTTTTCGTGTTACCCAACATGTGGGTCAAAACAGTAATTCCAGATGTGAAATGTGCTGCTTCCAGAACCCAATAAAGCCTACAAGACATTGAGCTTCCTTCTTCATGAGGAAGGTGGAAAATGCAATAATTTGTACTGTACTTTTATAGGGAATCTCCTGGCATGCCCCAGACCATTCAACCCCTAAAAACTGTACTTAATGCAGCCAGCCCCTGGATCTTTGTAGGGTTTATCTCCCATCCTCAGGAGTACACATGTCTTACCAAGGCCTCCAACGTGTTACCCACTTCTTAGCCATTTGGTCCAACTAGCATGATGTCATCAACACAGTGGACTAGTGTCATATTCAGATGGTCCAGATCTCTTCATACTATACCATGACAGAGGACAGGAGAGTTAGTAGAGTCTTGAGGAAAAACTATAAATGTATACTGTTGTCATTCTATGTGAATGTGAACTTTTATGATGTTCCATTCTGATAGGGATAGGAAAAAAAATATTTTCCAAATCAGTAGCTGATTACTGTACTAGGTACCTAAGGCCATGTCATCCTGTTCTAGCAAAGATATCGTATCTGACATGGCAACTGCCCTTGTGCCACTACTTGGTCGAGTTTACAGTAGTCTACTGTCATCTACCAGACTCTGTCCACATTTTTCAGGGGTACAAACTGATGCATTAAATGGAGATATGATGGGGACCACATCCCAGCATTCTTTAGGTCTTTAGGTGGCACTAACTTCAGCCATCCTCTCCAAGATGCTATCTATATGTTTTCATTTACCATCTTTGCCAAGGAAGAGGACAGCAATTTCAAAGCTTCCACTTGGCCTCATCTACAAATAGCTCTGACTCCACATGCCAAGGAACCAATATGGGGCTTGTACCAACTATCATAATGTCTATTCCAATTTTATATTCAAACACCAGAAAAATAACCATTGAGTGAGTCTGTAGACCCAGTGGAGCCACTATAAACCCAACATAGACTAGGAGCTTATATAATTTCTGGTTTCCATCTGCCCCTATTCTAACAGGGGTGAGGCAAGATGATACGTTAGGTCTCTGGGTATCAATAGCAACTCACAACCAGGGTCCATCAGCCCTCAAAATGTTTGGGTATTCCTCTTTCCCCAGCACACAGTTACCTTCGTAAATGGAAGGACTGGAGGAATCAGTCCTGGGTACCCCACTCCTTCAAACAGTGCTCTCTGGATCAAAAACTGACTTAAGGCCAAAGCTGAGCAGGAGAGTGTGACTTATTGAGGCACCTTCCCTCAGACTTCTGAGTATCTTTGATTTTTTTTTGATTGTACAGATCGAATACAAATTGTTGGACGCTTATTTTCCCTAGGACAATGTGTTATATTGACCACCCACATTCTATTAACTACCTCTTAACCATCTATCTACCAGGAGGAGCACTGTGTTCTATTAACCCTCTCCAAAGCTCTCTGCAGATCAGGCCTCCCGGCCTATTACTCTGACCCTGTGGTGCATTATGGTATTTGCACCTACCTGACTTCTGACAATTGAGCACAGTTATCCTGTCTCTATTGTTTCAGTGGCATCACCATTTCTATCAGTGATCTTCATCCTATAATACCCTCCCCTACTCTGAGCCCTGGTCTGCAGAGGCAAGCCACCACTGAACTTCTCAGTGATGCTGGTAACCCTTTAACCAGTGCATTCCTTATAGCTTTAGCAAATGGTGTGCCCTTTGGGTCCTCCTCCATAACATAGTCCTCTGGAGGGCTTTCTGGCTTTATAATATATTTATTCTATTCCCACTTCCCTGAGCCTTTAATCCCTTCTCCCACCACCTGCAGTGGCAACTCTGGCCTTTATACCTCAATGTGGGCCATTGGTTTTTTTCTATTCTTTGAGGAGCCATTCTAATAGTGAGTTCACATTGATCTCCTGGGATCTTTTCCAGGATGTTAAATCCTGTATCTTGGTAGAGAACTCTCTAATCAATTAATACTCCCTTATTCAATTTTATATTCTAGCTCCCCTGATCAAGGCCCTCAGAATTCAGTCCCATGCTTACTCCCTCAGCACCTGCTAGAACATGCTGTCTAGGTCCTGCAGCTCCTTCTTGAGATATTCCCTTTCCTTCCTTATTAGGCCCAGAACACCACCAATGAAGTTATGTAACTTAACCCTAGACATAGGCCCAGTGGCCAGGATGGGAGGTGGGGGCAGATTCTGTGGGAAACACACATTATCTTACAAGGGAAAGGGCTCTGCATGTTCAAGCAAGGTGAAGCACTAATGCTTAATAGGAAGGAGTGGGACACTTCAGAATGCTCAAGGAGCTCAGGGAAATCTGAGGATATAAGACTTTTAGGGACATCAATCCAGATGTCCCTATTCCATGTGTCAGGGTCACATTCCTTCCTAACCAGGGCCCTGGTCTTGGCATAGCAGACTTGTCTTGGTTTAGATTTTAACTTTCTTTGAAGCTTGTTTCAATAAGTCCTGGGCTTGGTCCTCAGATTTCTCTCCTCTCTACCTGAAAAAGATGAGGACCTCTTTATATGCTGTGAATGAAACCCTCTGGCTTTCACACAGAGCTTAAATTGTTGACTAATTTAATTCAGCTTTTCATTATCTTTTCCTAGAGGTCCATCAAGCTGAGCAATAGCCACCCAATTTTCTGGACTTCCTTATATTTAATATACCTCACATATTTCTCAAATGCCTACCACATGGCACCAGTTAATGTATTCCCTTCCATGAATGCCATTCTAGTTCAACTCCAGTGAAAGCTCTAACTCCTCTGATACCTGTTCCACATGTCTATCTACTCCACCTACCACAAATGATGGGGTCCCCATTGGCAGCTGGGCAGCAGATGATCCATCTCCTAAATTTCATCACAGTGTATGCTTTTCTGAACCTCTTCTTGTACCAACTGTTGTAGGATGGCTTCCTGGAGAGCAGACTCAGAGACAGGGTTCAGCATGAAGGGCTTTTATTAGGGAATGCTCTTAGGATTAAAACCTGTGAAAAGGAAAAGAAGGAAGCAGGATTGGACAGAGGGAGAAGTTAAGCTGTCCCATTTGGGGCAAGAAGGCCATGTAGATCAGTCATTGAATGTGAAGTACCCCAGAAAGGAGTTATGACCTTGGGGGAGGTGGCTTTCTAGCTGAGGCAATTCCCGATGAGGGCTGACAGCTGAGGGCTGTCTGCTGGCAGCACTCCTAGCAACTGAAATAATAAACTCTTTATTCATGAAGGAGGATTAGGGCAGCAGATTGCAGAATTCACCACAAGTATGACATCATTTTTTCCACTGGAAAGTTGGTGACCATCAAATGCTAGAATTGAGAACAGCTTTACTTTCAAAACGATTAATGAAATTTAAAATTTCAAACATTTATACTTATATTTATGGCTTTATTTAAGTAATATTTATTTTAAAATTTTATTTATATTCCAAATATTCAGACATAAATATGTGAACCTCCATTTATACTTTTGCTCTAGTGCCCTGAAATGCTATTAACAGGCCCGCTTAGCCTGAATTCATCCGTTTCCTTTTAGTAAATTATGCAAAAAGTCCTGGTTTATTATAGTTGTAGTTGCCCATCAACATTTTCAAGAGCTGCATAATGTCTCAATGTGTAGACATACCTTAATTTCTTAGCCAAGTGCCTATTTCAAGACACTTGGGTCATTCACAATTTTTCACTCTTCAAAAAGGTGCAGATGCACAGCCTTGTACAAGCTGATTATTTGATTATCTCCTAATGATAAATTTCTACAAGAGGAATTTCTGGGTCAAAGAGCATGCACATCTTGAAAGCTTCTGAAACATGTATCCAAATGGATCTTGTACCAAGTATGCTCCCACCAGTACAGTTTGAAGGTGTCCCTCCACCCACACCCTCACCATACTCTGGGTTGGAAGAGAGGTGGATCTTCTCCAGTATGGATGCCAACAGCCCTCTCAATGGTTCCATAAAGACCCTGCCCCAACCAATCTTGTAAAAGAAATCTGATAGAAGCACTAAAAATTATTATTTCTTCTATTATATTTTTTCATAATTCCAAAATAATTACTAACATATTCACTCCCATAGACACCAGAGTTGGACAAGAAAGAGGATGTTTTCCTATCAAATGCCCTCAGGACCCTACAATAAAATTGTCCCTCTCTGTATGTCCCCAGGATAGGTTCCAGCACTTCTTCATTCAAAGCAACTCTCACTTCCTTCCTCCCCTTGCCACTCCCATTGCCACCAGTGAAATTTCACGCCTTTAGCATCTATGCCTGAACTATGGTGGTAACTTCCTAAGTGGTGTTCCAATCTCCAGTGGCCAATCCTGTCCCCACTCCAACTCTGACCCATTCTGCACGCAAGTCAGTCACATAATGTTCCTTTCATCTTGTCACTCCTCTGGTCACAAAAGGCTTTCGTGTCTCCCAGAAGTGGGTAGAATATACAGACACCTCAGTTTAGAAATCAGGGATCCTCCATGAATGGGACTCACCCAACTGCCTGACGGTATTTTCCATCACTACCCTCCCCACACTTTGTACTCCAGGCAGGCCAGTCTCCTCTGTGGAGCAAAATTCCCACCTCCATGCCTTTCTTCCCGTCACTCCTCCCTCCTCCAATGCCCTTCTGCCCTGTTTTTATCCTGTCTTTCATGCCCAGCTTACTTAAGTGCCCCCTCCTCTGCAAAACTTTCCCTGAACACTGTTGCATGCAGAAGTTTCTTCTGCCTTTAAGCACCAATAGGAAACAGCTGGCTATGATCATAGGCTCTTGGGTTTTGTTAGTATCTTTTTGTTTCCATACATCTTGCCTTTCCAAATAGATCACAGATTCAAGGACAAAGACGTGTCTTTTTTTTCTGCTTAAAACACACAACTTTATTGATGACATAAAAATAAAGTCTCAAATGTATAAGCATAAGTCCACACAAAGGACCAAAGATTACCTTATGAAGAATCAGCTCAGTTTCTGCTCATGAAGCATACCAAAAATATCTCAATCCAGACAAGGTAAAAATCAACACATGTATTTTCAGTACAAAATTGAATTCATTTGGTGTTCATAAAATGGTCCAGCTAACGACCATCATAAGCAACATCACTTTAGAAATTATAATGCAATTTACAATGTGCATTACTTCCAGGCTGCAAAACCAAAATATTACTCAAATTTGTTTGGAAAATTACAACTAATCAGAGTTTACTTAATAATAGCTCAACTCTTTCTTTCACCTCAGGGTCATTGTATTCTGCTGCTAAGACTCGAAGTTTCTTGGCACATGCTTTAGGTCGTTGGAATATGAAATAAAGGGAATTTTTACTGAACTTGTCCTGGGTAAATACTTTTGCTCTTTTTTTAAAATGGTAATTTATATTTTCAAATAGTGAAAGAGCATTAAGAATATTTTCCTTTGTCTCTTTCTTGCTAAAGATATTAATCAGTGATGCTGGTGCATTGGCAATGAGCAAGTCTTTTGTCATAGATGGATTTTTAGAGAAATTTAAAAGCATTCCCAAAATATGGTCTTTAGTTTCTCCACTTCCCACAGTTAACAAACGAAGAAATTCTGAAATGTAATTTGTAACCATATGTTGATATTCACTAATAATAGTCAGGTGCTTTATCAATCTCAATCCAGCCAGCTGCACATTTGAATTCAAGGGATAGGTGATGGTGTCTTCACATACTTGGTTTAAGTATGTTTTAACCTTCCTGTGATTTTCAGCAGCCACCGAGATGTTATTCAGTGCATTTAAAGCCTTCTGCCTAACACTGGGGTAGGGATTATTGAGCAAGCCTTCAATAATTGAGATTCTACCTGCATTACGAATGACTTCATGGGAGAATGGGTAATCACGGCTGTTATACAGAGCATTATTGGCTATTTCATGAATAGAAGGATCTTCAGTCATCTCAATCATGCAAATGAGTTTTTCAAGCTCTCGTGGATCCATATTAGTTTCACGTCTACAGCGGCAGGCCCAAGGCTGAGTTTTCTCCCCAGACCTGATCTGCTTTCTGAGCTCATCTTCAGGTGGGAAGCAGGATTCATTTTGATATGGAAATTTCATTTCTGTCCAGATCATGGCTCCCGCCCATGACCCCATTCCTGCCCCAGGGACCATAGATGGATATGTGACTCTTGACTCAGCTGACTTTTTGGCTTTAGTCTTAGGTGCAGATTTGTCCTCACTTCTGTTTTCATTACTATCCCAGAAACAAGACTTTACATCGCCTCCACCAGCAGCTTCAAGCTTATCCTTGGTGCTGGCCTTATCTCCAGCCCTACGCTCAAAATTGACATCTTTCTCACGCTTAGATCTGAATGCATTACTGTTCTCACTCTCAGCCCAAAACAAGGACCTTAAACTTATCTCCTCAATATCAGGGCTGGATGCTCTACTTAGCTCATCCTCATCTATATCCCCAGCCAAAGTCCAGGACCCCATGCCAGCCTCTTCCCCAACCCCAAGCCTAGACCCTGTAGTGGCTGTATCTCCATCCCAGAGCCAAGACTCCTGCCTGACCTCAGTCCCAACCCCAGCCCCAGCCTCAGCCCCCACACAGGAATCCATACAGGCAGCCTCATCAGATCTGATCCAGGACCCAATACTGTTTTTGTTCTCAGCCCCAAATCTAGAACTAATGATAGCCTCTTCCCTAACCACTGAGCTGGATTCAATACTGGCCTCATTTTTATCTCCAGGGCTAGACACAATACCAGCTTCTTCCCCTCTCCAGAACCAAGACCCTGTATTAGCCTCACTCCCAGCCCCAAACCAGGATCCTTCATTGGCCTCTGTCCCAGCACTCACCTGAGACCTTCTACTGGTCTGGTCTCCAGGCCTAGCCCAGGAACCTCCACTTTCCTGCTCTTCAGGCCCTAAGCTAGACCCTCTACTGGCCTCATTCCCAGGCTTAGACCCAGCCCAGGATTTTCCACAAGGCTGATCCCCAGTGCCAGCCCAGGAGCCTCCTCCACTGGCCTGATCCTCAAACCCAGGTTTGGAACAGCTACCAGCTTGATTCCCAGCCACAATCCAGGACGTTCCACTGGCCTGACCCCCAGTACCAACCCAGGACCCACCACTGGCCTGGTCTGCAAGCCCTGGACTAGACCCTCCCATGGCATGGTCCTGAGCACCAGACCAGAACGCTCCTCCACTGGCCTGATCCTCAAATCCAGGTTTGGAACAGCTACCAGCCTGATCCCCAGCCCCAGCCCAAGACCCTCCACTGACCTGACTCCCATTATCAGCCCAGGACCCACCACCGGACTGGTTCATGGGCCCAAGCCCAGGCCCTCCAATGGCCTGGCCACTAGTCCCACCCCAGGACCCTCCTGTATTGGCCTGACTCCCACTGTAAGCATAGAACCATCCAGTGAACTGATCCTTGAGCACTGGCCTGGATCCTCCACTGGCCTGGTCCCCAATGCCAGCCCAGGAATCTCCAACGGACTGGTCCCTGGGCCCCAGTGTAGACCCTCCACTAGCCTGGCCTCCACTAGCCTGGCCCCCACTGTCAGCCCAAGACACTCTTCCAGATTTGGCCTGATCCTCATATCTAGGCTTTGTCTCACCACCAGCCTGATGCCCAGGTCCAACCCAGGACCCTTCATTGGCCTGGTCCACAGCCCCAACCAAGAAACCTCCACTGGCTTGGTCCCCAGAGTCAGCCCAAGACCCTCCACTGGACTGGTCCTCAGGCCCCGACCTAGTCCCTCCACCAGCCTGGCTACCAGCCCCAGCCAAAGACTCTTCTTCACTGACCTGATCCTTAAATCCAGGCTTGGACCCACCACCAGGCTGATCACCAGTCCCAGTCCAAGAACCCCCACTGGCCTGATCCACGGCCCCCACCAAGAATCCTTCACTGGCCTGGTTCCCAGTGCCAGTCCAGGACCCAACACTGGACTGGTCTGCAAGCCCTGGCCTAGACTCTCTATTGGGCTGTTCTCCAGCTGTAACCCAGGACCCACCACTGGACTCATCCACAAGCCCTAGCCCAGACCCTCCACTGGCTTGGTCTGCAGTGTCAGCCCAGGCCCTTCCACTGGACTGGTTTTCAGGCCCCAGCCCAGCTCCAGCCCAGGACACATTTTCATTGGTCTGATGCTCAAGTCTAGGCTTGGATCCACCACCAGACAAATCACTAGTCCCAACCCAGGATGCACCGCCAGACAGATCACTAGTCAGAATCCAGGACCCTCCAGTAGCCTGGTCCACAGCCACAGCCCAGTACCCAATGTTAACCACATTCCCAGCTGTAGCCTGAGCCCAGGACCCTCCATTAGCCTGAATCCCAGCCACATCCTGGGACCTTCCACTGGCCTGTGCCTCAGCCCCAGCCCAGGATGCTCCATTGGCCTGATTCTCAACCACAGTCCAGGACACTCCAATGGTCTCTCCCCCAGTCCAGGATACCCCACTGGCCTGGCCCCCAGCCCAGGAACTCTCACTGGCCTGAGCTCCAGTCCAGGGCACCACAACAGCCTGGTTGCCAGTGCCAGCCCAAGAAGCCCCACTGGCCTGGTTCTCAGCCACAGTCCAGGACCCTCCAACAGCCTTGTTCCCAGCGTCTACCCAGTAACCCCCACTGGCCTGGCCTGCAGCCCAGGACTGTTCACTGGCATGACTCCCAGCCCAGAGCCCTCCACTGGCCTGGTCCCCAGCTCCAGCCCAGGATTGAATACCAATCTCATTCTCACCCCTAGCTGCACTCCAGGATTCAACATTGGCTTCATTCTCATCATCAGCCCAGGACATGCTATTCTCCCAGTATCCATCCCTAGCCTGAAACCTAAATTTGATCCACCGCTCAGAAGCAATCCAGTCCTCAACACCAATCCCATTCCAGTAGTAGTCATGGACCTTAGGCTGAGACTTTTTGCAGGCCTGAGTGCCTGCCCCACCCTCACTCTCAGAAGTGGGCGTGGCCTTAGCCTTCGGCTTTACAGAGGCATCTCCTGTGGCTTCTGCCTCAGACTTACGCATAGCCTTGTCCTTTGCCCCAGACGAGGTCTTACTCTGGGAATGGGCTACAGACTGACGCTGGTCAGAGCCCATCGTACATGCTCCAGCCTCTACCTTAGACTCAGCAACATGATTGCCCCTAACCTTACTCCTGGCACCAAGCAAGGCCTCACCCTGGGAATTGGCCAGAGCCTGGGGTGGGGCAGAGCCTGTTGTACCTGGTCCAGTCCCTGCTTTAGACACAGCATTGGGATTGCCCTTGACCTTACTCCTGGCACCAAGCAAGGCATCACCCTGGGAACTGGCCACAGCCTGGGGCTGAGTAGAGCCTGTTGTATCTGTCTGAGGCTGGGCAGAGTCTGCTGTATCTGGCCCAGCCCCTGCCTTAGGCACAGCACTGGGATTGCCCCGGACCTTATTCTTAGTACCACACAAGGCCTCACCCAGGGAACTGGCTGCAGCCTGGGGCTGAGCAGAGCCCTTCGTATCTGTCTTAGACCCTACCTTAGACACAGCATTGGGATTGCCCCGGACCTTATTCTTAGTACCATATAAGGTCTCACCCTGGGAATTGGCTGCAGCCTGGGGCTGGGCAGAGCCCTTTGTATCTGGCCCAGACCCTACCTTAGACACAGCATTGGGATTGCCCCGGACCTTATTTCTGGCACCAGGTAAGGCTTCACCTTGAGAATTAGACTCAGCTTGGGGCTGAACAGAGCCCACTGTATCTGGCCCAGACCCTACCTTAGATACATCATTGGGATTACCCCTGACCTTATTCTTGGCACCAGGCAAGACCTCACCCTGAGAATTGGCCACTGACTGGGGCTGGACAGTGTTTGCTGTATCTGTTTGAGGCTGGGCAGAGCCCTTTGTATCTGGCCCAGCCCCCGCCTTAGACACAGCGTTGAGATTGCTCCTGACTTTAATCTTGACACCAGGCAAAGTCTCACCTTGGGAATTGGCCACAGCTTGGGGCTGGGCAGAGTTCTTTGTATCTGGTCCAGTCCCTGCTTTAGACACAGCATTAGGATTGCCCCGGATCTTATTCTTAGTACCACACAAGGCCTCACCCTGAGAATTGGCCACAGCCTGGGGCTGAGCAGAGCTTGTTGTATCTGTTTCAGGCTGGGGAGAGCCCTTTGTATCTTGCCCAGTACCTGCCTTAGACACAGTATTGGGATTGCCCCGAACTTTATTCTTGACACCAGGCAAGGCTTCCCCCTGGGTATTGGCCATAGCCTGGGGCTGTGCAGAGCTCTTCGCATGTGGCCCAGCCCCTGACTTAGACACAGCATTGGGATTGTCCTGGACCTTCTTCTTGGCACCAGGCAAGGCCTCGCCCTGGGAACTGGCCATTTCCTGAGGCTGACCACAGGCCCTTAGTTCTGCCTTAGCCCCTGCCCCAGAAATAGTATCAGGATCGCCCCTGCCATCAGTCCTGGAATCAGGGAAAATTTCAGCTTGGGCCTTGACCCCAGCTTGAGGCTGTGCACAGGTTTTCATGTCTGCTCCGACCCCTGCCTTACACTTGCCTTTGGCTTTGCCCCTAGCTTTACCTCTGGTACTAGGTAGAGCCTCAGCCTGGCTCTTAGTGGAAGTCTGAGACTGTGCCTTTGTGTCTGTCCCAGCCTCTTCTTTAGACTTGGTGTTGGCATTGCCCTGAGCCTTAATCCTGTCATCAGGCAAGGCATCAGCCTGGACATTGGCCTTAGGCTGAGGCTGTGTATAGGACTCAGTGTCTGTCCCAACCCCCACCTTAGATACGGCATTGGAATTGCCTCTACCCTTACCCCTGGCATCAGACGTAGCCTCAGCCTGAGCACTGGCTACAGCTTGAGGCTGAGCGGCAGCCCTCGTGTCAGCTCCAGTCATTGCCTTAGGTGTGACATTGTTATTTCCCCTATCATCAACCCTGGCACTAGACATTGTCTCAGCCTGTTTCTTGGTCACAGTCTGAGATTGTGTAGAAGCACTTGTACCTGCCCCAACCCCTGCCTCACACATGGCATTGGTATTAACCCCAGCATCAACCATTGCCCCAGGCACAGCCTCAGTCTTGGCTACAATCTGAGGCTGAGCAAAAGCCCTCATATCTACCACAGACCCTGCCTGAGACGCAGTTTTGCAATTCCCCTTGGCCTCAACCCCAGTACCAAGCATGTCGTCAACCTGGATCTTGGCCACAGCCTGAGACAGTGCACAGGACTTCATGTCTGCTCCAGATTCTGCCTTGGACTTGGTGTTATGATTTCCCTTAGCAACAACTGAGGTACCAGACCTGGCCTCAGACTGAGTCTTGGCCACACTCACAGTCTCTTCCAGGGCTCTCAACTTGGTCTCAGCCACACTTCCAATCTTGTTTATGGTACCCACCTTGGCCACTTCCCTGATTACTGCCAAGGCCTCATTCCGTGTCACCATCACTCTGTTCATTTCTGTCTCTTTTTCAGCCAATATACGAGTTTCTGCTTTGGTCTGGGTCATTGCTTCTTTCTTGGTCTCTGCCCTAGCACCAAGTGCCCAAGCTTTAGCCTTGGTCTGGGTCACTGCCTCTTTCTTGACTAGTCTCCCAGACTCAGAGTCAGTTTGGGTCACTGCTTCTTTCATGGCCACTTCACTGGCTTTGGCCTCAGTCAGAATCACTGCCTCTGTTATGACCACTGTTCCAACCACTGTCTTTGCCTCAGATTGGGTCTCTGTCTCTGCCTCAGCCCATGCCTTGGCTTGAGAGTTGGCTTTGATTCTGGCTGTAGCAGTGGTATTAGTCTCTACTTCAGCCCCAGCCCCACCTCCTGCTCCAGTTTCTGCTCCAGTCTTGGGCTTGGATCTAGTCTCAATCTCTGTCCCAACCATGGCTTCACACATCGCCAAAGTCTGGTTCTGTATCCCAACCACAGTCTCCATTTTGACTCTGGACCCATTTCTGGCAAGTCTCCTCACACTCTGGGCTCTTCCCTTGGTTAACCTGTAAATGCAGTAGCAAGCACCAGCCCAGATCATCAGTCCTGCGGTCACCCAGCCCACTTCCTGAACACGACCCATGTAATCACCCTTGCTGAAGACACGAACAAGGTACAGAGGGGCTCAATCAGGCTGTGAAAAGTGGGTAGTAGGTCTGCGCATAGGCCTGTGAGGGTGTTGGTCTTCAGCCACTCAAAGGCCACTACAGTTGCCACTGGAGGTGGACCTAGAAGTGGAGGAAGGAAATGCACTAAAATTTCTCTTCTAATTCTGTGCATCACACAGATAGATACAGAAGGACAGGAAAGTGTAAAAATGGTGTGCTTGGTGGAAGAAAAGGATGATTAGCAAATTCTCTCTCCATCCCTTTTATTTTATCTCCTCTCCATCTTCCCCGGTGCCCAACAATTTCCCCCAAGGTACTTCCGTACACATTTCCTTATACCAAATGAACAGTGGAAAGGATGGTGGTAAGGCTGACTATGAATGGTAAAGACTGGGAAGCCCTCAGACTTCGATTTTTACTGGACCTACTCTGGTCACCACTCCCACAGGTCCCCACCCTCATACCAACCTGTAATGATCAAGGCAGTTCCCTCCTCTTTCCTTCTCTTGACTGGAGATATACCCTAAAGTAGATCTATAAACTCATGAGATCTGTGGACCTAGAGACAGACAGATAGACAGGCGGAAGTGAAGAGTTTGCTCTTGTTGTGACAGATATATTATTAGCAAACTACCTCTCTATCCCCTTCAATTCGCCCCACTCCCTGTGCCAAAATAAAGGTGAAGGTGTGGGGTAAGTGAAGAGATAGTGGGAAAAGTGACTGGAAAAAGGAGAGACTGAGGATCCTCCAGACTGGACACTGGCCCTACTGGATGGGCACTGGTCTCCAGCAACCCACCTTTGATGTCTACCCAGCCAGTCCCCAGCCTCTTACCAGTCTATACTGATCAGGGATAATTTCCTTCTTGTTTCTTTGCTTCCAGTGATCTCAAACCTTTCAGACCTGTAGACCAACCTGTGGACAAGTAAACAAACAGATAGTAGAGACCAGGTCCTTCACAGAACAAACAAGCACCTTGATCCCTGACTCCAGTCCCTGCCTTGTGAGAGCACATGTCCAGTTTGCTAAAATGATCCATCCTTTCAAGTCTTCTCTCCGTCACACTCCAGCCCACCCTTACCCCAATATTTCTACTATTTCCTGCACTGAAATCAGTAGTGGGGGTAGCAACACTGTGGAAATCTGGCAGAGTGTAGGAGAGGCAGAAGAAACCTCCACTGAGAGGACCGTCTCAAGTCTCAGCCACCTCATATGCCCACCCTCTCTTGTTACCCCCAGGCACTGCCCATCTTCACACCAACCTCCACAGTCCCAGGCCAGTCTCCCAATTTCCCTTGCTTTCAGTGGTAAACAGCCCTACTGTCGCCCTATGGGAAGACCTAGGAAAAAACAGAGAAAAAAGGGAAGGTGAAACTTGAGTGCTTGTGACATCCCAGCATCTGAAACATGGGTCCCAGTACCTGCCTTACTGGATTTAGAGATCTGTTCTCTGGCAAGCAAAACCTAGGGCTTCTCCAGCACTGAAATGCGCAGGGTGGAAAGGGGAGGCAGGAAAAAGGGGAAAGACAGAGGCGAATTATTGTAAAACCACCTGTAGGATTCTAGGGCTTCTCTCAAAAGTCCATCTTTTCCTTCACCTGTGCAGACAGGTGGGAAAATCTGAAAAACTGGAAAACCAGGAGACGCATAGAGGCCCCCATATCCCATATTCTAGAATCACAGCCTACTGCCATCTACTTCTCTTTAAACCCATCTCTAGGAATCTCCAGCATAAGAGACAAGGTGTGTGTGTGGTGGAGGGAGGCTTTTGCTTCTGCAAAATCACCATCCCTGCCCCACAAAGGCTATCTCCAAAAAAAAAAAAAAAGTAATTCTTTGAGACAACAATTTGTATTTTCTGAGGCACAAATAAAAGCATCCCTAGAAAAGTTGCTGTCTTTATTGGTCTTCAACATACACTTTACGTTAAAAAGCCCAAGCTTGGTAAGTAAACGCAGGTTAGGGAAAGTCCACTATAGCCCCACCCTATATCCCAACCAAATAGAGGCGCCTAAGTTCCTGTCACAGAGAATATTCATAGAGCGCTTCAACTGTTCACAACGGGTGCCCGTGCCCACACTAACCTCCGCAGATCCTGTGCAGTTGTCTCCTTTCCTTCTTCCCTCGCCTTGCCGCGAACAGTGCCACCCCGAATTACTGTCTTCAGATAGGAGATAGTAAAGGCACTGAGTGCTGGGACCAGTACCCAGGACACAGATCCCAACGCTGGATTCAGGAACCCAGTTATCAAACGTCCTTCCCCACATTGCAAGACGCCACCCTCACCAACCCTGCCGTCCAGTCACTAAGGCCCACCATTTTCTCTGCAAACGCCACCGTGGCGTGTCCCTTCCACTGAAATGAGCAGGAAGCGGAGCAGGCGTGTGTGGTCTGTGATTAGATTCAGAGAGAATGGGGCATCTCAATCTCTGCATTTCCCTCTTGAGACACTCCCCCCACCATTCGCCCTGTCAAAGCTCACGGTTCCCCAGCACAGACGTAGGGAGGAGGAGGAGGGCTCGGGAGAATCTGAGCGAAGGCTCTGGGAACTTGAGCCCGCTTTGTCCGCCACCCCCCGACCAGCTCCGGGGATCCGCAGTCCGCTGCCGCCCTGGCTTCGGCGCACGGGGCCCTTACCTGCTCCGCTTCCCCCGGGCCCAATGCCAGCCCGCCGTTCGCAGGGCAGCGGGGAGCTGGTACCCACACACGAGTGACGACTGCACCGAAAGCTGCGTCGCTCTGCAGCTCCCGGTCACGTGAGGGCCCCGCGTCACCGCCTAGCTCGCCCTCCGATCCCCCCCCCCCCGCAACCAGGGCCGGCGGGGAGTTCAACAGGACCCTCCCCTCCACCTCCGCGCGCAAGATCTCCTCCTCCACCCAGCTGTGCGCGAGGCCCGGTCACTCAGCTCCTTTCCCTCCAATCTGAGAGCCCACAAGTGGCATCACCTCCCTGCGGTTGGAGTTTGCCCTTCTCCTGTTACCAGGGAGGGTCTGCGTCCCCCATCCACCCTCAGGCCTTGGCTCCGGCCTTTTCGGCTGCTTCTTTGAGGACTCTCTCTTTCTCTCTTACGCTGTTAAGACTAGCGTCCCCATTGGATACGTTGCTGCACCAAAATGGGCTAGGGAAGAGGTGTCAGGAAGGGGAGCAGAGAGTGCAAGGAGAGGTTTAACTTTCTTTTTTATGTTCCTTTTTTTTTCCCTTTTAACGTCACATTCATTGTTTTTGTAATGGGGAAATGGCGTCAAGCCATTTTCGTTTGACATTTACAAATTAGGTTGTAAAAATAACAAAAGACTCATCCATTTGTTGACGTTATTTTGTGCCACATTAAGAATGTTTTCGAATTGCTATAAATTATTTCACAGCTTTCAAAACAGACTGGTAATTATTAACATTTTAAATATAAAATTTTCCTGAACAAAACCAATAGGTTTTCAATGTGACCTATAAATTCATCTTTGGAAAGACCAATCTTGGCAATTTTACACAAGCGATTTACAACTTTTCGAAGTTCTGGTTGAATTTATTGATGACCTTGTGTCAGGTGTCTGAGAACTTCTTCATAGATGACTCCTGGGTGATGGAATGGAGACCCCACTCCTGATGAACCCAGCGCCTGAAAACTAGTGACTTCCCAGATTAACCTGTTTTCCACTCAAGGAGTTTTATTGGGATTTTACATAAGCGTGTGATCAAATCAGTCTCATCACACCCAGGAAAGGACCAACTGTGCTATCCCACTAATGGAAATGAAGCTTAACAGGTGGATTTTCATTAGATCATGACACTGGTGAGATATCTCCACTATCTGCCATTCATGCACTGTATGTCCCCATAGCAGCTGGGACCTAACCCTAACCCTAGCAGCGGGGGCATACAGTGTTCAGCATCTTTCAGTAGAGATAGGGGGTAAGGTCTGTGGCTGACTATGGATCTGTGGGCAATACTCCTGAAATCCATGTCATTTTTCTCTCACAAAAACCAGTTTACAGGATCCCAAGCAGTCGCCAGGGGGAAGTCCCTGCCTTCTGTTACAGTTTCACTGCACCACCCATACAAACCCCTCAGAATAATCCCAGAACTCAGGGACAAAGTATGCATAACTTAGTCCCCAGACATCCAGCTGCCCCTGCTGGGGAGTCATACTCTAAATATAGACCCTTCAGGCAGCCTCTTTCTTAGGTTGAAATCTGACACCCCAGCAGGAAGCTCCCTGCCTGAGGGGCCCCTGTGTGGGGGAGGCCCCTCTAGGAGGTGAAACAGGAAGCCCAGAGTGCCTTAGACCCTTACTAATGGCTTTTCAGAACTCAATCGACTGTGACCAATTTATGTTCCTCATCAGAGGGAAACATTTAGAAATTGATTATGAAGACATTTAAAATTTTAGTAAACTTAAAAACACAAACTCATGAGGATAGGATGTCAAACAGCTTACTTGTAATAATCTAAAAACTCTTACAAATCATTAATAAAATGGTAAGCCAATAGAAAGCATGCCAAAGATGCAAATGGATTTGTTTGCAGAAAAGAAATACCAATGACGGATAAACATATGAAGAAAAGCTCAACTTCAAAGAAATGCAGATCGAAACAACTATGTGTTGCCATGTTTCATCTAGGAGTGCCAAAATTTAGAAATTTGATAATGTTATTGACTGGTTTATGGGGAAATGGGCACTCCCACGCTCTGTTGGAAGCAGATACTGTGATGCAACAGTTTTACAGAGAGCTATTTGGCAAAATCTATTATATGATAAATATAATATCCCACAAATTCTTTGACTGAGCAATTCTATTCCTAGGAGTTTAGCCAGCCTGATACTTACACAGTTTCACAAAGATTCATATACTAGGATATCTATTGCAGTGCTTGCAAAGGTTAAAACAACCGAAGCAACATAAAAAGTCCATCAATAGGGAAAACATTAAATAAATTAGGTTAAATTTATGCAATACGGCTGATAAAAAGATTTAGATCTACGTATCCTGATGGAAAGATACTTAAGGTATTTTACTGTTTGCTTATTTTCTATTAAACTATTTGTTTATTTGTAATTGCATGGAAATTCTGCAAGAATACATTCTAGTATAAGATTCAAACCCAGAAAAAGCACTAGTACAGCTTTAACACCACTGTCCTCATCAAAGCACAGTTACCTCCCCTTTTTATAAATTTTCTGTGTTAAATGCTTTTCTATACATTACACATACATGTCTTATTAAAATATATAAATGGGTCTCTTCAATAAGTGGTGCTGGAGCTTGCCTGGTGGCACAGTGGTTAAGAATCCGCCTTTTAATGCAGGGGACACGGGTTCGAGCCCTGGTCCGGGAAGATCCCACATGCTGCGGAGCAACTAAACCCGTGTGCCACAACTACTGAGCCTGCACTCTAGAGCCCTCAAGCCACAACTACTGAAGCCCGCGTGCCTAGAGCCCATGCTCCTCAACAAAAGAAGCCACTGCAATGAGAAGCCCGCACACCACAACGAAGAGTAGCCCCTGCTCGCCACAATTAGAGAAAGCCCACGCACAGCAACGCAGACCCAACACAGCCAAAAATAAATTAATTAATTACTAATTTTTTTAAAAAGTGGTGCTGGAAAAACTGGACAGCTACATGTAAAAGAATGAAATTAGAACATTCTCTAACACCATATACAAAAATAAACTCAAAATGGATTAAAGACCTAAATGTAAGACTGGATACTATAAAACTCCTAGAGGAAAACATAAGCAGAACACTCTTTGACATAAATCACAGCAATATTTTTTTGGATCCGTCTCCTAAAGTAAGTCTTGATTTCCAATATTCATTCCCTCTAAAAGCAAATCATAATTTTTTACCACTGAATTTGAATTTCAGACAAAATGGATCATATAAGTTATCAAAATTGGCTCAAGAAGTAGAAAACCTGAATAGACCAATGAAGGTGATAGCCTGTTCAATAAACAATGAAGGTGATAGCCTGTTCAATAACCAATGAAGGTGATAGCCTGTTCCACATCGCCTCCTTCAGAGGAACCATTGCCTCTTTCCACGTTCCTAGCTAAAAGTAAAAGCTTTACTTTTTAAACTTTTCCACTAAAAATACAAGCCAAAGTTGTAAGATTTCTAGCAGAAAACATAGAGGAACATATTCATTACCTTGGAGTAGGCAAAGATGTCTTGGACAGGATACAAGAAGCATTAATAATAAAAGAGAAAGGTAGACTTTATCAAAATATAAATTTTCTGTTCATCTGTACACATTATTAACAAAATGAATATGCAAGCCACAGACTTGGAAAAAATTATATATGCAGTTCATATATCTGACAAAGGACTTTTATCCAGCATATGTAAAGACATACAAATGAACAATCAAAAGGAGAACCCAACGTAAAATTGGGCACAAACTTAAATGGACACTTCACAAAAGAAGATACCCAATCCTCAACATCTTTAGTAATCAGGGAAATGCAAATTGAAACCACAATGAGATATCACCACACACCCACTAGAACGGCTAAAGCCAAAGACTAACAACACCAAATGTTGGTGAGAATGGAGAAACCAGAACTCTAATATATTGCCATTAGGGGTGTAAAATGGTACAAGCACTTTGGAGAACTTTTCTGCAGTTTCTTACAAAGTTTAATGTTCACTTACCCTACAAACCAACAGTTTCACTTCTGAGTATTTAGTAAAGAAAAATGAAAACATATGTCCACGCAAAGACTTGCACATGAATGTTTATATTAGCTTAATTCATAATAGGCTAAAACAGAAAACGACAGGAGAAAGGATAAACAAATTGTTGTATGTATATACAATAGAATACCACTCAGTAATAAAAAGTAATGAAATACCGATACATGCAACAAGATGGATAAATCTGAAAAGCAGTATGCTGAATGAAAGAAGCCAGACACAAAGGAGTACTATAGCATTCCATTTATATGAAACAGAGAACAAACAAAACTAATCTGTGATGATAAAAATGAGAAAGTGGTTGTCTGGGAGATAGAGGGGAATTAACTGGAAAGAGGTACAAGGGATCTTTCTGGCGTGATGGAAATATTCTGTATCTTGGTTTGTGTGGTAGTTACATGGTTATACACAATTGTTAAAACTCTAAAAACTGAACATTTAAGATACGTGTGATATATTGCATATAAACTATACCTCAGTACACACCAATTTCTTCCCCAGAGAGGGTTGCCTTATTAGTTTGGGTATAGCACAACAGACCTTTTTCTATGAATTAAGTACACATATGTGTACCTACAGAAATACTGTTGGGGGGCATCATATTGTACATATGTTTCACAACTTGATGGGTTTTGCTCATCAATGTATCTTGGAGCTCTTTACATGTCAGTAAATGTGGATCTTTTTAACTGTTGTATTGTATTCCATAGTGTGGCTATAGCATGGTTATTTACCTATTCCTCTACTGATGGACATTTATGTTTTCTTTAATTTTGAATAATATTAAACAATACTACAAAACTTATCTTTGAAAATTTTGCCAATTGGAAAACTGAGAAGTGGTATAGCAGTGTTGTAGATTACATTTTGCTTTTAAGTAGTGAGGTTGTGCATTTGTTCACATGTGTGTTGGACATACATAGCTCTATGAATTGCCTGCTCACATCCTTTTTCTATTTTTCTGTTGTATTATCTTTATCTTATTGTCTTTGCAGAAGAGCTGTATTTAGTGTGGATAGAACTTGTTTCTCTCTTTATTATGTTACAAATATTTTCTCCCACTTTGTAGCTTGTTTTGATATTGTTTATGTTGTCTTTCCACGTACTGAAGGTTTTCAATTTTGATGTGATCAAATGAACTGTTTTTTTCATTTATGGAATTTTTAATTTTAAAATGAATAATTACATAGTTATTGACTATATTCCCCACACTGTACATTTCATAACTGTGACTCATTTATTTTGCACCTGGAAGTTTTTACCTCTTAATCTCCCTGACCTACTTTCCTCCACCCACCCTCCTTTCTTCTGGCAACAACCTCTGTATCTATAACTTTGTTTCTGTTTTCTTATGTTTGTTCATTTGTTTAGTTTTTCAGATTCTACATGTAAGTGAAATCATACAGTACTTGTTTTTCTCTGACTTATTTCACTTAGCATAATACCCTCTAGGTCCATCCATGTTGTCACAAATGGCAAGATTTCATTCTTTTTAATGACTGAGTAATATTCCATCATATATATATATATATATATATATATATATATATATATATATATGCCACATCTTCTTTTTTCCATTCATCACTTAGGTTACTTCCATATCTTGGCTACTATAACTAATGCTGCAATGAACATAGGGGTGCATATGTCTTTTACTGTTTTTGTTTTCTTTGGATAAATACCCAGGAGTGGAATTGCTGGATCATATGATAGTTCTACTTTTAATTTTTTGAGGAACCTCCATAATATTTTCCATAGTGGCTGCACCAATTTACAATCCTACCAACAGTGCATGAGGGTTACCTTTCCTCCACATCCTCCTCAACACTTGGTATTTCCTGTCTTTTTGATAATAACCATCCTAATGAGTATAAGGTGATATCTCATTGTGGTTTCGATTGCATTTCCCTGATGATTAGTGATGGTGAGCACCATTTAATGTGCCCGTTGGTCATCTGTATGTCTTCTTTGGGAAAAGAATGCATATTCAAATCCTCTGCCCATTTTTTAATCGAGTTGTATGTTTGATGTTGAGTTGTAGGGGTTCTTTGTAAATTTTGGATATGAACACCTTGTCTACATACCATTTGCAAATATCTTCTCCCATTCAGTAGGTGGCCTTTTTGTATTGTTGATTGTTTCCTTTGCTCTGCGAAAGCTTTTTCATTTGATTTGGTCCCATTTGTTTATTTTTGCTTTTGTTTCCCTTGCCTGAAGAGACATATCCATAAAAATATTACTAATATGGATGTCAAAGAGCTTACTGTCTATGTTTTCTTCTAGAAGTTTTATGGTTTCAGATCTTATATTTAAGTCTTTTAATCCATTTTGAATTTATTTTTGTGTGTGGTGTGAGAGAGTCATTTATGGATTTTTTTCCTCCCCAGCTAAAGTTTATGAAAAATAGTATAATACTATTATAAGTTTTAAAAATCCATTTGGAACTTAATAACTGGCATGAGATAATTCTCTGATATTTTTTTTTCCAAATGGATATCCAACTTCCCAAAAGCATCTATTGAAGAATCTATCCTTCCTCCCACTGTTTTGAAGTAGAACTTTTACCATATATTTAATGCCCATATGTACTTGGATCTATAAGAGGGTATATTGGTTAAAGGCAAGAATCTTATTGTACATACTATTCTGTGCTGTTTTTCCTCAAATTAATTTATAAATTTAGTACTATCCAGTCAAACCAGTTCTTTTTTAAAATAACACCTGAAGTAACAGTTTGAACTGAAACAGAATTTCTTAAATTTTCTAAAGCTGCTGGACTGAGCAAAACTAAGACTGAGCAAAACTAAGGCAGAGCATTCTTGGGAGAAATCAGTTGCACTAGAGGAAGGGAATTAAGCATTTGCCTACCTTTCCAGTAAGATCTATATTTCAAGTAACCAAATAGCCCTGTTAATGAAGGAAAACACTTTCTTTCAGATTAGAAGAACATTAACTAATAAGCATATAAGAATGATAGGTTTCAAAAATCATCATTTTGTGATCCCCAATGAAATAATTGATTTAGGCAAGGATTATCAATACATGCCTAAATCATCAGATGCCAGTCATAAGGGGAAAAACATAACTTTAGAAAATAGGAATTATATCATCACCAGCTTAACCCAGTTTAATTTAATTGAGTTTTTTCCCCTAGCTGCTTGAGATAGATGTTTTGATGGTTTATTTCCAGCCTTTATTAATTTCACAGGTTTGTTTGCTCAGGTTTATCAAAGTAAAATTTACACACAGTAAAATTCATTTATTTTAGATGTAAAGTTTTATGAGTTTTGACAAATGCAGTCATGTATGCAGTCATGTAACTACCATCACAATCAAGATATAGAATATTTTCATCACCCTAAAAATTTCCTTTGTGCCCTTTATAGCCAATTCTCTCTCCCCAACCTCAGCCTCTGGAAACCACTGATCTGATTTCTGTTCTTGCAGTTTTGCTTTCTTCAGAAAGCCATATAAGTGAAATAAGCCTTTTGTGTCTGAGTTTCTAAGATAGTGCTTTTGAGCTTTATATATGTTTTTACTTGTATTAATAGTTCAGTCTTTTCTATGGCTTAGCATTGCACTGTATATATGTAGCACAATCTGTTTTCCATTCACCAGTTGATGAACATTTGAGTTGCTTCCAAGTTGAGCCCATTACCAATGAAGCTGCTATAAATGTTTTCATACAAATCTTTGTTTACTCCTCCCTGGGTATATACTTAGGAGTGGGATCATTGATTTTCTATTAAAAAACTGTTTTACCAAAGTGGCTGTGCTATTTTACATTCCCACCAGAATTATGTGACAGTTCCAGTTGCTCAAATCCTCACCTGTACTCGGTTTTGTCATTTTGTAACTGAACAAAATTTGGGTCCGCTCACCTGCATGCAGTAAAGTCAATCTACTCACTCCCAATTGTGGTGAAGGAAAGTGCAGCGTTTATTGCAAGATGCCAAGCAAGGAATCGAGGTAGCTAATGCTCAAAGGACCCAAACTCCCCGATGTATTTCAGGGAAAGATTTTTAAAGACAGGGTGAGGAAGAGGGTTGCAGGATGCACGATCAGCTCGTGGACATTCTTCTTATTGGTTGGTGATGAGGTAATCAGGAGTCAACATCATCAGCCTTCTGGTTCCCACCGATCTGGGGTCTACATGCTTGCAGGCAGCATGCAGTTTTCTCCCACCTGGTAGGGGTTTCAATATCTGCAAAACAGCTCAAAGGTTGTGGCTCAGAATATTATCTACATTCCTTGAGGAGGAACTAAAGGTCCTTGACTTTGTGTAATGGCTAAACTATTATTATTTTGTCTTGTTTGACTGTTTTCCTTTGTTTCTGAAGTTTCTCACTTTTCTGATTACATTTATTCTTTGGAACTTGGGGAAGGCCTAGGAGGCTAAAGTTTTTCTACAAACAAGATATGGAGGTGTGGGGCATGTCCTGGGGAGGCCCCATAGGGTCCTGCTCCATTACAATTTTTTAAAGTCATTGTAATAGGTATGGCTATTCTAATTTTTTGCCCACAATTTTAAATTGGGTTGTTTTTTCTTATTATTGACATGTAAGAGTTCTTTATATATTCTGGATACAAGCCAGAATTATATTAGCTATGTTGACTTGAAAATATTTTATCCCAGTCTATGATTTGGCTTTTCATTTTCTTAACAGCCTCTTACAAACAGCAGTAATTTTTAATTTTGATAAATCCAATTTATTTTTTCATTATGGTTTGTACTCTTTGTCCTAGAGAAAATTTTTACCTGACCCAAGATTACAAAGGTTTTCTATTACGTTTTCTTCTAGACATTTTATAGTTTTAGCCCTTACATTTAGGTAGATGATACATTTTGAGTTAATTTTTGTGTAAAGTGTGAGGTTTATTTTTTTTCCATATGGCTTGCCAATTGTTTCAGCATCATTTGTTAAAAAGACTACTCTTTTTCCACTAAATTACCTTGGCACCTTTGCTAAAAATCAACTGACCACATGTGTGGGTCTGTTTCTGGACTCTTTATTCAGTTTTTTTGATCTATAAACCTATCCTTTCACCAAAACCACATTCTTTTGATGACTATACTTAAGTCTCAAAATCAGGTAGTGTGAGACCTCCAATTTTGTTCTTTTTCTAAGCTGTTTTGGCTATCCTAGGCCCTTTGTTTTTTCTGTATAAATTTTCAAATCAGCTTGTCAATTTCTAATCCAAGAAAAGGTCTCCTGAGATTTTGCACCCCACAAATTCTAATATGTCACAATTTCATTAATGCTCAGTTCAAAATACTTTCTAGTTTCCATTTTTATATCTTCTTTGACACACACATAGGTTATTTAGAAATGTATTACTTAATTTCAAAACATGTAACAATTCCCAATTTATTTTTAATTGATTTCTAGCTTAATTTCACAATGGTCAGAGAACATATTTTGTGTTATTTCAATCTTTAGAGTTTATCAGGACTTTTTTTATGTCCTTCACATAGTCAGATTTTGTAGATGTTCCATCCGTACCTAGAAAGAAAGTGTATTCTGCTGTATTAGAGTATGGGGTTCTATATTTGTTGATTATGTTAAGATTATTAATTGTGCTATTCAAATATTTTGTATTCTTATTGATTTTTGTCTGATTTTATACTGAGAGAAGTCTGTTCAAAATCTCCCATGACAATTCTGCCATGGAACTATACAATAATGATAATGAACAAATTGAAACTGTATGCAACCACATGGATGAATCTCACAAATATAAAGTTGAGTGAAAAGAAGGCAGACACAACATAGCATGGAGTGGATGATTCTATTTAGATAAAATTCAAAAACAGGCAAAACTACTCTATGTTTTTAGAAGTCTGAATAATGGTTATTCTTGGTAGGGAGAGAGGGTTTAGTGACTAGAGGGGGATAACATTGGGGCTTCCGGGGTGCTGGTAATGTTCTCTTTCCTGATCTGGGTTCTGGCCACACAAATATCTTCATTTTGTGAAAATTTATCAAGGTGTACATTTATGGTTTGTGCACTTTTCTGTCTGTTACATCTCCTAAAGCTTACTTTAAAAAAAAATAGTCAACCTCACCAGTGATTAAATTCTGCAAATTCAAACAACAGTGAAATATTATGTTTTCTCACCAGAATTATAATTCTCTGTATTTGTATACAGGTAGACAAATGAATACTCCTTTGCATAATTGTCTGGAGTATAAACTAGTACAATTTTTTGAATGAATATGTGTATTAGAAAGTTTTTAAAATGTGTATACCTTTGAACCCAAGAATTTAATTTCTGGAACAGCATCCCAAAGAAATGAGAAAACAAATGCACAAACATGTATTCATAAAGATGCTCATTGCAGAGTTATTTATAATTCTATGATTCTAAACAACTTGAATATCCAGTAGGGGATAGGTTAAAGAAATCATGATACTTTCATATAATAGAGTACAGTGTAGTCTTTAAAAACTATAACAGAACTAAAATTTTTCAATGGAAATATATTTATGATATACATTATTTTTAAGTAAAAATAAGTAACAAGATGATATGTATATTATGGGTTTTTTATTCAAATACATATGTATATACACATATATACAAACATACAGGGAAAATTCTAGATGGATATATATACATATAAA
This sequence comes from Grampus griseus, assembly GCF_964374135.1. NCBI lineage: Eukaryota > Metazoa > Chordata > Mammalia > Artiodactyla > Delphinidae > Grampus > Grampus griseus. The sequence continues at coordinate 87,196,620 of NC_138999.1, read as the reverse complement.
ATAAAATGTTAACAACGTGAAATGTCCCTTTTTGTCTTTACTGATACTCCTTGCTTTAAAATCTACTTTATCTGATGTTGCCATGGCTACATCAGATTTCTTTTGTTAATATTTGCATGGTATATCTTTTTCCATCCTTTTACTTTCAAACTTCTGTGGCTTCGTATTGAAGGTGAATCTTTTCTAAGCAACAAATAGTTATTTTTTTAATCCAGTCTGACAAGTTTTGTCTTTTGATTGGAATGTTTAGGCTGTTCACCTGTAAATTTGTGGTATATTTGGGCTTAAATCTACCATCTTACTATTTGATTTCTACCATATTTGTTCTGCCTGTTCTATATTGTTCTTTCTCTTTTCTCTTGCCCTTTTTTGGATTGCTTAATATTTTTAAATTCTATTTTCCTTCTCTATTACCTTGTTAATTATACATTTTTTACTATTATTTCAGTGGTCACCCTAGAGATTATGAAATGTGTCCTAGGCATTATTAAACTCTAATACAAATAATTTTACCACACTGTCTGACATAAAGTGCTCCTAAAATATTTGATCCCTTACCCGCATTCCCCACTTCCATCTGTGATTTCGAAGCCTGTGCTTTTCTGTCTATATATCACTGCGTTGGAAACCTAATGATGTCAGTCCTACACTTCAGCCCTTTAACACAAGGTAGGGGTTTTTATCTCCCTTTCCTCATCTCATCAAAAGAAGTTGAACTGGCACCCATATGCATGTGTCACTTCCAAGCAACTATAACATAGTCAATCTTGATCCCTGGAATTCCATCATCTAAAAGGGTAAATGTGGTAAAATTGGGAAGTTGTGCATGTCAAGTCAGGGTAAGAACCCAGACTGGATTCAGGAAACCTGGAAATGTTTTTACCCCATCTCGACCTATCTTCATTTATAGGTCACTTGATATTCTTGGCTCTACCACTAGATGTCAGCAAATCCTAGAAAGGGATGGGTTGTTCAGGGTGTAGGATTCAGGGTGTTTATTCCTATTCTCTTTCTGTTTTAATGTATTTTCCAAATGTTCTACAAAAGAAAAAGAGGTATCACTTAAATTCTAGGAAAAAATATAATTAATATTACCCATATCAGGCACTTACTAGCACCATATCCATTCCTCTTTGTTATAGAGCAAAATAATACAGTTTATTATCACTACCAAGCTATCAGTGGGTACCTTACTTCTGTAAATCAAGTATCTTTCCCAAAGACAAGGCTGGTTCTCACTCTCCCCAAGACTCAGTTTCCACAACTTTAAAATGAGGATAACAATTCTCCCCCAAAGTGTTGATCAAAGTATGTAATGCCACCATGTAGGTGCGAGAGCCAAGGTCTGTGCAAATCGATCCCCACCCAGTTCAAGAGATACACAGCAAACACAGGAGTACTGTAGGGAGTAGCCCACAGTGCAGGTTGCCCAGAACACAGAGCACTTGGGAGACAAAACTGGAAACGTAGTCTGGATCCATGGGGTAGAGAATGCAAGCTGGGGAAAGGAGTTTGAAGTTCTCTTGGTAGGTAGTGGATTGCTTCTGAGAGCGTTTGTGTAATTATATCAGGGTCCACTTTAGGGAAACTACTATGGGCAGCTGTGTGTAAAGTGGCCTGGAGAGAGGCAGGTGGAAGGTTTGGGAAGCCATTACAGTGGTATGATACTTGGGGGCTTAAACCACCTGCTTTTTCCAGGGGGCCTTCTCTACAGTGTGGACAGTCAGCTGACCTTGATGAAAACTGGGGGTGGGGGAAGGGGCGGGGCAAGAGAGAGGTTGATAGATCTATGAATAACGCATATATGAAACTAAATAGATATCCTTTTAGTCTTTTTATATTAAAAAAATCTTTCAAGCACAATTTCAAGCACATATACAATAAGTATATGTACTGCTTAACAAGCAACTTTAAAAATAACATTTTGTTTACTCTAAAAAAATGGCTTTTCATTAGAAAAGAGAAAAATATGAAGACAGATGCTGCCTAGGGATCAGAATCAGAGCTGCAATCCTGAAGGTCTCGGTACCAGAGGCTTTGCAAGTGGAGGAGAGAATGGAGAAGGGACTTGGCCTTGGCCTCACAGCCAGGTCTTTGCAGAATTTACCACCCACTGGCAGCAATCTCTCTGAATATAAGACATTCAGCGGTCTCTAAGCCCTAAAACTAAACATCAACCTCCTGCCTGAGTTGAAGAGAAAGCTGCATGTGTGAAGACATTTGAGACATAGAAACAGACACATACACAGATACACTGTCAAATCAATTGCTTTAATCTACTCTTTTCTCAACAAACAAGTATATTGTGAACACATTTCCAAAACATAACATATGAGTACATAATTTTCATCAGTTGGGTCACATATTTTTGCTCTTTAGTAATTTTTATCTTAATAAATTGTCCTGAGTATAAATTTCAAACAAGGCAAATATGTATATGTGTAAATTGAAATTATCCTATAATCCCATCTGCCTGACCCTCAGTCCTTTTTTGTTAATATTTATTTATTTATTTGGCTGTGTCGGGTCTTAGTTGTGGTGGCATGTGGGATCTAGTTCCCTGACCAGAGATCAAACCCAGACCCCTGCATTGGGAGCGTGGATTTTTAGCCACTGGACCACCAGGGAAGTCCTGACCGTCAGTCCTTGACCCAAAGATATTCACTGAAAATAGACAGATGTCTATTCTTCAGGTGTGTTTCTCTGTATGTAATTTATTAATGTATAATTACATATAATCGGATATTTACATAAAATATACTAAAATGCACATATTCTTCAAAATTATAATCATGTTATACATATAATTCTGCAACTTGCTTATTTCACTAATATGACTTCTATTATTTGCTAATGTTTATTAGCCACAAATATTGGTCCTCTAGTGAATTTTCTGTTGACATCATTGACCTGTTGGTTAGTAAGTCTGCCTAACATAGCAGAAATATAAACCCCATGGAGTTTGCAAATATTTTCTCTCTACTTTTCACATAACTTTTCTTTTTTCCTGCCATACAAAGTATTTTACATTTTTCAATATTATTGACTAAAGTTATACAGTTATATATAAAATTATTCAAAATAAAGTTTATTTTTAAAATAAATAGAAGTCGCACCCATTAGGATGGTTATTATATTTTTTAAAGCAGAAAATAACAAGTGTTGGTGAGAATGTGGAGATATTAGAATTTTGTGCATTGCTGGTGGGAGTGTAAAATGGTACAGCTGCTGTGACAAACAGTATGGAGTTTCCTCAAAAAATTAAAAATAGAATTACAATATGATCTAGCAATCCCACTTATAGGTATATACCCAAAAGTAGTGAAAGCAGGGATTCAAACAAATATTTGTGCACCAATATTCATAGCAGTATTATTCACACTGATAAGACTTTCTCCTTCACCAAATTTTAGTTGGGTTCCTCTGAACCTTTTTCTCAACTAGGTCTCAACCTTTGGACTCTTGTGTTCATCCTTGCATAGCCCAATTTTGACAAAAATCCTGCTAAGTCTACTTAGCAAGAACCCCCACTCCCAATATCTGATCACCATGGCCTGCCTTCAGCAAGAACCCTGGTCAGGTTGGTTTAACCAGAATCCCTCCCCTGCTTCAATTTTCCATCCACTGACTCCCCACTCTGCTCCTAGGCTATGAACCTGTATTTGCCCATGATGTACTCAGAACTGAGCTCAGTTATAATCTGAGGTTTCTTTACTCTTATTACAATAGTTCCTGTATAAAATCTGTTCTTAATACTTTAACTACTATACAGCTCTGGTTTTCTTTAATAGCAGAAGCCAAAAGATGGAAACAACCCAAATGTCCACCAATGGATGACTATCATACAGTGGAATATTATTCAGCCTTAAAAAGAAATGGAAAAAAAAAAAGAAATGAAATTCTGATACATGCCAAATGAAAGAAGACACACACACACACACACACACACACACACACACACACCCTAAATACTGTATGATTACACTTACATGAGGCACCTGGAGTAGTCAAATTCATAGAGACAGAAAGTAGAATAGTGGTTACCAGGGGCTGATGGAACAGGAAATTAATGTTTAATGAGCATGGAACAAGATGAAAAGAGTTCTGGAGATGGACGGTGGTGATGGTTGTACAACAATTTGAATGCACTGTACCACTGAACTGTGCACTTTAAAAAGATTATAATGGTAAATATTATGTATATTTATAAATAAATAAATAATACAGTCCATTGTAATAGAAATTGAGCAATACCCTGGGGAGCATCCAGTGCCAGCCCCTAGAGAGATTAGAGCACTCAGAGCCCAGGCAGCTTCAAGACACAAAGGACAAAGCTTTAGAGTAAATTCAAGGCTTCACTATTTCTCTCTCTTAACCCAGCCCACACTCAAGTACAAGGATTACACATGCACGTGCATGAATACTAGGAAGCGTGGTTCATTGGAGCCATCTCTTTTTTTCACAATTTATATACATATTTTCCCTTTACTTCTTTTCATTCACTTGGATACTTAATCTATCCATATGTTCTAACTTAGTTATCTCAATTACAGACTTAAGGAATGGGACTCTATCAAGAGTCACTGTCAAATCTCGCTTTATTTTGAAAATGGATGACCTAAGTAAGTGGTTCTTTCTCATGTTCACGGCCCTTTAATATGTCTTCTTCCTAGGTTCTGTGTGCTGGACTAGTGGATATATATTGCTTCACCTCTACAGACATCATAAGCTAGAGGGGAAGAGGGTGGGGGACTGGACGAAATAGGTGAAGGGGATTAAGAGGTACAAACTTGTAGCTATAAAATAAATAAGCCACCTGGATGTAATGTACACATAGGGAATATATTCAATAATATTGTTATAAGTTTGTATGGTGACTGATGGTAACTGGACTTATTATGGTGATCCCTTCATAATGTATAAACTATTGAATCACTATGTTGTACACCTGAAACTAATATAACATTATATGTTAATTGTAACTCAATTAAAAAAACACAGGTTTGCTTTTTGAAAAATAACTTAGACTGAAAGAAACAATCATATCAAGTCCGTAGAAAGAGATGACACACAGAATCAAAATGATGATCTTTTTATAGCTGCTCTCATCTCAGGGCTCATTTTTAAATAGGTTCTTAACAATTTATATTTTTTATTAGGGTTCACAGTCTGCTAAATAAAAGCAGTAATAAGATATTTCATAAAGTATCATACAATTTAAATCTTATGAACTTAATTTCATAAAAAATTAGGTGCATATTCATACTGGCTACCCTAAAAATGCTGTTTCATCTATGGCCTAAAATAATGTATAAGAGATTTAGTTCCACCACTAAAAACAATCCCATCACTACATTTTTTGTATGTTTTACAACAAAAAGTTTGTGCTCTTAATCAAAAAGATCCACAGACTAATTCAACATGTAAAAAATAATTTTACACAAACACCAAGAAAACCTTTCAAACTCACTTTTATTTTCCTTTTTCTTCCTCACAGAACTTCTCCATACATCACATTTCTTGCAGCTATAAAGTCACTTGATGTTGGTCAGGTACCATTTTATGCCTAAACTTTGCTGGCATGAAAATATGGCACTTAACCAGTGTTAAATCTATAAAATATTTATATAGGGCAGCACACTAAGGTTTATACACTTGGCAATTAAACCACATCAAAATAGGACAAGACCCCCATTCTACATGTTTCAAATCAAGTGTTCACAGTCCCTATCTGGTGACTGTCCACTGATTCAAAAGGCAGCAGAGGCAACAGGCAGTTACTTCAAAGGACATTGAACACTATGATCTAGAAGCACCTTATGATGTTACCCCAGTGTCATGTACCACCCTACCTTTGTCCAGGGTGGTCTCATAATTCTAGAATGGCAGGTCCAGCTGATACAAAATAAAGACAGACAACATAACATTTAGTCTGTGGAGATATCCTAATTCATTACTATGCATACACTGTGATTTTGAACACAACTCGTCCTAAAAACTTGTCAAGAACATCCTGGTGTTTTCGGTTGGGTAATCCATCTACCTTTCACTTGACTGTTACTTCTTTTACGGTACTGCAGGATCAAAGGTGACCTAGATGTCAACTAATGGCAGTAGATACCTCACATGCAGTTTTTTCTCATAATATGGAAAATATTTTATTCCTATAATTCCATTGGGAGGATAAGTTGATAGAGTAGCTGTGCTTTCATCCTTCGAAATACATTCTATAGTTGATTCTCCTTAAGGATTTAATTCAATTACTCTGTTTTCACATGAATACAAGGCTTTCCTCTGGTATAACCAAACTCAGGATCATCCACACCACCGCATGCTTGAAGTAAGACAGTAAAAAACTGACATGCAACATAAATTGGACTTCTGTGTTCAAAAGGCACTTCATCGGGACAGACTGTGAGATTCTTCTGTTCTTCTAAGTCATATGGCTTTAGGTCTTCAATGTACCCTTTATAGGAATCTGGATCAGACAGATTGAATGAATATTGCAACGCAGTCACTGACTTTGGAAAAACCATAAGTCCTGGACTATCTGGTCACGATATTCTGGAACCTCATGGTTCAGATTCTGAAACATAGCCCACATTGTGAATGAGAAGAGTGCAGCCAGGAACCCATAAAAGCCTGGGTAAAAGGGCAAGATCAAACCTTTGTTTAAGGGTCTTTTCACTGTTCAAATACAAGTGCGTTTTCGTGTATGGTGCGCTTGTGTGATTAACCCCCTGTTGTACATTCAGTGTACAGTACACACTCAATACTCCCACTCTTTCCGACTGGTTGGGGTGGCAGCGTGAGTCACAAGACAGCTGCAGGGGTGGAAATTTCCTCTTCCTGGGAGTGGAGCAGGGTCTGGCTTCGCTGAACCGCTCGGCACCTCCGCCAGAGTCTCTCCGTACAAAGGCGCGCTGCGTATAAATAAGGCCCCGGGGGCGCTCGGGCCGCAGGCTCCGGGCTCCAGGAAGGGGTCCCCGGCTTCCCGGCGCCGCTCAGGAAGGGAGGCTCCGGCTCATTGGAGCCGTCTTAGAGGCTGCTTACCACGGCATCATTTGTCCATCTCTCTATACTGGTTGCTGAGAATGCTTTCATATATCATGAGAATTAGCCCTAATTTGCAAATATTTACTCTAACCATTTCAGACAAGCTTTGCTGGGATGTTATTGCTTTTGTTATTTGCCATAGGGCGTTTTAAATTTTTTCAGTAATAGAATCATTTACAAGTAATACAGCTCACTATAAAAAATGATCAAAAAGTAATATCCTGGCCACCATCGACTGCACAGGGAGATTAGAGCATTCAGAGCTCTGGTAGTTTCGGGACACAGTGAGAAAACTTTATTGTAATTCCAGGTTTCACTACTGAGCAGGCATTTACAAGACAGTGTCCTGATTTACTTCACCTCTCCTAACTTCCCATAGCCTGGTCTGAATTAGGGATTTAATAAGAAGTAACCTGAATAGCTCTTAAGATCAAGGGAGATTTTTGGGAGCCTGGTGCTTAATCCCTCAACCACAGGGCTCCCCAGGGTGGGAGACATGATGAAATCACAATGCCACATGAACAGTTCTGTGGACCAGTGACTGGTCCCCTCACACTTTAGGAGAGTGACGTAGTGTCAGCCACTGTCTGAGTCAATGGCACAAAGCATGGGCCTGGGCACACTGCACTCTGAATCCCCTTTGCTTTGACCCCAAGCCATGTACCTCCAACAGCCCTCTCAGCTCGCAGTGATTCTCTCTCTAGATCCTCGTAAAAAGTAAATGTCATTTTTGTTTGTTATTCACATCAGTAGTTCTCCAACTGTGGTCCCTGGACCAGCAGCATCAGCATCACCTGGGAACTTGTTGGAACTGCATATTCTTGGGCCTCACCCAGATGGGGCCCAGTAATTAGTGTTTACACGTCATACAGATGACACAAGACAGTTTGAGAACCACTGCTCTAATCTAGAAATGACTGATAGAGTTTTATATGTTATCACCTCTCTGAGCCTCAGTCTTCTCAGTGGATGTGACGAAATCCCTCACTTTACCACAGTGGTGTGAGGAATAAATGGGAAATCCTTTGCAAATGGTACCTGTTGACTCTTCTGTGTTGTAAGATGAATTACCTCCTGGAGCTAGGAAAAGAATAGAAAATCCTTATACTATTTCCTTTTTTAAAACAATAAGTGCTGTAACTGATCTAAAAAAAATAAAGTCTTTTAAAAATGTGCTTTCTTTTCCTCCTTACTTTATCTTCCAGGAGACTATAATACAAAATATAGTGAGAAAATCTATTTTTAAACGTCTGGCACACAATAAGATTTCAACAAATATTAGTCCTGGCCTACTCTGATTTCCCTCTCACATAAAAGAGATGGGTTTGATGTAAACTACATAGAATACAGCTATCATAGACAGCATCTGGAAATGTAAACAATAAGTAAAATATACATATATTTGCATAATGTATGAAGCTTTGGTGCCATGTCTTCATTGCGTGAAGGAAGAGTCCTGAGGGAAGAAAATACTCCCACCATGTCCTTTTTTTAAGATTTATTTATTTATTTATTTAATTTTTGGCTGCGTTGGGTCTCCGTTGCTGTATGTGGGCTTTCTTTAGTAGCAGTAAGCAGGGGCTACTCTTCATTGCGGTGCATGGGCTTCTCATTGTGGTGGCTTCTCTTGTTGTGGGCTTCTGTAGTTGTGGCTCGTGGGCTCTAGAGCACAGGCTCAGTAGTTGTGGCACATGGGCTTAGTTGCTCTGTGGCATGTGGGATCTTCCCAGACCAGGGAATGAACCCATGTCTCCTGCATTGGCAGGTGGATTCTTAACCACTGCACCATCAGGGAAGTCCCATCCACCATTTCCTTTTATTCCTGGTGGTTACTTGACCCTATTAGTTTAGCTCAAGTTTGACATTGAAGAGGAATCATTTCTGCCTGATCAGTGTGGCTAGAGGTTTTGCCTGAGCCTCAGGCCTAATGCAAACATTACCAACTTGCCTAGAACACTGTCTGTTACATACCAGCCACTCAGTACACGGGAATGAACGAATGAATGATAGTGACTCCTGGGCTCAGTCTCCGGATGATCACCCATCTCCTCATGTAGAGGGCTGCAATCATGACCTCTGATAAATGGAAAGAAGCAGGTTTTGAGAACCTCTGTATATCAGGTTTTGTTCTAGGTGTTCAAGATACATTAGTGAACAAAACAAAGTGTTAACCCTCCATGTAGCTTACATTCTAAATTCTTAGAATATAGAGGAAGAATCAGACAATACACACTGTAATGTCAGGTAATGATAAGTGCTATGAATGTGCATGTGGATATGAGGCTTAGCAAATAGAATTATTATTCCTCCAGCAGCTTAGAGAAATGGCTGATGCCAATTCTCAGGCATTTAATGTACAAGATAAGTCTAGAATATCTTGTCATATCATTTAGCAAAGAAGCGGTCAAAGATTACTAGGGTAAAAAAATAAAGGAATGCTGAGGTCATGTCAAAAGGACACAGGAGATAGCCTGAAGAGTCTTCCACTGGCCTAAGATAGAACTTGAGCATAAAAAAAGACTATACCAAAAAAAAAAGACTATAACAGATTGAAACACATTGAACATGTTTTTTAAACTGTCAAGACAGTTCTCAGAAAAGGATATATAAATGACTCTTAAATATATGAAATAATATTCAACCTTACTCATAAGAGAAGTATAAATTAAAACTAAAATAAGATATAATTTTTCACTTATCAGATTGGCAAAAAGTCAAAGGTTTGACCACATAGTCTTTGGTGAGGCTGTGAACAGACATTCTCATGCTTTGATGGTGGGAATGTAAAATAGTACCACCCCAATGGAGGGGAAGTTGTCGAATCTTGCAAAATTACATAAAGCTTTTTCCCTTTGACCCTGTAATCCCACTTCTAGGAATGTATCCCAAGGATACACTGGCAAAAATAACAGTAAAGCATATGCAGTAGATTATTCACTGCAGTTCTATATGTAATAGCAGAAGGTTAAAAAAAACAAATGTCCATCAATAAAGGACTGTTTGAATCAATTGCAATACATCCACCTTAAGGAGTATTATGTAGCTGTAAAAAGAATGAGGAATATATACTCTATATACTACTTTGGAATGATCTCCTGGTGTATTGTTAAGGTGAAAAAGACAAGGTGGAGAAAAGCACGTATAGTATGCTACCACTTACCTAAAAAGGGAGAGAGAGGGATGAGTACACAGATGATAGTGATAGAGGATGATAAGAGAGAGAGAGAGAGAGAGAGAGAGAGAGAGAGAGAGAGATTCCTGATATTAAATCAAAATAATGGGCAGACATCTGATCCACTACCATCTTGGACCCCAGGAGTTCAGGCTATGGGATTGGCAGCAGCAAAGTAGCCCAGCTTTGTGAAGACTCCTAGGCACCCAGGCACGCATCTTCCTCACTGAAGCCACCACCAAGATTTCTAAGAAGAAGGTCAATTCAGCTAAAGAGGCAGTAAAGAAAGAGCCCAAGGGAGATTCACAGGTTGTAGCCAAACCTGTTCCTTCCAAAGTTGAGACTAAGCCAAAAACAAAAGGCAACAAGAAAGAATAAACCTTCAGGAAAAATGTGCAAACAAGAGGGAAAGGAGGAGCAAAAGGGAAATCCACTGGGACTGGGGTGGCTAACCAAGACACTAAAGGCTGCAAAAAAGAAGAAACAAAAAAGGAGAGCATGGCCTCTGATGCAGCAGGACGGAAAGAAGTCAAGTCTGACTGGCATACTTAAACCAAGTCTTACTGGTGGTCCCAGTGCCTCCCTTCTTCAACAATATGGAGGAATGTTTTTTATCAGCTATTTAGAAAATGCAAATTTTTTAGTAGTTCCAGAAACATATTTTTAAGAAGGAAGAAATTCCACCTCATTTAAAAAACATATTTAGATAAGTGTAAATGCTTTGTTTAGGAGATGAAATCATGTGCTGGCTGTTTATTTTTCTGTAAAGCCATAAATTAGTCAGATATTGAATGAAAGGAAGCTTTGACTGTCTTGTGTGTCAACTTAGCATTCCGTAGACTGGAGACGAGGGTAGTGTTTATATCCTGTTATACAAAGCATAACTAAATGGTAATTTAGAGCCACAATCATGCACTTAACATGTCATAAATATTTAAAATAATGTATTCATATGGTTTTATTAATTATCATATCAGAAAGCAAGAAAGCTATCAAAGACGATTGGGGTAGTGTCAAAAGCACTCAGGAACCAACTTGAGAAGGGCTACAATGCCAATTTGAATATCATTAAGAATAATAACTGCAATGAACTTACGAATTGAAACACATCAAAAATGTTAAAAACCCATGAGTAATAATGACTCTGAAAAATATATTCATTGGTCACCTTTGGAGGATGGTGCTAAGGGAATCCAAGCTGTCCCTCAGAGTGATGAAATAGCTCTCGAGAGGAATTTTTCCTTTATAGACATATTGCAACTAGTAAATGAAGGAAGAATTATAGAATTGGAATATCACCATCTTATAAACCCCTAATGAAATAATGAATCTAGGTAATGACTATCAATGACCGCTAATATCACAAAGAAGAGATTCAGCCAGATATTCTGTACCTCTTGATGGAAATACACACAACATTTATGAAATATTACTGCCCAAAAAAATCAATCTTGAATCAGATCAAGGCTCTAGATCTACCAGTTTACAGGAAGTATAAGGAACAAAAGAATACTTTAACCAACACGTCAGAGATGTGATCAGCAAAATCCAAAATGTGAGAAACTTTACAGGATAAACAACCTGTTTTCTTCAACAAATAAATTGAAATAATAATTTAAAAATAAAAACAGAGACAGGGAACCAATGAATTGAGAGACTTAGGAGACATCCACAAAATACAATGTATGGACTTATTTGAATCCCGTTTCAAAGAAACTGTAAAAGGAAAATTAGGCATTCAGGAAAATTAGAACACTAAGTGGAAATATAATGTTAAGAAATATTGTTAATTGTTTTATGAATAATAGTGATTTCTTTAAAGTCCATCCTGTTTGGATGGATTAAATACAATTGACTATAAATTGATAATTATTGAAGTTAGTTGGTGAGAATATGTTAATCTATTACTATCTACTTAGGTAAATATGTTTGAAAAAATCCATATTAAAAATATAAGAAGCATACATCTACAGCATCCCTACTACAAATTCATGTCCCTACTAAGAGTTGAACTCAGCATGAACACAAATGCACCATTGGTCTAGTTTGGTAGAAGTGGTTCAGAAAAAGCAATAATGAGGTCAGAAAAAGAAGTATAATTAAATGAATTATGAAGGTCAAACACAGTAAGTCAAAAAAACATAAGCTAAACCCTTCAGCCATCCATAGGCACTCAAGATATTAAGAAGATAAAAGTAATACTAGAGCTTTTCAGATACTCTTGGAATTTTATTTGATTGGAGTCTTACCAGATGCATCTGGTAAGAGAATGATGATAGTGAGTTAGTTCTTCTAAAAAACCAAACTGATCATCTGCAGCCTCCTCTTCTGCCTTCTCTGTCCCAGTAAAAGCTGCCATTGCCTCATCCAACCAGTTGTTCAAGCCAAAAACCTAGGAATCATTGACACGTTCTTCTCCCTCATTCTCCACATCCAATTCTTTACCAAGAGCTGTTAATTTGCAAATACTTCTAAAATACTTCTACTTCTCTCCATCTCTACCCCTACCATCCTAGCAAATGTCACCATAATTCTCATCCAAACAACTGCAATAGCCTCTCAACTCTTTTAGTCATCCCTCCACTCTTGCCCCCTCCGATCAATTCTCAGAAGTGCAGCTAGAATGTTTTCAAAATGTAAATCCTGTCAGGCTCATTTCCCTGCCTAAATCCCTGCTATGTCTTCCCCTGGGTCTTAAGATAAATACCAGAATCCGAAACACAGTATATAAGGCCCTGTGTAATCTGGTCCCTGCTACCTCTCCAGCTTCATCTTCCACCATTTTGCCTCCCACTCTCTGCAGTCCAGTCACACTGACCTTATGTTCTTCAACTGCATCATACTCCCTCGGTGTCAAAGTCTTCATGTATACGGTTACCTCTGCCTGGAACTCTTCCTCACACCCTATTTCTTGACCCCATTCTTCTGGATAACTCCTATTTATCTTTCAGATACCAACTTAATATCTGTTTCTAGAAGTCCTCTGACCCTAACTCCTCCACTCCCAGATAAGGTAAAGTGTTGACAGAGTACTTCTCCCATCATAGCCCTTATCACACCATATTACAATTATTTGTTTAATATACTTCTCTCCCAGTACACTTTAAGCTCTATAAGAGAAATAATCAGGTATGACTTGTTCACTATTTTATTTCCAGCATTTAGATCATTGCATGGCACAGTTTACTCAAAAAATAGTTGTTAAATGAAAGACAAATAAGTCCCTTGTTGTTTTGAGGATTTCCCTGTTCTGAAGGTGACACAACTGTTTTATTAATGTTTATTAATGAATACTGGTTTAAAAAACACCAGAAGAGTCTAAATGTTACAATATTTTCATGTCCTGATGTTCCGCCTATCCACAGACGGTGAGACATTCTATCAATAAGGCCTGTGCCTAAGAATGAGTTTATACATTATGAGTGCCTGCTGTTTAAGGTCACTTCTCCACCTGTACTCTGCATCCATTCCTGTCCAGTATCTTCAGATACTTTGCCTACATCCTTATCTCTCTTTATAGATCATTCTAATAGATCATAGTAGCATCTAAGCCTGCTCTAGTATCACTCATCTTTGAAAAGCCCTCACTTGATCCATATTCCTCTCCACTTACCACTCAATTTCTCAATGGCTCTTGAGAGTAAAATTTTTCTAAAGAATTATCTATTCTCATTGACTTCTCTTCTTAATCTCCCATTCACTCTTCAGTGTACTCTGAAATGGCTTCTCTATCTGAAATGGAATCTCTATCACACCACTGAAACTACTCTTGTCAAGGGCACTGAAGACCTCCATGTGCCAAATCCAGTGGACACATTCCTGTTGTCTTCTTGCTTGATGCCTTAACAGTTGAATTCCTTTTCTGAAACAGTTTCCTCTCTTGAATCCTGGGGTACCACTGTCTACTAATTTTCTTCTTACTCCACTAATCACTCCTTCTCAGTCCCCTTTGCTGGATTCTTCCATATGCTGGGGTTCCTCAGGGATCTTTTCTTGACCCTTTTCTCATTTCCCACTCTATACCCTTTCCCTAAGAGGCATTCTCATGATTACAATTATAGCCTATGTACTGGTGACTCCCAAGACTATAACTCCAGACCAATCCTCTCTGCTGAGCTTCAGATTCATATACCTGACTGCCTGATGGACATCTCCACTTGATGTTCTTCGAGTACTTCAAATTCGAACATGTCTGATAGCAGAGTCATCATCTTCATTTTAAATGTGCTCCTCTTCCAATGTTAACCTATCTCATGGGCACTACCATCCAATCACTTGCAGAAGCTAGAAAACCAGAGTAATTTTTTTTTTTTTGTGGTACGCGGGCCTCTCACTATTGTGGCCTCTTCCGTTGCGGAGCACAGGCTCCGGACGCGCAGGCTCAGCGGCCATGGCTCACGGGCCCAGCCGCTCCGCGGCAGGTGGGATCTTCCCGGACCGGGGCATGAACCCGTGTCCCCTGCATCGGCAGGCGGACTCTCAACCACTGCGCCACCAGGGAAGCCCCAGAGTAATTCTTGATTTATTCTTCTCCTCTATCCCTAATCAGCCACGAAATTCTACTATTTCTACAGCATTAATATCTTTTGACTCTTTCCAAGTATCTTTTCCCCATCCCCAGAACCAGAAGCCCTATGAATTAAAAATATTGTGGTACTCTCATTTCTGCTCTAATTCAATAGTACTAAACTCACATGTATGTTAAAATTAAAATAGCTTCTGACAAAGACTCCCTCCTTGACCAAACTTTAATTAGGCTTCGCTGAGCCCTCTTCTTGACTAAGACTCAACCTTGGCCTACCTTTAGCAAAGAATCCTGTTAAGACAGTTTGGCAAGAATATCCCTACGCTTGATGTCTCCTCTTAGTAATTTCTATACACTGACCCCCTCACTCTTCTCATAGACTATAAATCCCCAGCTGTCATTGTGGTATTTGGAGTTGAGTTCAGTCTCTCTCCCTTGCTGCAATAGTCTCTCCCCTGTTGCAATAATCTTGAATGAAGTCTTCCTTACCATTTTAACAAGTGTTATAATAATTTTTCTTTGACATTTCTTCCAAATTTATTGATTATACACTTAATAATTTCATCAGAACTAATTTTTTCTTTTCCTTGGTTCCTCCACCCTTCTGGTGCCCTAAATATCAATATATGCTTAGTCTGCCTACTGGGAAATTTAACACTATTCCCTCCTACACTTTAATTCAGACTATCAACACTTATTGCCAAAGCAACATGTTTCCTATGACCATGCTGAGTTATTTGTATTGCTGTTTCTTCTAATTGGAATCCCTTTGTCTGTCCTCCACATTTGATGGACTAACTTTAGCTTTCCTTCAAATCTCTTCTTAGACATAATTCACTTTGGGAAGCCTTCTCTACCCCAATGGTGTGCTAGAATTAACTTATCCTGACTTTCAAGAGCCTATTATGCACAACTCTATGTTCAGTGACATCAATTTGGTAGCTTGAAACTGGTCATGATGGGAGCATTTCCACCATGAAAATCACCGAACACTAACAAATCAGGGCTTTTATTTTTTTCAGAGAACTGATCGTTAAACATTAACCAGCACACCACTGCCCTGCCTCCTCCCCATCCATCCAAAATTTGCGTTAGATGGCTCTGCTATGGGCTCTGATAATAACCCTAACACCCATCACTATGTACTGTAGGTTACTTGTCTGTGTCTCCCTCCATACTGAAATTTTCTTGAGAGTAGAGATACTATATCTCTAGAATCTTAGCCAGTATTTGGTTCATGTAAGTTACTAATTAGTGTTAGTAGTCTTTGACAGATTGTTTATCTGAATGAATGACTAGAATGCATGCTTGTTAAACACTTGCCAACCCTGGGAGAACCATTAGCAGAGATGATGGTTTTTGACTACCATCTTCAGTGATCACTTATTTGCCTGAAAAGCATGGAATCAGAGCAAGGGGACTGAGCTGGATACTTTCCATGGTCTGTGCCATCAAGCTGTGATTTGATGCAGATATTTCATCTACACCACAGGTATATGTTTGTCCTACAGAATGAACCATGCTAACCATGGTCCAGGGATCCCTCACTCTCTTCCCTCTCAAGCAGCAGAGAAGACTGTAGTGTTTGCCTGTCTGATTCACCCTCTTCTTGGCTGCTATTGTTCATCAGCCAGCATTTACGGTTAACATCAAGGGACTACAATAGCATGCAGATCCAGTAATATCTGGCATAGCAGATTTCCAAATCCACTCATATAAGGAGATAGAAATGGTACCATAAGCAGAGTTCTGGTGTAGAGGAGAACCTCTCTAAAATAGCTACAGCCAGAAGCTTGAGAGTTGTAACTCAGCTAGACATCCTTGATCTGTGACTACAAATTCCTGGATAGCTAGAAGCACCCCTGGGGATTCCAAAAATAGTTATGGCAGAGTACTCCATAGTCCTGCTACTCAAAGTATGATCTGAGATCAAACAGCAACAGCACCACCTGAGAGATTGTTAGAAAAGCAGAATCTGGGACTTCCTTGGTGGCACAGTGGTTAAGAATCTGCCTGCCAATGCAGGGGACACAGGTTCGATTCCTGGTCCGGAAAGATATCACGTGCTGCTAAGCCCCTGCGCCACAACTACTGAAGCCCACGTGCCTAGAGCCTGTGCTCCACAGCAAGAGAAGCCACTGCAATGAGAAGCCCGTGCACCGCAAGGAGGAGTAGCTCCCGCTCACCGCAACTAGAGAAAATGCGTGCGCAGCAACAGACCCAACACAGCCAATAAATTAAATAAATAAATTTATAAAAGAAAGAAAAGTAGAATCTTAGGCTCCACTCTGGATCTATTGGATTAGAGTCTGCATTTTCAGCAGATTCCTCCAGGTGATCTGAATGCATATTTAAGTTTGAAAGGCACTGATCTACAGAACATCGAATTTTCTGTAACCAAGCAGTTAGAGCCTTGGAGTTTAGGGCGTTAATGCTAATGACACTTCATAATAATAAATACTATTTATGTACCATGAAGGTATTTACATTCATTGTCATTGAATGAAAAAATAACTCTACTACTTAGTCAATTAAAGTCAACATGACGCTGAAGCTTGAAAGCTCACCATCTGAAAAAGAAGCACCCTAATAAACACCACAGGCTTGGGAGTTAAACAAAGCCTGGATTTGAGTCCTGCTTATTTCATTCACTTGTAGAATGATCTTGAAAGAACTACTTAACTTTTCTAAATATCCATTTCTTCATCTGTAAAATGGAGATAGTAATAGTATTTTATTTTCAGAGTGGTGGTGAGAATTAAATACAAAAATATATATAAAATGTCTGGCATATGGTAGTTACTCATTAAATGTAAGTTCCCTCTCTCCCTGCAACCTCCTTTCTGAAAAGAAATTAAATTTAGAATAAAACAAACAGCTCAATCATGCCATGGAGAGCCTTTGGAAATTTAACAGCCAAAAGGAAAATAAATTCTACTTTGTACATGATGTGGTAAATTCAATACCATTTCTGTGTGGTGCAATGAATTGGTTTGATAGAACCTGGGTTGAAAGAAAGACCGTTACATTCTTTTCAAATCAATTCGTGGTTTCCTTTCAGTTTTTGGATTTCCTAGGTTACTATCAGAGATGCATGTTGTATTCTTCCATGCTCTCTGGGAAGCATATTTTGGCCTGGTGTCTTTACCTATCAAAACAGAGACACAAGCCTAGACAGACAGGAGAGAGTAAATACTGAGGAGTATTGGATGGGCAGCCCAGGTCCCACACAGTCTTTCCCAATCCAGGGCCACCACCATTAAAGCTTCTTCTCTTTACATCTGTTTTGTCATCTGATTGTTCTCTGATATCCCTGTTCCCACCTCCCACCATGCTCTATGAATACCAGAAGCAAGTTTTTCAGGGTTTTGTTGTTGCTTCTGCTGTAAGGAAACAACACGATGGTGACAGCAGCAGCTTCCCCTCTCCTTAAGTGTGGGTTGGACTCACTTCCAACTGAAAGAATATGACATAAGCGAGGGTGTGTGTCTAGGTCACAGGTCTCACAGCTTCCTGTTTGATCTCTCTAGGTTAATTCACTCTGGAGGAGGTCAGTAATTGTGTCATAAGGACTCTCAACCAACCCTATGAAGAGATCTACATGGTGAGGAACTGAGACATCTTGCAAGCCCCATGAGCCCATCTTGGAAGTGGCTACTTCAACTCCAGTCAAACCTTCAAATGCCTGCAGTCCTGGCTGACATCTTTTTTTATAGGTATATTCTTTTTTTAATATAAATTTATTTATTTTTGGCTGCGTTGGGTCTTCATTGCTGCGTGTGGGCTTTCTCTAGTTGCAGCGAGTGGGGGCTACTCTTCCTTGCAGTGCATGGGCTTCTCATTACGGTGGTTTCCCTTGTTGCGGAGCATGGGCTCTAGGTGTGCAGGCTTCAGCAGTTGTGGCACACGTGCTCAGTAGTTGTGGCTCGCAGGCTCTAGAGCGCAGGCTCAGTAGTTGTGGAATATGGGCTCAGTTGCTCCATGGCATGTGGGATCTTCCCAGACCAGGGCTCGAACCCATGTCCCCTGCATTAGCAGGTGGATTCTTAACCACTGCACCACCAAGGAAGCACCCCCTGGCTGACATCTTGACTGCAACCTCATGAGAGACCTGGAGCCAACTTAGCCACTCCCAGATTCCTGACCCTCAGAAATATGTGAAATAATAAATGTTTGTTGTTTTAAGCTGCTGCATTTGGGGGTAAGTAGTTATGCAGCCATAGATAACTAATAAGAGATTTCAAATAATTTGCTCCCCTCAAAAGGCAGACTTATATGTACTACTGGAAACAATGTATAAAGTTGCCATTCTCTGTCCCCTGGTTTTGTTTAACAATTCTCCCCATAAGAGACATCACAAGTCTGCTCTTCTTCTTGTATTACTCAATCAGCTTTTGTGGAAGCCATAGTATTTGTTTAGTGGTAACACTGAATGAACAAGATGAGTACATCTGAAACTATAAGAGACCAACCAAGGGGGATTTAAAATCTGCTCAAAAAGAACCAAGAGATAAGAAATCAGGGTGGCTGGAGAAGTAAAAAGTGGTTTCAAAGAAGAGGTAAAACATTTTCAGTATATTCTGCGGAGAATAAAATTGTTTTTCTAACCAAAAAAAGTAAACTAACATCAACTGAGAAATACTGAATTGGGAACAAGTGGAAGAACCAACATTATATGTAGCAAATTTTCCTATCCAGCTCACATACACTTCTGTAAATTTGAAGATAATGCTGTAACAGTTTGGGAACTATTTGTCCTTGATCTAGTCAGCAGTGAGACCTTCTAGAACAGAAGGAAAGTGCATCATCACAGCCCATAAACAATAAAGCCAACTGTCAACTGGAAATAAACATATATTGAGCACCTACTGTGTGCCAGGCAAGGGACTCTGCATGGGGAAAGGTGGCTTGCCTTAACCAGACTCCTCTCCCCAGGGTTGGCACCCCTCCTTTTCGCCCTGCTTGATACTCTTCCTCCACAAAATAGATAAGAGTAGGGGCAAGGAATCTAGACATAGAGCTAGAAGGGGAGGGGCAAATTCCTGTCACTGCCACTAATGAGACTTCATAATAAACATGTAACATGAGTATAAACTAACGATTATATTCATTTTGCCATTTAATCTAAAAACAACTGCATTTTCTCCACTCCTCTCTAATTTCCAGCAACCTGCTTTTTTACCAAAATAAGGCTGGTCCTCCCCCTTCCTTGAGACTTGGTTTATTCTTCTCTGAAATGAGAGTAACTATGCTCCCTCATGGGGATGATCTGAGGATGCAATGACATCATGTGTGTGTGAGAGCCAAACCCTGTGAAAATTGAACTCTAGCATGTTAAAGGGGTGTGGAGAATGCAGGAGTCTCTTGAGGGAACAGACAATGGTATAGTTTTCCAAGAGCACAGATGGCTTGGAAGAGAGGACTAGAAATGTAGTTTGGATCCATGGAGTGGGGAGCATTGAATGCCAGCTCAGGACTCTACAAATAATGTCAGAATCTCCAGCCTGGATAATGTGTTGGTTGAGGCAGGGGTGAGAATACTTTGGCATAAGAATAATAATATTATTTCAAGTGATAATGGCATACAAATGTTATCTTTTATCTCTTTCCACTTATTTCAAGATCTTATTTATTGTGGTTAATATGCAACATGTCTTATTTTCTAGAATTTTAACTCCTAAATTTCATCTCAAATGAAGCTGTATACATATATAACATTTGTATTTTACTCACAACTTTCTGACAACAATGTTATTCCAAGACCTTAGGAGATGGAGGGAAGTGACAGCCAGGGTAAGCAGTATGTCCTTCTATTGATAGGCAGTGGGATGCCTCTGAGAGTGTCTGGGTAATGAGATCACAACCAGCTTCAGGAATCCTCTTGGGATTAATGAGCTTCCCAGGATCCCACAGAACTGACACTACCTGTGCTCAGTAAATATGACTTTCTTTTCTTCTGAGACTCTATCCCCACTCGTTACCCTAACCCCAAAGGTGTTCACTCCTGACACAGGCCCCTATGGGGGTCATGATTTATTTGTGGAAAATAAATGGTTCCATTTTGGGGTTAACAGTCACACCTCACATGAGACTTAGCACATGATCAGTGCTCAATAGGTATTTTTTGAATGAATGAACAATGGATGGATAGGTAAATGGAAATTTGGCCACACTGCTCTCGCACTGCCTCTTACCTCCAGCCATACTGGCATTCTTTCAGTCCCTTTTACTCACCATGCTCTCTCTGAACACATAGCCTTAAGCCTTCTCCCCAACCCCCAGCTCCAACCTAATTAGTCTCTATTCTTCTATTATCTCTCAGCTCAATAATCCGTTCTCAGAGCAACATTCCTGACCACCTTGACTAGTCAAATCTCCCTATTTTATAGGCCCTCATAGCATCATGGACCCCTTCTTCCTGGTACTTGTCCTCACTGGCAAGTGCACTCTTGTATAGATATCTGCATGCTATTTGGCTCCCCTACTAGATTATGAGCTCCATGAAGACAGAGACCTTGTAGATGATTTTTGCTCACATCTGTTTCCTCAGCATCTAGCACAGTGCCTGGCAACAAGTAGGGCCTCAATATGTATTTCGTGAATGAATGAGTAGGCATTTTTAGGTGGTCTTTAAAAAAATTGCCCTCCTGCCAGCAGGCCAGACTGATATATACTACTAGAAGCACTGTCTGAGAATGCCTTCTGTCAAAGAGAAACAGAGCCAGACACCAGACAAAAGCAGTAAAGACAGATTTTTTACAATAGGGGAAAAGAGACTTCAGTACAGAACTGGACTCAATTATGAATACAACAAGGACAAGTGGGGATTTATAGCCAAAGAACAGAGTGAGAGAGTCAGCAGATGGAAAAATTACTAAGAGGAGACATCAAGGGGAGGGAGATTCTTGCTAAATTGGCAACAGAATTTTTGCTAGAGGCAGGCCAAGGTGATCAGATATCAAGGGTGGGGGATGACTTCACAGGAGCCTTGCTAAAACTGGGCTAGGCATGCCAAGGACACGATCACAGGACAGGGTCCCAGAACAAGGCCTAATTGTAAAGGGGGCTTAGAAGAGCCTGCCTAAAGTTTGGTCAAGGAGAGAGTTTGTCAATTCCTCAGGCTGTTGTATTTGTATCATTATGACCTACCTTTCCTTTTAGTCTTCCCACAAAATATATCATATCTCCACTATTCTTTACTTATTACTCCATAGGCATTTAAAGTATTTCTTTGAGGTATAATTTATATTCATAAAGTTCACCCATTTTAAGTCTACAATTCAATGGCTTTTAGTAAATTTACAGAGTTGTACAAACCATCACCATAATCTAAGTTTAGGACATTTATCTCTAAAAGATCTTCCATGCCCATTTGCAGTCACTCTCCCATCCCCACCCCATAGGCACTTTTGAAGACCCTCATATTTGCTTAAGGATAAAAGATATATACACTACCAAACGTAAGGTAGATAGCTAGTGGGAAGCAGCCGCATAGCACAGGGAGATCAGCTCGGTGCTTTGTGACCGCCTGGAGGGGTGGGATAGGGAGAGTGGGAGGGAGGGAGACACAAGAGGTTAGAGATATGGGAACATATGTATATGTATAGCTGATTAACTTTGTTATAAAGCAGAAACTAACACACCATTGTAAAGCAATTATACTCCAATAAAGATGTTAAAAAAATAATAATGATGACTAGGCTACTTGAAACAATTGACTAAATATAGTTCTGTAAGATCAATGATTGTAATGTGTTCTACATATGTGAAGAAGCAACAAGAAGGAATCTTTTCCTGGACCACAGCTGTCTAGTAAGACAGGTGGTCCAGAGACTTTTGGCTACTGTTAACAGAGCCTAGTTCAATAGTAGCACATTGAGTGGCCTATCAATGAAATCTTGCTGACCTAGGAATGAGCATTCCTAGCACCATTGGACAAAATGGTCATGAAATGCTTCCCAAACCTTGGTCAAAATTAAGACCAAAAGGGAGGGCATCATAAAATAAAGAATGTTGCCCACTATCCAGTTCTACAAGAATCAAGTTATTAAGCCACTGCAGTCGCTGACCTACAGTACACCCTGAAATGAATTCAGGACAAAGATCAGGATGAGGCACTTTGTGCCCCGGGAAAACTGACAAAACTGGCCCTCAGATAGTTTGATACTTCCAGGAAAAAATTTTATGAACCCAGTTTCTTGCATCTTCCCATACTTAGAAAAGCACAAAAGTCATTAACTAAGATATCTTTTCCTCTCAAATAGCAGTAACCTTCTACCAAGATGTGTGCTTGACTTCAAATACACTTTGTCAAATAAAAAATGTCAATGGCCATCTGGCTGTACAGGGATTGAGCCATTAGCCACTGCAGTCATTAGCCACACACCCTAAAAGGAGTTCAGGATAGAGATCACGAATGAGGCACTCTGTACTGTGGGAAAACTAGCAGAACAGGTCTTCACATAGCTAAATATTTTCAGGAGAAATTTTTTATGAACCTGGATTCTTTCATCTTCCCCTACTTAGAAAAGCATGATAACCATTAACTAAGATATATGTTCCTCAAGTAGCAATCTTCTACCGAGAGTGTGCTTGGCTGCACATAACCTCTTTGCCAAAATCACACATATGCTGACTTCCTCTCTTACCTCTTCAGAGCAGTTCCTCAGAGCTATCTGAAAGGCTGTCTTCCAGGCTATAGTTCTCAGTAAGTCCCCAAATAAAACTGAAACTCACAGCTTTCACATAGTGCGTTTTTAGTTCAGTTGACAGTTTTGGCAACCATGAAGAGACCCAGAGCAGACTTCTCTCCTTAGCTTGAACTCTACAAGGATCTGGAACCTTGATACCAGCAGGACCCCTTGTGCCCATCCACCTTTTCAGTGAGTTCAGACAAATTTGAGTAAGCCTCTCCTGGTTCTTGGATCTCCTGATTATTGGTTCATGATCCAAATTGAGTTTTATTTGGCAGTGTATAACAGGTACCTGGCCCCCCCAGTTGAAAGACACTGTGGGAGTCCTGTTGAAAGACACTGGGAAAAACGGTGTCCCCCAGTTAAAAGATACTGGGCGAGCCTGGTTGAAAGACGCTAGGATTTACTCAGTTGAAAGACACTGAGTTGTCTGGACTGGGTGATTATGTGGGAGGTTGGCCTAATGTCTTTCCTAAACAAGGTGTGTCAAAAAGCCAGCCTCCAACTAACCCCCCATCCAGGCTAATATACATACAAAACTTATATTTACAAGTACTTACTTAATTGGAAATTAATGGAAATCTCACCCTGAAAATGGCCGAAATGAGGCTCTTTTATTGCGTACGCAGTTAAGTTAGAGAAAGCTGACTTGGTAAAATATCTTTTCAGAATTTTGACCCTGAGGGAACAAGTCCTCCTAGAAGAACTTGCTTTTCTCTCCCTGTGCCTTGAGATATAAATGTTATAGGGCTCTCAGGAACACTTACCTTATCAAGACCATCTCTAATTCCTGAGACTGAGAAAAAAAAGGAGAAAAACTCAAGCGAGTAAACTTAACTTACTATAACTGTTATTTATAAACTAGTGAGTTTTATATTGGAATACTCAATTCATGACTAAGTTTTAAAAATAAAACTGTAAGATCTCTGGATGTATGTATGTCTATGTGTGTATATTAAAAATATATGTCTCTACCTGTGGATGATATTACCAAAGTTAATTTGTAAATGAGTTCTATTTAATTGACTTAAAAGAAATTAAGTACTTATATAAATTATCAGAAATATAAAAGAAATTAACCTAAATGAATTTGAGGTTCATGTGATCTGGAAAATATTCAGTATTAAATTAATATCTGATATTAAAATTAGTTTAAGCTTGTTGGTTTCATTAATATAGACATTTCTTTAGATTCATTGACATTAAGTATAATACTTTTATTGTACCTAGGTTTACTGGAAGTCAAATAATATATCTGTTGCAAAATTTGTCAGCAAGAAGAATAACTTGGTATGATGAAAATTTTTATAAGTAAATTAAATGTAAATGAGATAAGAGCTTTTAGGTAAACTCTTTAGGAATAATTATGCTTTAGGAATATCTAGTTAAAAATAGTCTCTCCAGATTTTGGTAACTTGAAACTTGAGTTTTGCTAAATTAAGTTAAATGATGGAAGTTTATTAACTGTAGAGGTCATTTCCAAATAAAATACAATATTGGAACATTAATTACTGAACATAGGCTTCCTTTTACAAAGAAAATAAAGATATTTAGGACTATTAATAAATATGTTTGGTGCCCCACTTAGACATTTTCTATAAGAAAACACATGTTTTTTAGAAATTATAAATAGTGTTTATAAGTTTGCCAATCTACAGGTTGCTAATGTAAAAGTTCATAATTGCTTACTTCTTAGTTTTCATATAAATTAAGGTTTTTAAGGGTTGAGAATTCTAATTAATATATGTAACTAAAACTACTAAAAATTAATAAGGAAAACATTTTCATATGCAAGAAAAACGAAAGGATAAGAAATAGAAATGCATTCTGTTAAGATAAAAGTTTTTGTCCTAAAGCTGGTTATTTCTAAATGGGAAAGAAAATAAGGGACAAATTAATATGGAAATAGAAAGTTGTAAGATGTTTGTAAAAAAGAGAAAAAAGAACCTTTAGAAAGGAAGTCTCTATGGTCAGGACTGACTAGGATTAGAATAAATTTAACTGAGTAATTGAATTTTAATATTAAAGGTAAGGTAGTGCAAAATCCAAATTTGGTTTTTCTCTCTGTTAAGAGAACAAAATTTTCTTGAAATATTGAGCTGCTTTTGATAACAGATTGTAAGTTACTTTACCTTTTAAATAATCTGTTGTACTTTCTGTATTTACCTTTGAAATCTTTTATTGTCACTTGATTAGGTGAATAAGTATTATTTCACAGTGCCCGATGATCCTACTTGTCCAAATGTTTTAAAACCTTTTTGAGGGACTTCCTTGGTGTCACAGTGGTTAAGGATCCTCCTGTCAATGCAGGGGACATGGGTTCAAGCCCTGGTCCAGGAAGATCCCATGTGTTATAGAGCAAATAAGCCTGTGTGCCAAAACTACTGAGCCTGTGCTCTAGAGCCTGCGAGCCACAACTACTGAGCCCACGTGCCTAGAGCCCGTGCTCTGCAACAAGAGAAGCCACCACAATGAGAAGCCCACACAGTGCAACGAAGAGTAGCCCCTGCTTGCCAAAACTAGAGAAAGCCCGCGTGCAGCAATGAAGACCCAACGCAGCCAAAAATAAAATAAATAAAATAAATAAATAAATAACTTTTTGATATTTTTGACAAACTTCCCAAAGATCATATTCTAATTGAAGTTCTTTTGACCTCTAGCCAGGTTTGGGATACTTCAGAGGTCCCCTGAGACATCTCAGAAAGAGATATTAAAATAATTAGGGGCTTCCCTGCTGGCACAGTGGTTGGGAGTCCGCCTGCCGATGCAGGGGATGCGGGTTCGTGCCCCGGTCCGGGGGGATCCCGCATGCCGCGGGGCGGCTGGGCCCGTGAGCCATGGCCGCTGGGCCTGCGCATCCGGAGCCTGTGCTCCGCAGCGGGAGGGGCCGCAGCAGTGAGAGGCCCGCGTACAGCAAAAAAAAAAAAAGTAAAATAATTAGGCTTATTTGGTATGTTAAATTACATAAGAAGCATTGTCAAATGAGTGATAAGCCTCCTAAGTTATACCGTATGGGTAAATGTTATTGATATAGATATTCTAGAAATTATATGGAATTCCTAAAAATCTGGTATGTCCTGGTAAAATATTATCATTCATAACTCTAGTTATTATCTTAAAATGTTGTATGTCACAGCAGTAACCAAGTTTCTTTGTCAATTGCATTGTAATCAGGTCTTTTTTTTTACTGAAGTATAGTTGTTTTACAATGTTGTGTTAGTTTCTGGTGTACAGCAAAGTGATTCAGTTATATATATTATTTATATAATATATATATATTCTTTTTCAGATTCTTTGCCATTATAGGTTATTACAAGGTATTGAATATATCAATAGCTCCCTGTGCTATACAGTAGGATCTTGTTGCTTACCTATTTTATATATAGTAGTGTGTATCTGTTAATCCCAAACTCCTAATTTATCCCTCTCCTCTCCTTTCCCCTTTGGTAGCCATAAGTTTGTTTTCTATGTCTGTGAGTCTGTTTCTGTTTTGTAAATGGGTTCATTTGTATCATTTTTTTAGACTCCACATATAAGTGATATCATATATTTGTCTTTCTCTGTCTTACTTCACTTAATATGATAATCTCTAGGTCCATCCATGTTGCTGCAAGTGGCATTATTTCATCCTTTTTTTGACTGAGTAGTATTCCACTGTGTATATATCCCACATCTTCTTTATCCATTCACTGTTGATGGACATTTATGTTACTTCCATGTCTTGGCTATTGTAAATAGTGCTGCTATGAACATTGGGGTGCATGTATCTTTTCGAATTAGAGTTTTTGTCATTTTTGGACAGGAGTGGGATTGCTGGATCATATGGTAACTCTATTTTTAGTTTTTTAAGGAAATGCCATACTGTTCTCCATAGTAGCTGTACCAATTTACATTCCCACTAACAGTGTAGGAGGGTTCCATTTTCTCCACACCTTCTCTAGCATTTATTTATTATTTGTAGATTTTTGATGATGGCTATTCTAACTGGTGTGAGGTGATACTTCATTGTAGTTGTGATTTGCATTTATCTAATAATTAGTGCTGTTGAGCATCTTTTCATGGGCTTGTTGGCCATCTGGATGTCTTCTTTGGAGAAATGTCTACTTAAGTCTTTTGCCCATTTTTTTGTTGGGTTGTCTGGTTTTTTGATATTGAGCTGTATGAACTGTCTGTATATTTTGGAAATTAATCCCTTGACAGTTGCATTTTTTGCAAATATTTTCTCCCAATCTGTAGGTTGCCTTTTCATTTTGTTTATGGTTTCCTTTGCTGTGCAAAATCTTATGTTTGATTAGGTCCCATTTGTTTATTTTTGCTTTTATTTCTTTTGCTTGGGGTACTGACCTCAGAAAACATTGCTACAATTTACGCCAGAGAATGTTTTGCCTATGTTCTCTTCTAGGAGTTTTATGGTGTCATGTCTTATACTTAAGTGTTTAAGCCATTTTGAGTTTATTTTTGTGTATGGTGTGAGGGAGTTTTCTAACTTCATTGATTTACATGCGGCTGCCCAGGTTTCCCAACACCACTTGTTGAAGAGACTGTCTTTTCTCCATTGCATATTCTTACCTCCTTTGTTGAAGGTAATCAGGTCTTTGTGCCTTTTGTCATTCATAGACAGTTACTGTTTTACTCTGATACCTTTGCAAAAATGCTTCATCTTCAAGAAGATTCATAGAAAGGACTTATTGACAAGTATATGTTTCTGACAAATTTCAGATCATACCACTGAATTGGATATGAAATTAAATAATTCTAATGGAAACTCTGATGGCTTCATAAAACTGTTAACAAGAGATTAAGAATTAGCTACATAAGACTGAGTGAACTGATGAATATGGTTATAACTTTATGGGGTTTTTTTGTCTGAAATATTACTGGGTTTTAATCTGTGTTTTCCAGATATGAGGAAACCTTTCTCCTTAAGCTAATTATGACTTACAGCAATTTGGTAAATTATACCTTTGCAAGCAGAACTGAAACATTTATCTTTTCTCTCTACCTGATCCCTCCAGAAACTGGAAATTCTTAGGTTCCCAACAGCCTTACCAGGTGAATAAGAAAGGCCACCTCCTGACAGGTGCAGGAATCTCAAGATATCTTGGGGACCTCAAGAAGAGAGGAATTCATCCAAATCTATAGATACTGCAGGTAGAATCTGATGGCAAGCCCTTGCCATGGCTTTCCTGGCCTTGAGAGGCCTTTTGAAACTTGAATCTGAGATTCCTTATGAAAAGTTCCAGCAAAGCCAATTTTTTTAAAAAGCTGTATGATCAATTACACATATGTAAATAATCAGGCCAAGTTTATTGAAACCAGACTTATTTTGCAAACAAATTAGCCTTAATTTGGCTATATTTGGTAGAAATAAGGGTAATTTTAGAGAGAAAAAATTATGTTTCAATAATAAACCTTTGTGAACATTCTCTGACATAAATCATACCAATGGTTTCTTAGGTCAGTCTCCCAAGGCAATAGAAATAAAAATTAAAAAATGGGACCTAATCAAACTTATAAGCTTTTGCACAGCAAAGGAAACCATTAAAAAAAAAAACAAATGAAAAGACAACCTACAGAATGGGAGAATATACTTGCAGATGATGTGACAGACAAGGTCTTAATCTCCAAAATACACAAACAACTCATACAATTCAACAACAAGAAAGCAAACAACCCAATTGAAAAATGGGCAGAAGACCTTAACAGACATTTCTCCAAAGAAGACATACAGATGGCCAGTAGGCACATGAAAAGATGCTCAACATCACTAATTAATTATTAGAGAAATGCAAATCAAAACTATAATGAGGTACCAGCTCACACTGGTCAGAATGGCCATCATTTAAAAGTCTATAAATAACAAATGCTGGAGAGGATGTGAAGAAAAGGGAATCCTCCTACACTGTTGGTGGGAATGTAAGTTGGTACAGCCACTATGGAAAACAGTATGGCAGTTCCTCAGAAAACTAAAAATAGAATTACCATATGATCCAGCAATCCCATTACTGGGAATATACCCAGACAAAACTATAACTCAAAAAGATACATGCACCCCTATGTTCATAGCAGCACTGTTCACAATAGCCAAAACATGGAAAAAACCTAAATGTCCATCTACAGATGAATGGATAAAGAAGATGTGGTACATATTTACAATGGAATACTACTCAGCCATAAAAAAGAATGAAACAATGCCATTTGCAGCAACATGGATGCAACTAGAGATTATCATACTAAATGAAGTAAGTCAGAAAGACAAATACCATATGATATCACTTATATGTGAAATCTAAAATAAGGCACAAATGAACCTATCTACAAAACAGAAACAGACTCACAGACATAGAGAACAGACTTGTGGTTGCCAAGGCGGGGTGGGGAGGGAGAGAGGTAGACTGGGAGTCTGTGGTTGGTAGATGCAAACTATTACATTTAGAATGGATAAACAACCAGGTCCTAATGTACAGGGAACTATATTGAATATCCTGTGATAAACCATAATGGAAAAGAATATAAAAAAAGAATGTATATATTTGTAT
Source organism: Grampus griseus (assembly GCF_964374135.1). Classification (NCBI taxonomy): domain Eukaryota; kingdom Metazoa; phylum Chordata; class Mammalia; order Artiodactyla; family Delphinidae; genus Grampus; species Grampus griseus. Next base: position 87,166,635 of record NC_138999.1, on the reverse strand, counting down.
AACTGAGTCACTTTGCTGTACAGCAGAGATTGGTACAACATTGTAAATCAACTATACTTCAATTTTGAAAATTTTTTTAAAAATTAAAAAAATATATATACTTTTGTGGATATTAAGTTCTAGCACTGAGGTTTGGTATTCACTGCCTAAGACCCACTTCCTAGATGGCTCCTTGTTGCAATGTTACACTATTATAAAGCTTAATTGAATTATTTTTTTAAATTTTTTTAACATCTTTATTGGAATATAATTGCTTTACAATGGTGTGTTAGTTTCTGCTTTCTAACAAAGTGAATCAGTTATACATATACATATGTCCCCATATCTCTTCCCTCTTGCGTCTTCCTCCCTCCCACCCTCCCTATCCCACCCCTCTAGGTGGTCACAAAGCACCGAGCTGATCTTCCTGTGCTATGCGGCTGCTTCCCACTAGCTATCTGTTTTACGTTTGGTAGTGTATATATGTCCATGCCACTCTCTCACTTTGTCCCAGCTTACCCTTACTCTTCCCCGTATCCTCAAGTTCATTCTCTAGTAGGTCTGCATCTTAATTCCCGTCGTGCCCCTAGGTTCTTCTGACCATTTTTTTTCTTTTTCTTTTTTTTAGATTCCATATATATGTGTTAGCATACGGTATTTGTGTTTCTCTTTCTGACTTACTTCACTCTGTATGACAGTCTCTAGGTCCATCCACCTCACTACAAATTATTAAAAGGACATTCTAAGTTTGTTTCTGAAGCTTATCACAGTAATCTATCTTTGGATGAAGATCAGATGTCCCATGACGTGCAACTAGGAGATTATGCATACTGGAAAAGACATCATTTAAAGGGCTATCTCCAACCTAGATGGAAGAACACTTATCAGGTTCTCTTAACTAGCTCATACACAGAAAAACTGAAGTGAATTGACTCTTGAATTCATATTTCTCACTTAGAAAGTGCTCCTGCATCAGACTGGTCTATAGAGAGGACTGCTGACCTCAAAATCACCTTAAAACAATGCTCAAACCGAGGAGAAACTACACCCATACCAGGATGAGAAGAAGATAACATCAGAAGCAGAAAGCTATCCCAAGGTACTGGACCTGAGCCATATGATTATTTACAGTGCTTTCTTAATTTCTTGGATTTTTGCATAAATCAATGTTTTCCTATCATGGGCATAAATCCTATGCAGAGTTTAAAAATTAATCCAGTTTTTGGGTTTATGGTCAATTACTTACATCCAGTACTTCTGGGTTACCTTGGTGGATTTCTCCTCTCCAAGGATCTAATTGGATGGCCCTTAGGAAATTTATTCTAGAAGAAAGAAGTTATAGCTCTGTTTGGGCCACTATTGATATTACTAGCTGGGACCCCCTCACTTGGCCAATCAGTCATACTTGCTCTGACCATGACCATAAATATGACTTTTCTTTTAAAGTTACTCAAGCTCAGTCAGAGCAATGAGCTAAATTTCAGTCAAAGAATATAACCTTCCTCAGTTATGGGATGGATTAATATGACTAACATCAGGCTACAGTCATCTAAGTTTAAAGCCCCCTAATGTTGGGAACAATTGAATCATACTAAGGATAATCAGCCTAATAACAGTAGGTAATTGAGCTGGGTGCCTTATGAATAATGACAATATATCCTTACCTTAAAGATAGAGATTGGTATGGAACAGACCAGGTCAGATGACCTGGAGATATACTGGGCCACACCTAATGGAAGTTCTTAGCATAAGTATTTCCTTATAACCCTATTAATGTTACTAGCTGGGAATTCCCTGGTGGTCCAGTGGTTAGGACTCCACGCTTTCACTGCCGAGGTTGCAGGTTCAATCCCTGGTCAGGGAACTAAAATTCCACAAGCTGCACAGCGTGGCCAAAAAAAAAAAAAAAAGTTACTAGCTATATTACTTGTATTCTGCCTATTTTACAAGATTATTGTTTTTGGAATTACCAAAGTATGACTGAGCCCCCGATAAAATGATGATGACTAGGCGACTTGAAACATCTGACCAAATATAGTTCTATAAAATCAATGATTATAATAGTGTAACTCTAGATATGGGAAGAAGCAACAAGAGGGAATCATTTCCTGGAACATAACAGACTAGTAATACAGGTGGTCCAGAGACTTTTGGCTACTGTTAAAAGGGTATAGTCTAGTAATAGCACATTGAATGGCCTATCAATGAAATCCTGGCCTGACCTGGGAATTAGCATTCCTAACACTGTGGGACAAAATGGTCATAAAACGCCTCCCAAACTTTGGTCACATTTATGACAAAAAGGGGGCATTGCCAACTGAAGAAGGTCACTCACCATCCACTTCTACAAGGATTGAGTCATTAGCCACTGAAGTCACCGACCTTTAACACACTCTAAAAGGGGGTCAGGGTAGAGATCAGGAATGAGGAACTCTGTGCTCTGGGAAAACTAGCAGAACAGAGCTTCATATAGTTAGATATTTTCAGGAGAAATGTTTTATGAACCTGAATTCTTTCATCTTGCCCTACTTAGAAAAGCACTGTAACCATTAACCAAGATATCCATTCCTTGGGACTAGCTGCAACCTTCTACCAAGATGTGTGCTTGGTTGCAGGTAGCCCCTCTGCCAAAATCGAACGTGCTGACCTCTCCCCTTACCTCTTGGGAGCAGTTCTTCAGAGCTCTCTGAGAAGCTGTTTCCAGAGCTATAGTCCTGTTAGTCCCCAAATAAACCTGAAACTCACAGCTCTCACTTTTCGTTTCTCTAAAATCTCCCCCTTAACCTCTTTGGAACAGTGCTCAAAACTCTGAGAGACGGGTCGCCCAGGTTATAAACCTCAGGTTGGCTTGAATAAAAATTTCCATTTCTGGACTTCCCTGGTGGCGCAGTGGTTGAGAGTCCGCCTGCCGATGCAGGGGACACGGGTTCGTGCCCTGGTCTGGGAAGATCCCACATGTAGTGGAGCGGCTGGGCCCGTGAGCCATGGCCGCTGAGCCTGCGCGTCCAGAGCCTGTGCTCCGCAAGGGGAGAGGCCACAACAGTGAGAGTCCCGCGTACCGCAAAAAAAAAAAAAAAAAAAAAAAAAAAAATTCCATTTCTTTCTTAAATTGACTATTGATTAATTTTTTTCACCTACAGGGGCCAGACTTAGCACGCCCTGGGTGTTTACCAAAGTAGGTGTCTCCCCTCTCCGAGCTGGGCAGGGACTCCGGAAACCCCTTCCTCCCGGAAGCCACGGGCATCAGTCACCACGCTAACCACGCCCCCTCAGCCGCGGCCTGTCCCAGGGTGGCCATTGCCAGGCTCCTTCCCCATCCTGCTTGGGAAAGGAAATACACGGGAGACGGAGAGTGGGAGGGTCGAGGGTCTCTGGAAAGCGGGAGGGGAGAGGGAATAATGAATTCTTATCAAATTCTTTCTCCGTCCTCCTGAGGCGACCCTACCTGACCCTCTCCCCGACACTCGTGGGCTAGCAGTGGGGAAAGGGAACTTCGGTCTGGGGAGCGATAGAAGAGCTCGACCCAGAGCTGGTCAGCGCCACCCTCCTCCCTCATGTATCAGGGCACGGGTACCCTTCCACCATCCCCTGAGGATCTGAGACATTTCCTTCTCTTTCCCTGGCCAGACGTCATTTCCTCCACTCTCCAGCATTCTGCTTCTTTCCCAAAGGCAGGGTTGATTCCTACCCTCCCTGAGACGAGTTTCCTCATCTCTGAAGTAATGACATGCGTGCATGAGAAACGAGTCTTGTGTGAAGGAGGGAGGGAGGCAGAGAGGGAGGGAGAAAAAGGACTCTTGGAAAAAGTCCTTCCACAGACAGACTCCAGGCACAGCCTAACCCCCTCACCTCCCAAATGGGGTCTTGCACCACGCTAAACTGGTGACCCCATAGACGTGCGTGTTTTGTATTCACAAGACTGAATTTTGGTCAGTGTGGGAGCAGGTTGTGAAATGGCCCTTGTGACAGTCCCAGCCTGTATCAGGCACAGCAAGTGGAATTTCATTCCATCAGCAGCTGTTTTGCAACAGTGCTCAAGGCCCAGCTTGGAGAAATCTTCATTTTTGCTGACAGATTAGGCATTTTCACTGAAGGAAAAGGACCTTGATTTGTAAATGAACTTGCAGTGCATTTTCATATCAATTCGAGGGGTGGGGGGTACGGGCTGTCAAGGTACAAAAGATGTGCCATGTTTACAGATAGGATTGTCTCTGGCTTACTGACCTCCTTTATGGTTGGATGAATAAATGTAGAAATAAATGAATGGGTGAATAAGGAATCCATACATAAACCAGTGGTTCTGAGCATCAGAATCACCCGTAGGGCTTGTTAAAACACAGATTTTGGGACCAACCCCCAGAGTTTCTGATTCAGTCAGTCTGGGATGGGGCCAGAGAACTTGCATTTCTAACAAGTTCCCAGGTCTGCTGATTGCTGGTCCAGGAGCGGTTCCCACTGGCATAAGCTATCAGTGGAGACTCCCTTAGGCCATGATTGTTGTCACTGCAAACTTTCGGCCTGATTCTGCCAAGTAGCCTAAGGGGGCAGTCTAAAATGAATCCTGACTTGGTTGCAGGGTATGGGTGGGTTGCCCACTTTACCTCCCAGCAAACTCTCCCGGGTAGTGTTAGTGTTAGATTTAAGAGAGAGGTGGTTTGTGTGTGTGTGTGTGTGTGTGTGTGTGTGTGTGTGTGTGTACACGAGCATCTGTGCTGCTGTCCCCACAGGTACTGCTATCCCTTTTCACACCTCTAGTGCTAACCGCTGGCCTTCTCCAGGGTCTCTCTCTTTTAACTGCTTCCCTGAGCCCCTCTGAGTTTTCTTCTCCAGCACAGAGGAAGCAAACACCATTGATGGCCAGGCTCAGCCAATCCTTTCCCGGGGTTTGGTGACATCTAGTGGCTAACTGGAGAATCTTTGCTTACACTAAGAGAATGTTCTGGAAAATTAACTGAGCAGCCTGGAAAGCAAAAACACCTACTTGTGAACCCTCTGCAAAAGCCCTCCTGAAGGCCTTAGGAGGGCAAGGTAAATGACTGGCTCAGTATGACATGAGTTGAAATGGATGTCTTGCTCTCTTGGCAGCTGTGACAGAAATTAGAAGTCATCAATGAATCTCAAATCACCACCCACTGTATCCTCAGCATGAATGGTTTTCAATAAAAAGTGTCCTTGAGGGGCTTCCCTGGTGGCGCAGAGGTTGAGAGTCCGCCTGCCGATGCAGGGGACACAGGTTCGTGCCCCGGTCCGGGAAGATCCCACATGCCGGGGAGCAGCTGGGCCCGTGAGCCATGGCCGCTGAGCCTGCGCATCCGGAGCCTGTGCTCTGCAACGGGAGAGGACACAACAGTGAGAGGCCCGTGTGCCGCAAAAAAAAAAAAAAGTGTCCGTGAATAAAATGGAGTCAGGTACTACCAATTTGGTATTTGCTTCCCTTCTCAGAGCGTTTCTCTGGGCCTCAAGCTCTGAAGAGACCAAGGATTTCCAGGCTAGTCACGAGATCTACAAAAAGATCTATTAAAGTTCAGGTGCATCTGGTACTGACCTGAGGGCGTCCAGATCTGAAGGTCATTGAGAGTTGTTAATGGCCACCATGATATGGGCGGAAGTGTAAGATAATCCCAGATGTCATGTTTTCAAAGTTCTCATGGGAGGTGCAAGGTATTATAAATAGTCAAATGCAATTTATACTTTCATAGAAAGCTTAAACTACTTGTTACAGGAAAGTAAGGGGCAATCGGGGATCATGAAGGAAGTGGCTTCCTAGAGTTGCCATTTCAGGGTTTATAGGCCTGTAGCCATTAGAGAACTATGATGGATCACAAAACATGGTCTTGAGACCTGCAGGATCAGCAGATTCTCAAGCACCACCCCCGAACTACTGAATTTCAGAAACTCTAGGAGTGGGCCCCAGTAATCAATGTTTTAACAAGCCCCATAGATGATTCCAGTGCACACTAAAGTCTGAGAACCATTGGTTTAAAACAAGCTTTAGGGCTTCCCTGGTGGCACAGTGGTTGAGAGTCTGCCTGCCGATGTAGGGGACACGGGTTCGTGCCCTGGTCCGGGAAGATCCCGCATGCCGCGGCGCGGCTGGGCCCGTGAGCCATGGCCGCTGAGCCTGCGCGTCCGGAGCCTGTGCTCCGCAACGGGAAAGGCCACAGCAGTGAGAGGCCCACCTACCACAAAAAAAACAAAAAACAAAGAAAACAAAACAAGCTTTAAATGCCCCCTGAAAAACCTTGAATAGTGTTTAGAGACTATTAATGAATTCATGGAGGAAACTGAATTATTTCTATAACATAGGCCTACTTCTTTTAAACATATAAAGCTGTCTTAGATCTTCTAACTTATGGTTAAATGAAAGGAAGAGGATTATTTATTTGCCTTTACTTCTTTGGATTTTGGAGCGTGCTGTCTTGATAAAGTACAATGTCTCCAGAGTAGCTCAATAGTCCTGTGGATGTGGTGAGGATAAACGTAGAAAAAAAACAGAAAAATGCTCCATCTTAATATTAATCTAAGGAACACAAATTAAAATAATAACGGGATGCCACTTGTCAACTAACAAACAGGCCAAGATCAAGCAGAATAATGTGTTTCATTGAGCAGGCTATGGGGGAAATTTTTTTAAAAAAATACACTCCTAGTGGAAACACAAAGTACCATAATCTTTCTGGCAATACAAATCAGAAGACTTAAAAATGTGTGGACCTTTGACTAAGCAATTCCACTTCTAGGAATATATCTTAGAAATAATTAATGATATGTGCAATAATGTATTATAAAGATGCTAAGGTATATTTATAATAATTAAAAACAATTTAAATTTCATCAGCACAGGACTGTATAAAAGAAATGGCTCATATGATAGAACATAATAAAAATCAAGCTATACAAGATTTTTCCAGTTTTCAAAAGGAAGGTTTATTTAACAAGTTTCACTTAGTACAATACATCTAATGGAAATCACAATACAAGGAAAGATTTAAACCAAAGCCTCAGAATTTCATACAAACGACATGACCAAACTCCTAAGTATTGGTATTACATCTCAAAATTGTCCCAGAGCGTTTTTTTTTTAAAAAAAGTAAAAGTGTACACTCACGTGCCTTATAGGATATTAAACCGAAAAGCTAGAATTAACAAACATGCCAAATGTTTTCACTTTAAATCGTAGACACAGCTCCTATATTTGAGTTTTACAGAAAAGCATGTTTCTCAACATGCATCCAAAGTTTTCAGTGTATTGTGGTATAAGAGCAACATTTAACATAAGTGAAATTGCTTTAACCTAAATACGCTTACTGCTTAGGTACACTCCTACAACATAACTAACTTGAGGAAAGCTGAAAGTTGTTTTAACAGTTATGGTCAATACTGAACTTTGTTATTACATCCTAGGTGAATGTTTCAGTGTTCAAAATTACTGAGCTTGAAATTTTAAAACAATCTTGACTTCCACTTTACAGTAAGCATGAATCACAAGCCTGTAATGCAAAACCGTTAAACTTAATTTTTGTTTGTTTTCTTAAAAAAAAAGGAGAAAGCAAAAGGAAGAAAGGAAGGAAGGAAGGAAGGAAGAAAGAAAGAAAGGAAGAAAGAAAGAAAGAAAGAGGGAGGGAGGGAGGGAGGGAGGGAGGAAAAAGAAAAGGAAGCTAGCTGACCAAGAGTGATCAGAATCAACGATATTTCCCATCTACCAATCATACTGGATATGCCTGACATCATTCCTATTCTAGTCAACTCCCATAAATGCACAGCTGTTATTTGTTGCTGTTTAGTACTCCTTCTCTAAGCGAGGTTTGATTGATAGTCACTGGAGTTTTCCTGCAGAACTTGGTCATATCCACTCATACTGCTCTGACCACCATAACCACCTCCGTAACCACCACTCAGCTGCTGGCTAGCAGGACCTCCGTAACTAGACTGGTTGGATATGCCCATCCCTCCCATCATTTGGCTACCATAAGCACCACCACTTGCCCCTGCTGTAGAATTCAAAAAGAGCTCTACGTAGCTGTGATCATAAGCACCCCCACTTGTGCCTGCGGTAGAATTCAAGAAGAGCTCCACGTATCTGTGTTGCATGTTAGCTTTGTCTTTTGCCATAGCTGCCACAGCATCTTCATGAGTAGCAAATTCAACATCTGCCTCACCAGTAACTCTGCCATCGGGTCCAATTTCAATGTGTACTCTCATGGGGTTAAGAGGTGAGAAAAAATTGTAAATATCATTCTCAGTGGCTCTGTAAGGTAATCCCCTCATGTGTACACAGTGCCCTGTGGTGCTCTGAAAACTGGACCCACCATCTCCATATCTATGATCAGACATTCCTGAAAAACAGTAATTGAGGTCTCTTCCAAATCTATCAGACCCAAAGCCATACCCATCATTATAGCCACCATAGTCATCATAGCCTCCATACCCTCCACCATAGGCACCCCGCCTCATCCTTTCAAACCCAGCCCCTCTGCCAATGCTATTATACCCCCTGCCAGCCCCTGGCCTATCATAGGGACCCGGCCGCTGCATAGCCATGAGCTTTCGAGGGGGATCGTAGTGGGTTCGCACTTCAGCTCGGCTACTCTTGAAGATTTCAATGTACCTGTGCCCTATTCTTTCCTTGTGTTTCTTTAAGGCCTTTTCAGCTATCTCCTGTGAAGCAAACTGCACAAAGGCCTCCCCTGTGCTCCGCCCCTGAAAGTCCACCGGCAGTGTCATCCCATTTGGCACAATTTCCAACCCAGAAAAGAACTGAACAATCTCTTCCTTGCTACAGCCAAATGGGAGTCCTCTAAGCCGGACGAAGCCATCATTGGCAGTATCAGGACTATTTGGACCTGTATGCTTCAACACCCAATCCATTTCAACACTGTTGGACTTGAACACTTCAACGTATCTGTGTCCCATGGTTTCTCTGTCCTTCTTCAGAGCCAATTTCACTTCATCTTCGGACTCAAGTTCGACAAACGCTTCACCACTTGGTCTGCCTTCTCTGGTGTAGATGAAACGAATACCTGATGTGCCATTTTGGATTTTGCAATCGGAGAAGAAGCGCATCACTTCATCAGCTGAGCAGGACCAGGGCAGGCCCCTGACCTTCACCACGAACCCCTCCCTGCCTTCTGTGCTCAGCATCATGGTGACTGTTGGGCTCTTGCTGGCAGGCTCGGTTCAGTGTAATTTCGGTGTAGCTGAAAAAAAATTAAGACTAATTGTCATGGAAAAATGTTCACAATACAGTAAGAGAAAAAAACCAAACTATTAACAGAAAGCTCAATTACGCTGATAGCTTTTTTGTAAGGCATCTGTATAAACAAAAAGACTTCACCAAATTTCTAAGTCATTCATTCAACAACTATTTATTTGATACTTATTATGTGCTGGATACCATTAATGGTGGCTATTTCTGGACGGTGAGATTATGGGAGTTTTCTGTTTCAGAGAATGTTTTCTTTGGCCATTTCTGTATGTTCTAAGTTTTCCACGTTGATCATATATAAACACATAGTCAGAAAAGATATACAAAAGATGAAAAGATATACAAAGTGAATGGCAAGTGGAAGACGTCAAGAAAGATGGTTATATCTGATTACATAAAAATGAAAAACTTCGTTACATCAAAAGATTAAACATAAAAGACAAACAATACACTTCAGAAGATACCTACAACAAATACTATCCTCATTATATTAAAAAACTCATACAAATTAATAAAATCACGGAAATATTAAGGCCAAAGAGGTAAGTGGAAAAAAGACATTATAGAGCATTCACACCTTCATTTTACATTTTTCAGTTGCCAGGTCCAGTACTTGGCTCTGGCATACAAGGTTCAATAAGCCCAGAAAGGGCTTATGGTCCTACAGAGGCACTGTACATCTTTACTAAAGACAAAAAGGGCAAATAAACATTATCCCTGCTATGACATAATTCTGTGCAGGGTGAAAGGGTGTTATAAAGCAGGGACTGGTTGGTCAATTCTATCAGTATAGAATGGTTAAATGAAAGGACTACCTGGTTCAGGGATCTCCAAATTCTTAAAATTATGATGGAGCATAAAATAGAAGGAGGCAAGGCAAGAGATAAGGCTGACTAGGTAGAGATCGATCCAGGAGTTCTTTTGAGACAGACAAAGGCTAAGGACATTTTAAGGGTTTTAAACAGGGGACTGAGGGGAGAAAAGTGAGGAGAGGGAAGTGAAGGGAGGAAAAAGAAGGAAAGTGAGGGGAGGAGAGTGAAGTAATCAGAACCTTTCAGAAAGATCACCATGGCAACAGTGTGGCAGTCACAGAGGGGATTGGGGTGACACTAGCAAGAGCAGTTAGAACTCTGTCTCTTAGAGATATGTTAAGGGATTCACCTAAGGCAACAGCAGTTTAAAAAAAGGGGGGAGGAAAGATATGATCTACACATTCAAAGCAGTGGACTCTGTGGGACTTGGTTAACAGATTAAATATACCAGCAATACAGATGTGAAGATACAGGAGAAGAGTCTGGGAAATGTTCAAACCTCATCAGTCATCAGAAATACAAGTTAAAACCAGAATTAACTGCCATTTTTCACCCATCAACATAGTGAAGTTAAGCAGGGAGGATAAGTCAATACTGATATTCAGGGTTCACAAACTAATATACTCCCAGAGGAGTGAAAGTTCATACAGTATCTCTGGAAAGCAATTTGGAAATATGTATCACACCTTTTGATACAGTAAACCCACTTCTGGTTATGTGCCCTAAGGAGAGGATCTGAAATTCAGACAAAGATTTATGGAGCTATATATTCTTTGAAAGGTATTTTACTAAGAAAGATAAAATATTACACACTTTAAAAATTATAAAACTAATAACATGAGAAATTACTTATGCTATAATCTTAAGTGACCCAAGATCATAACTGTTTTATAATCTCAACTATGAAAAAGATATATGTTCACATATCCTTTGATCATGCTAGAATTCCTTCCATGAACCTGGTCAACAGAAATACTCACAAATGTTCACTGCCACACTGTTAGCAATGGCAGAAAATTAGAAACCTAATTATCCATCAATAGGGGGATGGCTGAGTGAATTATATTTTATCCTTAAAACAGAATGCTGTGCAGCTGTTTAAAAAAAAATCTGCCCTGACCTAGGAAGATTTCCAAAATATATTAAATGAAGGAACATGTAGAGTATGATCCTGCTTATTTTAAAATATAAGCAGGCACATATATATGTATGCAAATTCACAGAAGTTCTGGAAGCATTTAAGTTGTTTTCTGAGAAAATGAACACTGGCAGGTAGGAAGAGTGTAGTGGAATTTCACTGTTTATCCTATATACTTCTAAATAGTTTAATTTTTAAAAGTCACTGTAATTGGAATTAAAAAGACAATGTTACAAAAGTACATGCATGGGGAATATGTCACATGTTAATAGTGGCTACTCTAGGTGGTAGGTTTATAGCTTTCTCAACTTTCTTTTTCAATTTTTTGTGCATTCTTAATTTTCTACAGAGTAATCACTTTTATTTCAGCAAAAAAAATAACAGAAAACAAATTTAAATGTTTACTTTTCTGGGATTTAGTATAGCAAATTTGATAAAATTTTCAAATTTTGTATGTGCATGGCTTATCTGACATGGTCTGGGAACACTGGGCCTCTTGGAAAGAAAGTACAAAGTGTACTAACTGCCCTAAAACTACACTGAGGAGTCAAGTCAACATTCACTAATTGCCTATTATGTACCTAGAACACTGCACGTGCAGTGATAACAGTCTTCCTATAGACCTTTTTAGGTCTGAGTGACAGATTAACGCCCTGGTTTTTGCTTGCCTTATCTCTTGGACGACCCATCCCATTTAATGTCCCTGCAGCCCTCTAGGCCTTAACATCCCCTCTGTGGTGGCAGGGAGGTTCTGCTTCATCACTGTGTCTCCTGGGAAGGCCACGAGGACTCTGTTGCCTGAAGTAGGAACCAGGATTCCATTTGTGAGTTAAGAATTTGTGCATTTATGTGTGTGTTATATACAGATGTTTTACAGACCAAAATGCTGAGTAGTTATCTCCGAGTGATGAATTACGTGTATTTTTAAAAATTTATAGCATACTATTATTTTTCCAAAGTCCAAAATTGAACACGTAGATTGTTATAAGCCGAAAAATAAACGTTATTTAAATATTTAATTCAGTAAAAAAAATTCATTGGGCGCCTCGGTCAGGCACGCAGCATTTGCCTAGATGTGCCTCCCCCTACAGACAGACAGACAGACAGACAATCAGGCACTGGAGACTGGGTGCCTGAATGGACGGACCAGCATTCAGGCCACTGGACTCAAGATCTGTTTTTCCTAATCCAGGGACGTGGTTTTCAAATGCTTTCCAGCTTACGGTTTCTCTTAAGGGTCCTTTGAGACCCGCCCAGACAGATAGATATACAAAAAACACAGACACAGTCACGAGCGTCCACCATTTCCCCACCAGGCGCAGCAAAGGCGGCTTCCCGGCACTGAGATGGGGGGAGGGGGGTGCGGGGGAGGGGAAAGCAGGGAACGAAAAAGGCGGAGGCGGCCCGCGGACCCCGCTTTGGTCTGCATCATCACCACCCCCGGGTCCCCGTTTCCCACCCACACACCAACCTCTAACGATACCGGATAATTTTCCTCTTTCTTCCCTCAAACGGCTTATAGCGAGACGGTAGACGACGACCAGAACTACTTCTGCTCACGTAAGCGTTTGGTCACGTGAGGATCTACGTCATGTGAGATCTGGGTCACGTGAGCACCGCTCGGCTCTAACTCGGGATTATTAAAGTGCCGCACTTCCTTCTGGTACGAAAATAGGGCGGGTCGATATCCAGAAAGAGAGAGAGTGGTTGGTGGCGTCGCGTCTTCTATGACTGGTCATTGGTCCGCCTCTGGTGATAACCGTCCCAGTTGCCGGAGAAACAATCGGGTCAGGGCTTAATAACTCACCGGTGATTGGTGATGAGGACGAAAGCGGGTTCCCTGGGCCGCCTCTGCCTTTTTAGCTCTTAAGGTTAAATTTAAAAGCCCAGGTGACTCGTGGAAATCTGTGCTGCATGATGACAGCGACGGTGAAGCTGGTGAGCAGAGTCCGGCGGCTGGGCTGCGTGCTGGCCTTTTGCTTCCTGGCCCTGTTTCTCTGGGGGCTCCCTGGGGCCCGGGCCCTCGACAACGGCTTGGCGATGACCCCTACCATGGGCTGGCTGCACTGGGAGCGCTTCATGTGCAACGTGAACTGCCAAGAAGAGCCGGATTCCTGTGTCAGGTATCAGCGATATTGGGTACCCGCTTCCCTTCGTCTTTCCGTGTATTTGTCTGGCTGTGTTTGGAGGGGTGGAGGGTCTCAGCGAAAAAATTTGAGCCCGAGGGAGAGCTCCCCTGTTGCTGCTGCTTTTTTATCCCCAGCAGACTGCCCTGGATGGGGACTAGTCCTAAATTCTCTCCATGTGACCCCTCTTGGCGTGGGAGTCCGGCCAGCGACCTCTGCTTCTCCACCTCTCTCTGCTTGATCATCCAACTAAGGACTTTCTCCATTTACCATCCAGTTCCGTTCAGACCCTTATTGAGAGCTGCTGCTCTGTCTCTGCCGGGTACTAGCAGTGAGGACAGCTGTGGTGAGTAGGAGAGACAGAGGACTAAGACGAGTGCCGTTTCTTCCCCTTTTGGGGTCACGGGTTCCTTGGCTGTAACTGGAGGGAATTTAGAGTGACCACGGAGTCTCTGAGATCTCCCCACCCCGTAGCCCTTGGGTATGGCATGTGCTTGGAAGGTTGAAGTGGAGGATCTTTATCTGTGGAAGGTGGATAAGACAGGTATTGATCCTTTCTGACCCACACATCCCTCGTCTGTAAATTGGGAAAACAACTCATCTCAGGGAACGACTCTGAGGTTAGGTAAAATAGTTCTTATCTCACACAGGTTGGCTTTCAATTAGATAACCCATTTAAAGGACAAAGTACAATGCAGTACCAGACTCCTCAATTAGGCATATAGAAGAAATGTTCTTAACCTGGAATCCATGGGAAAATTAATGCAAATCTGCAAATATGAGTATGTATGTTTTTCTGAAGAGAGGATCTTGAGCTTTGTTCACATTCTCAAAGGGATCCGTGACCTAGAAACAGTTAAGAATCACTGATAGATATTGTTTAAAACATAATAAAGACACCCTTGTTGCAAAGGCCCCTCTGTAAGCAGCGGTCATGGTAACATCCCAGTGGCCATAAGTTATTCCTATGAATGTCTTTACAGATGAAGTCAGGATGTTGGTCAAACATGACAATTAATTGGCTTGCTAAGTTTCAGACTAAATCCATCCATCGTGACCCTGGGGTAAATTATGGCCATCACATATTTCTTTTTTTGTCTCTTCCTTTTTTCCTAAGTGGTGGTTGTCTTATTTTTGTATCTGATTGTATAATTAATGCATGATCATGGCAAAAATTGTAGATGGTAAAGAAGAGTATAATAAAAATAAAGATTCCCCTCATTCCACCACCCAGAAATAATCATGGTTAAAATGTTAATATATGACCTTTCAATTTTTTTCTATGTAAATAAAAACAGATTTCTTTTAAAGTGATTTTCAATAAAAATGAGATCACGTTTATGTTGTGAGCAGTTAACCACAAGACTGAAGTCTACCTGCCTGGGTTCAAATTCTAGCTTATTATTACTTAGCCAGGTGATCTTGGGCAAACTAAGTACCCTTTCTAAATTAAAGAGTGAGTGCCTGGCACAGAATAAGAGCTTTAAAAGTTAAATTGACTCTTTGCATGGTTTCTTTTCTGCAATTTGTTAGTTCCCTATTTTCCATCTGGTATGTTTGGGGTTCTTTTTGTTTGTTTACGTTTTGGTTTTTCTTTGTTTTTGGTCTATCATATGTTGTGAATACAGTGGTTCTTCTTTTTTTTTTTAAGCCACGCTGCACGGCTTGTGGGATCTTAGTTCCCTGACCAGGGATTGAACCTGGGCCCTCAGCAGTGAAAGTGTGGAGTCCTAACCACTGGACCACCAGGGAATTCCCAATACAGTGGTTCTTGCTGTATTTTGGTTTTGATATTTATGTGTCAAACATCAGGTTTTTCCTTTATTATTTCTGGCTCCGGCATCATGCAGAGAAGGTTCTTTCCTACCTGAAGATAACATAGTCATGTATATTTTGTACTAGTATTTTTATGTGTTTTTAAAGTATTTAAATCTTTAATCCATCTGGACTTTATTCTCCTGTAAGCAGTACTACATTTAATATATACTAAATTTCATGGTATCAAATGGCTGGAAGGATCTCTTTCTGAACTTTCTCTTTGATTCCATTGATCTGTGTATTCTAATGCTAATGGTACTACACTAGCTTCATTTACATTTTGTAGACTGTTCACCTGTTTAATCTTTGAGGTGAACTTTTTGAGTCATGTTGCGAAGTTCCTTAAAAAGTCCTTTGGGGGTTTGTCCAGGGTTTTATTAAATGTCTAGAAGTGTATAGGGAGAATTACCTTTTTTTTAGTATTGAGTTTTCCTATTCAAGAGTAAAAGAATGTCTCTCCATTTATCCAAATAATTTGGGAACATCATAGTTTTATTCAGATGAGCCCTGCACATAATTTTAAAATTACCTCTAGGTATTTTAGGTTTTATCTGTTGCTTTTTTGGTTTCTCTTGTGAATGGTGTCTTTTTCTCCGAATAGGTCATTGCTGATATCTAAAGAAGCTGTTGATTATGTTAACTTTGTAGTTTTACTTTAGTAAACTGTCTTCTTAATTCTAATAGCCTTTTCAATTTCATGTATTTCTCATTCCTCTTTTAATTGTTTGGCGTTCTTAGGGTAGAGGGGAAAGGAGTGAGAAGAAAAAGGGCCTAGTCCAGTTTACCTTGCATTGGTTGTGATTACTGCCAAATTATTACTGGGTTGAAAAATAAATTGCAAAACCCCAAGATGCTTAACAAATAGGAGTACCCAAGCATTTGTTTAATGAATTGTAATGATTCTTGGAATTTCTCTTTCAGTGAGAAGCTCTTTCTGCAGATAGCTGAGATCATGGCCTCAGATGGCTGGAAGGATGTAGGCTATGAGTACCTCTGCATTGATGACTGTTGGATGGCTCCCGAAAGAGATTCAGAAGGCAGACTTCAGGCAGACCCTAAACGCTTTCCTGGTGGGATCCGCCGCCTCGCTAATTATGTGAGTTTATAGATAATTCTTTTTCATTCAGGAGACTATAAGCACTTCTGTACCTAAGCTTGCTCAGAAACACTTAGAAAGTAAAATAGCTGCTGTTATCCAAACAATGGATTCTAAGGCTAATCAGGTGGAATTTTCATCCCATCAGCAGATCTATGTTTTGCAATAGTTCTTGAGGCCCATCTTGAAGGAGTTCTCCTTTTGTGGAAACAGGTGAATTCTCTAGGAGGAAAAACGAACTTGGTTCTTGACATGTGTGCATGTATTTCCATATAAGCTTTGAGCAGCTATCACAGTGGTACTATAAACTAGAGTTTTAGAAGATAGAAGGGATATATTCTGGAGATTGTTAAAGAGTAATAGAGCTGGACACTAGTTAAAGGTAGTGAAGAGTGATACTGAGTACAATTCAGTACTACTGCAATGGGGGGAAGAGCCAAGCTCAGTCCCAAATACACCAAAGAGGAGTGGGGTTTTATAGCCAACGAGCAGATTGTGGGGGTCAGTGGATGGAAAATTACTAAGATGAGACATCAGGAGGAGGGGAATTCTTGCTAAAGGCAGGCTGAGGACTTGGACATCAAGGGTGGGGCATAAGGAATTTGATCAGATATCAAAAGGTGGGGAGATGACTTCACAGGATTCTTGCTAAAACTGGACACGGAAGACCAAGGTAGAGGCCTACGTGAGAAGAGGTTTCAGAGGGGCCTAAGGTTTGGTTAAGGAGAGTCTTTGTCCAGATAAATCTATCATTGACCTGAAAAGGTAACTTTTAAGATCCCATCAGAGCCCGCACACCACAACAAAGAGTAGCCCCTGCTCGCCACAACTAGAGAAAGCCCACGCACAGCAACAAAGACCCAACACAGCCAAAAATAAATAAATTTATAACAAAAAAAGATCCCATCAGAGGAAGATTAGAGCAACTGAAAACTTTCCCTTCAGTTCTATGCTATAGTTACATGTATAGTTTGAACTCAGCAGAATTGGAGACTTTGCTCTTTATCTTCCAACAAACTCATCTGGATAATTTTGGGGGTTTTGGGATGGGGGCAAAGCCCCCCAGTACCTGGTGAAGTGTACTGGTCTCTGCCTCCAGCCTGGAGTGGTTCTCTCTACTTCATGATTGCCCTTCTACTGAGGTGACTCTTTTCTCTCATTTCAGGTCCATAGCAAAGGACTGAAGCTAGGGATTTATGCAGATGTTGGAAATAAAACCTGTGCAGGCTTCCCTGGGAGTTTTGGATACTATGACATTGATGCCAAGACCTTTGCTGACTGGGGAGTAGATCTGCTAAAATTTGACGGTTGTTACTGTGACAGTATAAAACATTTGGCAGATGGTATGTTTCATTCAAAAGATTTATTAGTTAGCCATGAGCAAAGGGCAGAACTTTGAGGCCAAGGTAGCTGAGCATCCAAAGTACTAATCCTCACGTTGGAAATACCCAGTCACAATACTGGAAATAATTATTCTCAATGTGCCAGAGCTCCTGCCTCTTCTCTTCTTGCAGTTTGTCCATGCATTTGTTCATTCACACATGTAAAATCCACATGTGCCTAACCACAGCTAATACCATGCACTTTTAATTCAAGAGGGCTCTAAGTTAATTACAAATAGTAATTGTAACTCTCCATCCATCACTTGGAAAAGCATCCAGAATGTCAAACAGTCACAGAGAGAGGAGCATCTTCATTCCTGCCTCTCCTCAATATATGCACCATCCCACACTGTCTCCTTGGAACAATCCCAGCAGTCTGTGCAGTACTACGCACAGTGTAAGCACAGAGCAGTCACCTGTCTCTGCTGCTGGTTTAAAATATAAACATGGCCCTTCCAGGCAGCCTCTTTTAAAAATATACAGCCCCAGCTGGAAATTCCCTTCTTTCCCTTATTTTACACATTGTTTTCTCATACAGGTTATAAGCACATGTCCTTGGCCCTGAACAGGACTGGCAGAAGCATTGTGTACTCCTGTGAGTGGCCCCTTTATATGTGGCCCATTTTTAAGGTGAGCTAGTGAGCACAGAATCCAATAGAGCCTTGCTGATTTTCAGAACTCAAGAACAAAGGAGACGAAGGTCCCTGTCAAAGCCCAACCTTACTTAACACTCTCATCCTACCATCTCTCCCAGGATCCACCCACTTCTCACCATCCCCACTGCTATAATTGGAGACTAAGCTACCATCAATTGGGAAGCCAGTCATCTTTGATTCTTCCTTTTGTCTCTCGGTTCCCAACCTATCCACCAGCAATCCTCTTAGTACTATCTACAAACTATATCCTGAATCAGCCCACTTCATTATCATGTTAACCTATTCAGTTTCCTTCTAAGGGCTTAGCACTATATGGAATTATTTGTTGATTTGCCTATTGTCTGTCTCCTCCATTAGAATGTAAGCTCCAGGAGGGCAGGGACCTTGTCTGACTTTATCACTGTATCCCTACCATATGGTAAGTGTTGAATAATTATTTATGGAATGAATCCCTGTTGTCTCCTTCTAATCTCTGCAAAATTCTCTCACCTCTTTCTCAACATCTTAAACCTCAGATATCCCACCTGCCTATCTACAAACTTTTATTCATTCCTTCAACAAATTATATGCCTAGGATTCAAATTGCCTTATCATATGCTTGCTAAGTCCTGTGTAATTTGCAGGTTTTACTTATTAAAATCATTTTAGTTTTTTTTTATTGAAGTATAGTTGATTTACAATATTATATTAGGAGATCGTTGTATTTATTTCTGATTATAAAAGGAAATACATGTTCATTTTGGAAAAGTTTGAAAATACAGTGAAGTGTGACAAAAATTAAAATCTTCCATAATCCCAGTACAGTAGTCCCCCCATCCATGGTTTTGCTTTCTGCAGTTTCAGTTACCCACAGTCAACTGCAATCTGAAAATATTAAATGGAAAATTCCACAAATAAACAATTCATAAGTTTTAAATTGCACACCATTCTGAGTAGCATGATAAAATCTCGCACCATCCCACTCCATCCCACCTGGGACGTGAATCATCCTTTTGTCCAGCGTATGCATGCTGTGTACGCTACCCACTGGTTAATACCTGTATAGGAAAAAATGTAGTATATATACAGTTTGGTACTATCCGCGGTTTCAGGCAACCACTGGGAGTCTTGGAATGTATCTCCCGCAGATAAGGGGGGACTACTGTACCTAGTTACCGTTTGGTAAATTTCCAGCAAGAACAGTGTTAAAGCCATTTTAAGTAAGATTTTAAGTTATATAGCCTACTTCTGAAGCAAACTTCTTACAACGAAATTCCATTATAATAAGGATTTAGCTCTCCTCATGGAGACCTTTAATCTGTAAACTAAAGAGGCTACAAGAGCCTTTTTTAAACATGATTGTTTTCCTATCACAAGAATATTAGTAGAAAGTAAACAGAGGAGTTATCTCTGTTTTCACAGCCCAATTACACAGAAATCCGAGAGTACTGCAATCACTGGAGAAATTTTGCTGATGTTTATGATTCTTGGCAAAGTATAAGGAGTATCTTGGACTGGACAACTTCTAACCAGGAGAGCATTGTTCCTGTCGCAGGACCAGGAGGTTGGAATGATCCAGATATGGTAAGAAACTGAGCCCTCCTGTTCAAGCTCCTGCAGTGGACCTGTTTCCTACTTGACACTCAAGATAAATCAGAAGGGAGAAGTTCCTGGGAGCAGGCTTTATGTGAGAGTACTCAGAGCAGGGTGCCCTGGAAGGTGACTTGTCTGTATGTCTAGGCAACTTTAAGAATGTTTTGTCTTATCTCACTTGAATTCTTTTTTTAAAAATCTATTTATTATTTATTTGGTTGAGCCAGGTCTTAGTTGCAGCAGGTGGGCTCCTTAGTTGCGGCTTGCAGGCTCCTTAGTTGTGGCAGGCTGGCTCCTTAGTTGTGACATGCATATGGGATCTAGTTCCCTGACAAGGGATCGAACCCAGGCCCCCGGCGTTGGGAGTGTGGAGTCTTAACCACTGTGCCACCAGGGAAGTCCCTCACTTGAATTCTTCATTCTTTGTCCCAGTTGGTGATTGGCAACTTTGGCCTCAGCCGGGATCAGCAAATAACTCAGATGGCCCTCTGGGCTATCATGGCAGCTCCATTACTCATGTCCAATGACCTCCGACACATCTGCCTTGAAGCCAAAGCCCTTCTTCAGGATAAGGATGTAATTGCCATCAACCAGGACCCCTTGGGCAAGCAGGGGTACCGGCTTAGAAAGGTACAGTAAATAATGTTCTATGGGACAAACTAGGAATTGGCCAGGAACATCTTCTCCTGCCTTTTAGTTTACAATTTATCCAAATGTTTATTTGGGGTGTGTATTTTTTTATAAAGTTATTTAATTAATTAATTTATTTTTGGCTGCTTTGGTTCTTCGTTGCTGTGCGTGGCTTTCTCTATTTGCGGCGAGCGGGGGTTACTCTTCGGTGCAGTATGTGGGCTTCTCATTTTAGTGGCTTCTCTTGTTGTGGAACACGAGCTCTAGGCACGTGGGCTTCAGTAGTTGTGGCACGCGGGCTCAGTAGTTGTGGCTCACGGGCTCTAGAGCTCAGGCTCAGTAGTTGTGGCACATGGGCTTAGTTGCTCCATGGCATGTAGGATCTTCCCGGGCCAGGGCTCGAACCCGTGTCCCCTGCATTGGCAGGCGGATTCTTAACCACTACGCTACCAGGGAAGCCTGGGGTGTGTATTTTAAGATGGTTTAATATCCAAGTACCAAGTCTGTCTTGCACCTAAATCTGTTACATTGGAGGATCTGCACTGATCTTTTGAGAATGTTTTTTTTAATCTTGATATCATAATCAGTAATGAGGCTCCCTTGTGCTAATTTTTCCTAGAAGTGCTCGATAGTTCTGATTATAAGACTTAATGCCACAACTAACAAGGCAGCTTATTGCTAGTTACCAAGCTATCACACCTATTTTCTTGGCTTACTTTTCAGGAGGACAACTTTGAGGTGTGGGAACGCCCTCTCTCTAACTTAGCCTGGGCTGTGGCTATGGTAAACCTGCAGGAGATTGGTGGACCTCGTTCTTACACCATCTCTGTTACTTCCCTGGGTCAAGGACTGGCCTGTAATCCTGACTGTCTGATCACGCAGCTCCTCCCTGTGAAGAGGAAGCTTGGGTTTTATGAATGGACTTCAAGTTTAAAAACTCAAGTAAATCCCACAGGTACTGTTTTGCTTAGGCTAGAAAGAGCAAGCTAGACTGCATTAAAATGCTTCCTTTAAAATGTATTATTTTGTTGCCAAAGTGACTACCCCACTTTTGTCCACCTTCAGCTGTTCTTATTTCTTTGAGTAAAAGTTTCTACACTTGAGCTTTTTTGTTGTTGTTGCTGTACGCGGGCCTCTCACTGCTGTGGCCTCTCCCGTTGCTGAGCACAGGCTACACTTGAGCTTTGTGATGATTACCACTTCTAAAGCTATCTGGAGAACATTTTTGGGGAAAAGCCTTTGAACCTAATGTAAACTGCTGAGAAAATAATAGCTTAATAATATAATAAGTAAAATAATAATTTACAGACATACCTCATGTCATTGCACTTCACAAATACTGTGGGGTTTTTTTGGTTTTGGGGTTTTTTTACAAATTGAAGGTTTGTGGCAACCCTGCGTGTATCACAAGTCTGTTTGGCCCTATTTTTCCAACAGCATTTGTTCATTTTGTCTCTGTGTCACATTTTGGTAATTCCTGCAATATTTCAAACTTTTTCATTATTATTATATTTATCATGGTGATTGCAATGTTACTACTGCAAAAAAAAATTGTTTCTCTGAAGGCTTAGATGATGGCTAGCAATAAAGTATTTTTAAATTAATGTGTATACATTGTTTTTTTAGACATAATGCTATCGCAAACTTTAATAGATTACAGTATAGTTTGAACGTAAGTTTTATATGCAAAAACCAAAAATTTGGTGACTACCTTTATTGGAACCAAACCCGCAGTATCTGTTGCCTGTATTGGAACTATGTGCCAGGCACTATTCTAGACGCATATGGTGTAGTGACTCATTTTTATCCTCCCAACAACCCTGATGTAGGTATTTATTCACTGTAAATTACAGCCAGGATTTAAACCCAGGCTTTTGACCCTTACACTGCCACCTACTGAGGTATTAATAATTGGATGGCACTAATTATCTTGGCCTAAAGATAAAAACTACTTCCTCAGTTGAAGGGCAAAAGAATACCCCAACAGGAATAACCTTCATAAATGGACAACTTAGAGGCAACCCAACAGACATTACTGAATTTTTATGGAAGAATCTTGCCAAGAAACATACCACCTAGGTTTCCAAATCCAAGTTGTTTGCAGTCTAGATCCAACAAATGCAATTGGCTTACTTTCACCAACAATAGTTGATACATTATGACCTAAAATACTGAACCTCTGGCCAGAAGACCCCCTCCACTTTAAGATGAATTGCCTTATCTCTTGAGGTTCCATGATGAAGCAATGAACTTCAAACTGGCATATGGAGGAATGAGTTACTGAGGCAATTTCCAGATACTCTAATTCCTTGCTTTTCCTCCAATTGGTTTACCTGAGGACCAACCTGCAGTCAGTGCTTCAGGCCTGCTCCTTCCCCACCTCCCCTTGTACTATCACCCTTCTCCCACATAAGCAAAAAAGGGTGTATTCATCTCACCCATCCAGAATGCAGGACAGTACAAAAGCTAACAGGGCACAAAAGGCCCACTCAAAATACAAAGTGCATGTTGTTGTAACAATCCCTTTGCCTGTCAGGTGATTACCAATTATTTTCAATAAAATTGGAGGGCTAAGCATTGTCAGTTAATAAAAATTGGAATAGAATTGGTAAATCCAGACAATTCAACCACAGAAACTTGGAAGAAAACTGCTCTCATTGAGATGTGCTTCCAGTCACCAAAATGTGTAGCTTATTTGCTTCACATCCAGAGTTTTGCAGCACAAGAATGAAGCATACAATAGCATACAAAGAGGATTCCAACTATTAGGCATTTTACAAAATGGACAGTTATCCCCCATAGGTTCCATTGGGGAATTTCACTGGAAATTCTATCCTTTGCAATTATTTCAACATGATGAAAATAATTTATATCTACTTTAAAATGTGAGGAAGTATATAAAAATGCTTAGGGGGCATGAAAATAAGTCTAATGACATATATAATATAGTATGCTATGCCTAGAGAACCGGGTTGAAATTCCTCATACAGTGACTTTAGTAGTAAACATTATTTGAGACAAATTATTTCACTCCTGGTGAACCTCATGTTCACTATGGATGTAATTGTTACTGATCTCATTCTATTTGCCCTGAATTCAGGTCTCTACTTATGTCCCATGATAACCAATAACAGCCTTTGCTTTTTAACAAAAGGAATCCCATGAAGTCCCAAGTGATTAAAGTGCAAATTAGACCATCATAGCATCTGATGTGAGTTCAACCAGTCAGATTCAACCCTTAATAAGTATCTAGAACCATCAAGCATAAATTTCCCAAGGAGAATTTTATTGATGGCACTAGTTAATTTCCCTTCCAAAAAAATAAACAATTGAAACTAAACGAAGTAAACAATCTCAAATGTTTATTGCTTTCATAACAAAACAAAATATGAAGCTCAGAACTGGATCACTTGGCCCTGTAACAGAACAGGAAGAAAAATGGTGAGTTTTTGTATTTTGCATAGAACCTTTACTCCATCAAGAACAGCGTCTATTCCTAAAGGGACCACCATCCTTTATTAAGGCCAGTCTTCTCATTCTCCCCTTCCTACTCATGTCAAAACCAACACCAAAATACTTTGAGCTATGGATCTAGTTTAGTTATTTTCAGAGGATTGCCCCTGATCTTGACGCCACAAAAATGAGTAGGCAGAAATGTTCACCTCTCTCAACATAATAAAGCCATAGAGAAAATATTGCACCTTCCACCCCATAATTATCTACCTTTCTCTTCTTATCTCCTCCCAGCTCAAAATGCTTGCATCTCTTAATAGCCAGCATTCTCTTAGATCTGCAGTTCGGCTCAACACATTCAAGCCTCAGCACAATCTTCTTTGTAGTTTTAGCCTGGAAAATAAAATTAAGTCAAAGCCTTCATAAATCACTACAGAAAATCTTTCTTCAAAAATATGACTGTTGGGTCAAGTACTACTTAAGGCAAAGCTCTGCAAAGTTTAAGAGTTGTGACAATCTGTTTTCAGCTATAGGGAGAAAACAGAAATGTGAAAATCAGTGTATTTAAGAGAAAATGGTGGCAGATTATCTAATTGAAATCAAGTTCTCCATTCATATCAAACATCCTAGAGGGCTTCTTATCAAATAGGCATTCATCACACCACCCTGGCCTTTCAGCTCTACGTAGTTAAGTATTCCACACACCCAAAAATGGGTCAACTGAGTCCATGCAACTATGAAATAAACACAACTTTCACAACCCATTTAAATAAGAGTTAATAAATACTACTTAATATCTATTCTCCAGAGACTACCCACAATTACATCTAGGTTTTATGTGCATTCAACTGTATTATTTAACTCCCCACAAATACTCAACTTCTAAAGCCTGCTCCTGTAGTTAGAATTCTATTCTTTAAAGTTCTCAAAAGAGCAGAAACCTAAGTACAATGTCCCTATCTCCTAAACAAGTTACCCAAATGTGAAAAGGCATATCACCACCTAGTGATCAAACCATTTATTGCACCTAAATGACCACTAAAATCACTCCTGAATACTTTCTGTAACCAGGCTGAATGAGGACCTAAGTGCCAAAAGAAATGCTATGTTCGTGGGAAGGCTATGCTCCAAGCACTGTATACTTTAGGGGGTAGACAAATCACCTGAGGTAGAACAGAAACTCAGAAATTCAGCCTGAGACCAACAGGGAATTCAGGAAGCCAGTGGAAGACCTAAATAGCTATTTTAAAGAGCTTTAAGACTTCATGAGTTAGGTAGCAGACTGACTGTAGACTTCTGAACTGAGAAGCAAAATAAGAGAACAATTCTTACTGCAAGCATGAGCTAAGGATTCGTTAGGACATGGCAACGGATAAGGAAGAGGGTGAAGAAAAGGATTTACGGGTGTCCTCAAACTTCAGTCCTGAGGAAGGCAGGGCACATTCCTTGATGTTTGCCTCTTCAAAAAGAGGACAAAAAAATATAAAACAATGAGGCAGTGCAGTATTGTAGACTGGAGTGAGACCTGGATTGCACTTCCAGCTCCACTGCCTACTAGATGTATGTCTCTGCAGGTAACTAAGATAACTTCACTGAAACTATGAAAACACATACCTATGTTGTAGAGATGTGTGGGCTAAAAACAAATGGGAAGTCTCTGCCACAGTAAGTGGGAAGCATATCAAACAGTGACCACTACAAACCTTTTTCCGGAAAATCGGCTTAGTCTGCCCACCATAGCCACTCTGCTTCCTGTCATAACGCCGCTTTCCTAGGAGAATGAAAATTATTTGTCAGGGTTTATCAAACATAACAAATCACAACCGACAAGTGGAAGTCTTCTCAGCGGTTTTATCTTGGGCTTTCCAGCAGAAATATCAATGCCCAAGTGGGGAAGGGAGGGAGGACTGGGCTCGTGTATTATATAACACAAATGCCGCATTAAAACCAAATCACGTATGCCCATCTTACCCTGGGCATACAGAGAATCCTTGCCCTTCTTGTACTGTGTCACTTTGTGGGGTTGGTGCTTGCCGCACTTCTTACAGAAAGTCCGGCGGGTTTTAGGAACGTTCACCTAGTAAATAAACCGTTCAGAACGCGCAGTGTTATCAGACCAGCCGCACAAAACGCCCGACCCGACCCAGCTAAAGCTAAGGCATCCCACGAGGACTAAACTCTCAAACTCGCTAACACACAACGCTGACTGGAAGGTGGTCCGGCCCCATGTGCTTCAAATACAGCGGCCTCCGCCGAGCCCAAACTAAAACGAGAACATATTCACTTTACCGCTGGCTAAGTCTACCTCTTTGACCCCATCACTTCAGTTCCTGGCCCCGAAGCCCGGCCCCTTTGGGCTCGACCGCGGCAACACTGAGTTTCTTTGGTACGAGTCCACGTAGGAGCCTGGACGCATCCCGGGAAGGAACCATCGACCGGGAAGTAAAGATTAAACTGGATGTTGCCTGGCCGCCACCCCAAGCTCCTACCATGTTTGCGAGAGCGCTATCGGCACGGAAAGAGAGAGGCCTGGCCGGAAACGGAAGTATATAGGAGGTTTCTGGTCGCGCTTCCTCATGGGAGTCGGTGGGAACGACCATAGAGTTTAAGGCTCTGTGCGCCGCGCCCTCTGGCGGCTGAGAGGACTCGATTCAGGATCGCGGGCGCAGGCTCAAGGAAGGGCTCCGGCTGAGGCTGATCCACTCTCTTCAACTTCCACCCGCCTCCCTCCAGCTTTGTAACTTTTCCTCACTTCATCACTTTTGGTGGATACTGCTGCGTAGCACCGTTAAGTGAAGGAAGCAGTGCTCTTCCCAGACCATCTGGCCTCCGTGTGCCTCCCGAGGGAAGCCAGGACTAGGGTCGGTCAAGTGGAGGAGCCCTCCACCTCCATATCCCATTCCCGTTCTACTTCAAGGACACTGGGAACAACATCTTTCATAGTGAACTGCTGGTTCACTGAAGGCTTGGAGGGAGCCAGTGCTCTAGTTTATCTATCACATGGCTAGTTGTTGCATTCCACAGATGTTTATTGAATGCCTATTCTGTGTTGGCCACTGTTCTAGGGGAGGGACACAGTAATCAAATAATCAATGTCATAAATGTATAATTACAGACTAAATACTTTGTCAGAAAGGAACAGTGCTCAGCATTAAACAGCCCCCTTTTGTTGAGGGAGCAAGTTGGCTGACCTAGGTTCTGAAAAGTGAGGATGAAATTGTTCAGCTCCAACAATAGCAATAACCAGGCCAAAAGATAAGAAGTATCCAGCATTTCTTCACTTCCCTGCATACCTGGCAGGAGGCATGTGCTAGGTTTCAAGAGAGTCCAGCAGAGAAAGACTGCAGGGTACTGAGCATTTTAAATGAATTGTCCCATAAAATTCTCACAGTAATTCTAAGAGGTAGGTGATACTATTATTCCCATTTTACAGATGAGGAAATTGAGGCCATAGGGTGTTAAACGATTTGCCCAATGCTGCTAGTATTTAGTGGAGTCAGGATACAAACACGGGTGATCTGACTCCAGAGCTTGGGTTCCTTTACCATTATATGACATGATTGTGTGGCCTGGTAATTATAATAGCTAACAATTATTGAACAATTATTATATGCCAGGTATTTTCCTAACTACCTTACATACTATCTCTTTTAATCCTAACAACCCAAGTGGTATGTACATTTATTAGTGTTTAACAGGCGAGAAAACTGAGGCATGAGAGGCCTTAAATTCACTTACCCAAAGTCACACCAGTGGTTATTTTGTGGAGCTGGAATTTGATCCCAGGTAGTTTAACACCACAGCCTTGCACTTAGCCACAAATCACACAAGGGAAGCAGGAGCATCTGCAGGGTTGAGGATGATAAGGAGTCAGAATTGGGCAAGGACTCAGGAGGAGGTGTCAGTGGATTAGGGCTAAGGAACCATGACAACTTGGGGTCTCCTGCTTGCATAACCCTCCAGAAACACCCATAGGTTCAGAACTGACTCTCTGATCAGCTCTATTTTGTTGGACGGTCTCTGGGAATGAGATAATAAAAACATTACCACTGCCTGCTACATTTCCTAAAAGTTTCTTTGCCAAACAGCCAGGCTGTAGGCTCAGACCATTTCCTTCTTCTCTCCAGGCTGTTACACCGTCTTACTGGGCTTTGAGGAGTTTCTAGAGGTTTTTGATGTTAGTAACATGGAAATATGAAGACAGTGAACATGGCCCCTCTTAGTCTAATCAACCTTAGTTCTTTCTATCACACCTTTATGTGACATGGCTTTGGTTTAGATTCCTTCACCAATCCTGGTCTCTGGTTTGGACATGCTCCTGCTTATTGATTTCCCCTAAGATGAGGAACTCAGAATTGAACACAGGACTCTACATGTGGCCTGGCCTCGCAGAGTAAGTGGTTGTTCACTTTCCTATGTCTAGATATTGGCACTATTTGGGTGCAGTCCTTCCATCACCTGGACAAGTCTGTGAGGAGAGTGCACATGGGCAGAGGGTGAAGACTCGCCTAGTTTTACTTTCCCCTCTCCCTTGTCCTGCTCTCCCTTGTCTAGATCCCCCATCAACGCCGAGTCTCCACCCCCAGAAGGACCTTGAGAAGGAACAGGGCATGTGACAACAAGTAGCATCTGACTGATGAAAAGGGGAGGGAAGGCAAATGTCTGTGACCAACTCTCAGGCAGGCCACTGGAGCAGCTATTCAGAGGTGACTAGTGAAAGGATATAAATTGTCAATAAAATAGAGAAATCATACAACACTTGCTGCCCCTTTATCTTGTGTGGACGTGAGGATTAACTAGTCTACTATCCTACAAAATACTTTAAAAAATATATCCTGTTCCCTTAAAAATTCTGATGGACTTCTTCTAGTGGGATTTATGATCTGTTCCTACATACAGCGCCTGGGGCAAGTAAATATGGCAGTGGCTGATGTGTCAAGATGGGCAAGCAGATCAGTCACCAGGGGCTCTGTGGCCATCCTGGTCTACATCCAGTACTGTCTGCATTTCCTAGGAGAGTCCTCTGGGAGAAGATCGCTGCTAGAACATAGGCTAGGAGGTGGCTGATGAAACATTTAGGTTTCAAGTAACACACCTAGTCTAGTTTATTATTTTACAAGGTTAAAGAGAAAGTTGTAAATTAAGAGTGAATCCTTGAGGCCGAATCTAAAATGGAGAAAATCAACATCCACAGAAAACGGGAAGGACACAAGTCAGTATGTGGGCTTACATTCGGACATTTTTATCTGTAGAAAAAATGCTTTCTTAGAAAATGACTCAGCAGGGGGAAGTCTTGTCTCTACCTCTGTCAGGATCTGTACTTTGGGGTCCCTTCGTGAACACTCTCCATCCTTCACTAGCAAGTTCAACCGTGTGGCCTTGAGTCTCTGCCGTAGAGGATATGAGAAGCTAAAGACGCCCTTCCTCGCCAGTCCCTTTGTTTTGTCTCCACATGTTTGCATTTCTCCTCTTTTCTGTAAGTCTCCACTGTCCTTTAGGGATGCTAGCCCTTTACCTCGGGGAGATCGGCCTGAGGACATGTCTGCTCAACCCAGCCCAGTCTAGAGTCTCAGTGGCCCCAGTAATGTTGAGGAGGGTTCTTTCAGAGCAGACTCAAGAAGTCCCAAGCAAATGAAGGGCGGGGACAGCTGGGGCGGGGAGTGGAATAGGGACAGCAGCAGGGAACCAGATACCATGCTGCTGAGAAGAAGAAAAAAAAGACATTGGTTTAAGTCAGGAAACAAAAAAAGGGAACTGAGTGGCTGTGAAAGGGTGGGGTTTGCTCAGACTGTCCTTCCTCTCTGGACTGTAAGAATATGTCTCCAGGGCCAGTGTCTTCTGAGATCGAGTCCCACCTTCAAAGTCCTGGCATCTCAATGCATCCGGGAAGCTACCTGCATTAAAGTCAGGACTGAGGTGGGTCTGGGGCATGGCAAGGGCTGGGCAGCAGCAGCAAGTACCTTTCGTGGGACCTTGGGACCCTTGAAGGCCAGATAGAAAGCGTGGCTGGTGCCATGTAGTCTGCTGGAGGAGGAGGCTGACAGAGGGTGGGAGTGTCATCAGCACAAGGCCCTGACAGTCTCTTCAGATGATCAGAAGGGGCTGGAAGGGTCCTCTCTGAGGAGGTTGTGGGGGGAACTAGAAGAGAAAAAAGCGCTATGAGGTGACCATCTGAACAGGTAGCAGATGTTGGAAAGAGGCACCTCTGCACAATTTGGCAGAAAAGTAAGATTTATTGCCGGTGGCAAAATAAGCCAGGATAAAAATAAGTCCTTTGGTCAAATATTGCCGGAAGACCCAAAATGGATATGTGTGTCAATGAGACCCTTAGAAGAAGGAATTTTTAAGAGGCAGATTGTCTGAGAAAATGGTCAAAGCTCACGTGCTACAATAGGCTTTTGAGCTCTGTAAGCTAAGGAAAGGCGAAACCAGGGTGTAAAGCCTCAGGCTGCATCGAGCCAACATTGCTGGGATCAGAGCTGGCTTGTTGGAAGGACTGTGTACGCCAACCTCGTGGTAACAGTGGGTAAGAGGCTGGGCCAGAAAAAAGCAGCTTCAGCCTCAGCCCAGACAGTGTGGCCAACCCCTGAGGTCGCGGGGAAGCTTTTTCCTATTACCATTGCCTGCCATGTGCACGGCTCTCTTTTCTCTAGGCTTCATCATTTTCTTCTCTCCTTTGCTCTCCTCTCCTCCTCTCTATCCTCCTCCTTCCTCTACCTGTATCCCCTCTTCTTTATCCCCTCCTTTATTTTGTTCATTACCATCCCTGAAACAGAGTCAGTGCTTAATAAATAATTGTGGAATTGCATTGAATTATTCTTGCCCCTTTCTTCCCCTCCTGTTTTCCCTTTTCCCTTTCCCCCTACTTGCCTAGTGCCTTCCTCATAGTATTGTTGTGAGCAGTAAGTGTGTTAATCTATGTAAAGTAGTTAAAATAGGGCCCAGCAATAGTCAGTGCTCCTATCTCACTGTTTGCTATTATTATTATTCTGCCTGAGACCTGCCAAGGTCCCCAGAGGACCTGCCTAGAATAAATAGTGTGGCATTTAAAATAAAAGGGATTGCTGGGCCTGACCAAGACATCCTTGGGTGAGCTGCTGGACCTCCAAATGGAATCCTTGTCCAGTTTCCTGGCCACTCAGCTCTCCAAGCTCAAAGTCTCTATCTCATGCTGTTTGTTTCCAGAGGCAGGGCAGCAGCAAAGCCCAGAGGCAGGGGTCTATACAGCTCAGGGGTTATCTTCTGTGCTGTTAGTTGTGTGCTGGTTCTGCTCCTTCCCCCATTTTGCATGCCAAGCCCCTGACCAAGGGTGCTACAGCTGCTTGGAGCCTCAGATATTTGATAAAACAATGTCACCTACCAAATAAGCCACAAAATGCAAATACCCTAAACAATCTAATGCATTCTACTGAAACAGGATCCCTTAGTGTTAGCCCTGTCTGGTCTATTCTGACCCCTTTTATATTCAGAATATTTAAACTATCTGCTTGCATTAAAGTCCAAATTCCTGTGGCTTATGGCTAGTGATGTATTTGTTTAGAATCTTTCGTAAACGCCTCATGTTGAGAGCTAGTGCAACTTTCCATCCGCTTCTAGGGTCTTGGTGCAATGTAAAATTATCATCAGTATGATTTACTATTTCCATTCGAGCAAATTTCCTATAGAGAGTTTCCTTTCGGTGGACTAGACCCATACCAGGAAGTGACTTAGGTATAAGGGGAAGATATGGCTTTTGAAAACCAGTTTGGGTGTTCTCCAAAGAGTCATCAGATGCCTGCTGCTTTTTGCCCATGGATGCCATGCCGATATCCGATTTCTATCTCCTGCGAATAAGGGAGAGCTAGAATTTTCAGTGAGGCAGTGCTCAGTAAGAAGCTAGAGACAGACCTTGACCTAATTCACTCTAAAGCTGCTGGGTTATGCAAATGAAGCCATCAGGGGAGGGGGATAGAGAACTCCTCTGAGGACCCTGAAACAAATGGGCCACGTGTCACTTTCAGTTTCTCTGGAGATTCCTGTGCACTGACTGAGGGTGTTGGGAGAGCATTCGAAACACAAAAGCCTTGATCCCAGGCTTTCCACCTCCCTCTCGGAGAGCCATCGCCACATGCCTTAGGGTTAGCATCAGTTAGCTGAACTTCAAGGAGAAGCTCTACTCACTGCCTTGACTCCCAGAAATGAAAATGAACTATAGTCTATTAACTCATCCTTACATATCTGTCTGTAATAGAAACAGTAAAAAAAAAAAAAAAAACTGATTAGAAGTGGAGCAGAAAAGAGACAAAAGTGTGGGAAAAGCAGGCTCTCCAAAACTGCTATTTGGAGTGGAAATTGGTTACAGTATTTCTGGAAACTATTTTGTCAATATATTTCAAAATTCAAAATGTACAAACTTTTTGACTTGGTAAATGATGCTTATATAGAGATCCTAATATCATGGGAAAATAATCAGGAGTTACATTAAACAAGAACTTTAGATATTTTGAGGACAATATGTGTTGGATGGATGGATGGATGGATAGATGGATACTTAGACAAATAATGTTAAGAAAAATAAGCAAACTACAAATAGTATGTGCAATATGATCTCAAATATAGTCAGAAAAATGCAGAGAAAATGAATGGAAGGAAATATGCCTAATATTAATGTCTCTGGATAATGAGCTTATAATTGATGTTTTCTTTTTAATATCCCTGTACTTAAAACATTTTCTATAATGAACATGTGTTATTGTGATATTGACGGAAAAAAATAAAAAGTTTAAGCCAGGGAAAACAAAAACTAAATTGAAAAAGAAGGCCAAAGGGTCACACAAGTCCAGAGTGAAAGACGGACAACCCAGCAGTCACCCTCAGAGCAGAGGAACAATGCTGAAAGTATTATCACCAACCTGATGCTCAGTGTAAACTTGCAGATTCGCTATCTGGCACTCCTTTCATCATTACTTGGCCAGAATCTATTGTCTCTAGTGCAGGGCAGAAGAGATGACAGACCCAGAAGTTTCCAAAACCACAGAAGAAAATTGTAAAATGTTAACAACATGAAATGCTGAAGAAGACCAGAGCACCAAGACCTCTTAGAAATTATTACAGTAGATGAGAATTTCCCTGGTTAGCCAGCAGCCAGAAAACTGATTTTGCTGGAAGTCTTCACCACAAATTTGGGCACGTGTAGCACTGACCCTGAAACTTATCATGAAATAATTAGCTTTCATTAGGGCCTGAACAGAGCTTTTAGGAACTTAACAAGAGTAATTATGGCTCTTTGTTGCTATGGGTACGATATTTTAATGACGACTTCTCTTCTGGTTCCAAGACTGGGGAATTCTCAATCAAAATCTCAATCAAAACCTGAAAGATGCTTCTTGGGCTTGAGAAGAGATTTTTAGTAGGCCTATCAGTTATACTCTACTCTAATGAGAGATCATTGATAAGTCTACCAGATTTCATAGTAAAGCCTCAGGAAGATGGGACTAAAAAAGGAACAAGGGATTACACGAAGTGCATAGTCCAACACATAAGCCGGACCTGGGTTTGCCACGTTGTCTAAGTAACTGAGAATTCATTCTGAGAGTGGAAAACTATGACCACATGTACAAGATTGTTCATGGTAGCATTATTTATAATTGAAAACAAACAACCTAAATATCCATCAGTAGGAGAATGGATAAATAAATTGTGATATATTCATCATATAGAATACTGATACATATCAAAATGAATTAAAATGTATGAACTAGAGCTGCCAAGATAAATAAATCATAAGAAATGAGAAAAATTGAGAAAAAAAGTAAGATGCTGAAGATTATGTAACACATATTAAAATGTGAAACATGTAAACCAATACTAAATGTCTTTTTTGGATACTTACATATGTAGTAATTATATAAAAACATGCCTAGGAATGATAAATGCCAAATTCCAGATATTGGTAACCTCTGTGGAGGGAGGGAACTAAGATTGTGGAAGAGTACACAAGGGTGTTTTGACTGTATGGATAGTATTTCATTTCTAACAAAACACCAGAAACAAAATGGCACAATGTTAGGATTCTATAGAGCTAAGTGGTGAGCACATGAGTGTAATGTTATTCTCTTTACTTTCTGCCTATTTGCAATATTTCACAATATAAAAGACAGTACATTCAAGCAAACTTTTATATTCACAGTAAGCAATAACAACCCTAGAATAAAGGGTTGGTGTTCCACCTAAACACTTTGCTTTCATCCCATTAACAACGAAAAATCCTGAAGGAAAAAGCAGCTGGCAACTCTAGAAGTCGACCAGTTAAACAAGATCTCCTTATAGAGGATTTAAAGGAAAATGTAATAAAACATTGGCAGAACTGAGAAGAATCCTCATGTGGGAAAAAGTACTGTTGTCAGTTAAGAGAGACATATCATCCTTTCTAGCCAGAGGAATATTGCAGAGGAAAGTGCCCCTGGATCCTGAATTCTCTCTCACTTATCCCCTGTACTTAACCACCATTTCCTCCTTTGCCAAATGTTCTTAGAAGATGGAGAGGGGTCTCTCCCCAGTGCTCTTTGCTGATAGCCATGGGGAATAACA
The DNA here is from genome assembly GCF_964374135.1 of Grampus griseus. Classification (NCBI taxonomy): domain Eukaryota; kingdom Metazoa; phylum Chordata; class Mammalia; order Artiodactyla; family Delphinidae; genus Grampus; species Grampus griseus. The sequence continues at coordinate 87,132,199 of NC_138999.1, read as the reverse complement.
GGGTGCTGAGGTGGATGGCATCACACTTCGTTGAAGGCAAAAAAAAAAAAAAATCCCTCTGGGAGGCAATGAGGTACAACAGAAACAACAAGGGTGTGGGGTCACAAATGGATAAGGTTGGGCCAGTCACATAGCCTCCATGAGTCTCATTTTCCTCATCTGTTTGCCGTGAGGAATAAATGAAAGAATGTGTGTAAAATGTCTGATGGATGGACTGCACTGGGAGAAGCATGAGTTCCCTTCCATTCCCCTGGGGAGAAAAGGGAAAGGCTAGAATCTTGCTGGACAATTATGTAATGCTTTAAAGGAGAAATAAACACAAAACGCAGCTTATTGGATATTTTGGCTTAATAGTTATTTGAACCATGACTGACTATTTCTAACTAGCTTCTCCTGGACTCTTCCCAGTCATAGACAGGCTGTGTCATTTTCTGATTTTTCTCTGGTGTTGTCCCTAATAGTGTTTTGTTTTGTTTTATTAATAATAGCCAATTTTTTAAAAAATAAATTTATTTATTTATTTATTTATGGCTGCGTTGGGTCTTTGTTGCTGCACGCGGGCTTTCTTTAGTTGCGGCGAGTGGGGGCTACTCTTTGTTGTGGTGCGTGGGCTTCTTATTGTGGTGGCTTCCCTTGTTGTGGAGCACGGGCTCTAGGCGCACGGGCTTCAGTAGTTGTGGCACACGGGCTCAGTAGTTGTGACTCGCAGGCTCTGTAGTTGTGGCGCACGGGCTTAGTTGCTCCACGGCATGTGGGATCTTCCCGGACCAGGGCTCGAACTTGTGTCCCCTGCATTGGCAGGCAGATTCTTAACCACTGCACCACCAGGGAAGTCCCCCTAATAGTGTTTTATCTTAGCATGAGCAAAGATAGGAGCCAAAGGTGGTTTAGTTTACCGATTCTGCAAGTGCTATTTACATTAACTCCTTGGCATAGTGCAGTTTGTAAAGTGGCTGAACTCTTACTACTAAGCATTCTTTTTTGGAATTCTACTGCTCCACAAAGAGCTGTGAGGCTGCAAAAGGTGGCCGTGTGAAAATCTTTGCATTTGTAGTTTAATAAAGAGAACATTATAACACTGGAACTTTATATTTTAAATGAAGAGCTCTGTGTGTGTCTCTCTAGTCTTTTTTCTCCTCCTCTTTCTTTCTCTATGTGAAGTGTGTGTGTGTGTGTGTGTGTGTAATATTCATGTCACTTCCGTTTCCACCCCCAACCCCACCACTTGAGTGAGGTGCAGGGTCAGCCCTCACTGTGCATCTTTTGTGGTCAAATTGACTCTGTGGGCTGCTGAAATTGTTAGAAAAAAATTAGGACCTTTCACAATAAGTACCCAAAGAAGCTGCAACTATCCTCTAAAGCAGAGTGTCCATTACACACCAACCTTCAGGAAGACATAAAAGCAGATGCCTCTCCTTTCACATTAGTGGTGGATGGACTAATGGTGACTAAGGAAGAACTACCACATTTTCAGGCTGTGTGTGCCTGGAGTAGATCACAAGGAATGGGGGAAAGCAATCAAAGAGGGAGCAACCAGGCCGTGGAAGTCCCAGCAGTCCTCCAGCTCAATGATCTAGAAGTAGAGGCCATTTCACCCCATGCTCAGAGGGGCAATGGCTAGTGAGAGGCTTATTTACTTCCTCATACTTAGACCAGCACTAAACCCTACCCCAACACAGACACTTAAAAGAGAGGAAGGCTTCCTCCTGTACAAACTGGATTTGTTCTAAAAAAGAAAAAGAACAGAGGCAGCTTCCAGAAGGACCTGTCTTATAGGAAATAAGAGCAGACGCCAAGACTGAAGCAGATGCTGGATCTGAACAGGGGAGTGTATCCACCAAGAGCTTGCAACGAAACTAAAGGTAAAATGATGGGTGTGCTTTACTCAGCTAAAAGAGGAACAACTGGACGTGGTTTGTTTGGATGCTTCTGATCCAATTTACTGGTCATGCTACTCAATTTCTTTAGGGTATTATTTTGTCTTCTCTAAGTTGAGTCTTTGGTTGTGAATAGGTACTTAATTGGAATTCACCATGGGAACAAATGTGATATTAGTACAGGGATCTCGATGAGTTGGCAGTTCCTGAGAATAGACTATTATTACCTGGTTACCACTACTTCTGAGTAAATGAAAAACCTTAATGTTAAAAGAAATCTTTTTGGGGTTTGAGCTGAATCTGAATGCTAGATAGAACTCTAGTTGGTTGCAAACTCTTATCAGTTTGTCACCCCTGTGAGAGACGATTTAAACTGGGGAGTCAGGGAAGAGAGCAGCTGTGTGAAGGGTGTAGGGAAAAGTTTGCTCCTTTGCCCGATTTTCTCAAAAGATCATTTATAAAAAATTGAACAAGTCTACCACCAGAAAACAGTGGCATCCACATGATGAATAAATAACAAAGTGATCATTCTGAACATCCCTGGTGTTCCTGTAACCTATTTTTGTCTCCTCAGTACAATAATAGAACATCTTACACCACAGGAAAGAGCAAAATAATGGTGTGGATAGCCTCAGGCTTCGATAAGAAACCATTCCCTTGCTTTCCTGGTGTGAGAAGTAACCTATGCTTGACAAGTACAAAAAACTACTTACTTTATTCTGCTTCCATGGTGCCACCAAAACCATAAGGAGTTTAGTTTAAAAAAAAAAAAAAACCTACACCCTTCAGGAAAAAACTTACCTCCAACAAAACTTGAGGGAGAAGGGGCTGGTGATTTGGTGATTTTTTTCGTATTTTTTTTAGTGCTCTATTTCTGTGGCAGTATTTATATTTTCACTTTATCTTTCTAACGAAGGTTTGGGTTGGTAATAAAATATAGTGTATTTAAGTGAATAACTGTGTGTTTTGTGTGAATAAAAAAACCAACGGTGACTTTTTGTAACTTTCTTTGCCTTTCTGTATTTCAGTTACCTAAACTGAATCTTTCTGAAGTACTGTAAGTTTGGAGAGGCTAAACAAGTTACTTTTCATAAATGATCAGAGAGAGCATCTATAAGATTAAGACAGTTGCATCACTTTTGCATGATGCTGTCTGAAAGAACTAATCTAAGCAAAAAGGAAGGGAAAATCAAAAACAAAACAAAACAATTACCTCTCAAAAATTGTTTTTCAATTTTAGAACAAAGCTTCTATCCTTTGTAGCTCAGCCAGAGGGTGATGGGCAAAATTAGTTGGGTGGCAGTTAGTAAATGTCCATAACTGCAGGTGCAGCCTCTGTATCCTTATTAGACCCCTTGGTTACAGACCCCAGTGGGACAATGTATGAAAAATTACACTCACTGTCTAGGAAACTGGGAACTGAAAGTCCAATATCTGCCTCAGTGGAGTTCTGGCACCTGCATTATCCCTTCTGGGGATATAAGGGTCAACAGCTGCGCAGAGACTTTTACTGTTCACAGATTCTGCACGTATCATAAAAGGGTGGTTAGTGTAGAGCTGCCTCTAGACATTACCAAGCACATGGGTACATATCACTTGATATCCAGAGCATTCCATTGCCTTATACAAGAACCCAGTTTATATGAACTCATGATGTAGAATCAATCACCTCACTTCGATGTGCATCCATCATACCTGAAAACTGGCAGAAATGGGTGCTATGGAAGGAGGACGTCAAAGTAAGAAGGTTCTTTGTTAGCTTTGAACATTTCTGTTCCATTTGAAACTAGGTGGCTAGGCTGAGGGGGAACCAGGAGGGATGAGGTTCAATGTGCTGGGTCCTCAAGAACTTTCATTATCAACAGCACCCAGTGAGCTCCAGAAAGAAGAAGCTATGGCTGCAGTGATATTGGAGAGTATCTTTCTGAAGCGATCCCAGCAGAAAAAGAAAACATCACCTTTAAACTTCAAGAAGCGCCTCTTTCTCCTGACCGTGCAAAAACTTTCCTACTATGAATATGACTTTGAACGTGGGGTGAGTTTCTGTGCTGTGAAACCTGAGTTTTAAGGACTTGGCCTTAGATCTGCCTTGGGGGGAGGTAGATCCTTTTTGGTTTGAGGGGGTAGGTGGAAGGGACCCAAGTACACTTCAAACTCAGCAAAATGTTTCCTAGCCCAGAACTAGCTACAGACATACTGGAGCAAAAATTCAAAGGTGCTAAGAAGCTATGGGGAAAATCTCACCATGGATTCTTGCAGTTGGTGAGCACTCATTAAATGATTGTTGAGAATGAAATCCAAGACTTGGAAATTGCTTCCTTATTTTTTATGTTAAAGGAACACAAAGCCATCCACTCTTCTATAGTGTTTGCCCTCCATCTGGTAGTCAAAAAAGGTTAGGTTAATAGATCTGGAAGTTGTTTGGGTTTTGTTTGTTTGTTCGTTTTCTCAAAATGACAGGTCCTGATATAGAGTGTGGGTGTCACCTCTCTGTGTTGAATGATGAGATAGCGAAATCTAATCATCTGGTTGCTTAATCGCTCTTAATCTTTCTCCATTTTCTTCCTCATTCTCTTTCTCAGAGAAGAGGCAGTAAGAAGGGTTCAATAGATGTTGAGAAGATCACCTGTGTTGAAACAGTGGTTCCTGAGAAAAATCCTCCCCCCGAAAGACAGATTCCGGTGAGAAGAGGCCATTGTTAGAACTGGCACGGGGCGGGGGGGCAGGAGGGTTGCAGTTAAGAAAATTGGAACACTTCAATTCTCTGTAAATAAACCTGTGATGCTGTGCAGTGTGGGACACACAAAGCTCCCATATATGTTCTTCACTCTGCCACATATTGGTTATGCTGAGTCTCAGCGTCTTTTCCCCAGATACAGAACAACTCACTTAATCTGGAAAACTTGTAACGCCAATCTTAAGATGATATCACATCAAGTTTTCAAACTGATCAGAGATGATTCGTTTTACTCCCTCAGTCACCAGGATCAGATTTACAAGCTTGAGTTAGTCTGAAAGCCAGAACTCTAGGGTTCTGAGTCATGAGATTCTTTAGCAGCTCACTGTTTCTTCTCTCATTTCCCAGAGCCTCTCGAGGACATAACGTCTACTGATTTCCTAGTTGATTTTTTTAAATATCATTTTTTTCCTGATGTCAAGAGTAATGCGTATTTATTATAGAAACTTTGCAAAATACAAAAAAGCACAAAAAAGAAGATAAAATCATGCATAATCTCATTATTCAGCTAAAACAACTATTAACATGTTCGTGTATGGACTTAACAGATGTTTTTCTCCATTAACAACACATACACTCACACTAATATATATGTTATATATTTAAAACATAGAATCATATTATACTACACATCTTACTTTGTAACCTACATTTTCAATTTAACAATATAAACTTTTCCCCATAACAATAGATACTCTTTAATAAAATGATTTTAATGACTGTATAGTATACCCTATCATGGATATATTGTAATTTGTTTAACCAATCTCCTATTACTAGACATTTGTTTCCAATTTATTTGATATCATAAATCATGTTGAAAGGAACATTCTTGCTTACATCTTTACGTACTTTTGTTATTCTTTTCTTTATAATAACTTCCTAGGAGTAATATTTTGTTCTTTTCTTTATGAAATCTGTATGCTTTGATTATTTTTATAGTTTTATTCTATTTAATTTTGTAGAAGTAGAATTTGAATATCATATACACCTACAAGCTCTGTATGACAGTATCTATTCCTCTACATTCTTTCCAACGCCAGATATTTTAAATATTTGTTAATTTGAAAGCCAAGAAAAATGATACTTCATTGCTGACTTATTTTGCAATTTTTTTGTTACTCATAAGGTTGGACAATTATATGGCTACAGCTCATTTATATTTTTCCATTTGTGAATTCCTGTTAATTTTTTGGCCGGTTTTTCTATTGAAATGTTTACCTTACTCCTAGTACTTTTTAAGAGATCTAGATATGTTAACTTTAACTATAATATATGTTGAAAATATTTTTCCAGTTTTTCATTTATCTTTGAATTTTGTTTATACTTGTCTTTTTTAACCACAGTGGGTTTTAAAGTCTATGTCATCAAATTAGCTCATCTTTCTCTTAATGGTTCTAACTTTTAGCATTATATTAGAAAGGCCTTGCCTCTCACAAAATTATGTAAATAGTTATGTTCTTTTCTGTTAGTCATAGTTTCATTTTTTTATATAAAGCTCTTGAATCCATCCAGAACTTACGTTGGTGTATGGTGTGAAATAGCTACCTTAACTACTCGCTCCCCACCTCTGACAATATTAGTGGTTAAATGTTTGTCCCAGCATCATTTATTGATTAACCTCCCTTTTCTCAATAGTTTGAGATACCTGAGATTTTTTTTTGGAATGAGTATGTGCTGGATCCTATGGATATGTTTCCCTACTGGGATATAGGAAGCAATCACTAAGGATTAGCATTGTCCATGCAGGAGAGCCTTCTGGAACCACTGCAAAAGACTCCCAGTACCTAGGGAAATCCAGAAAAGAGCAATGCATCAACCAATAACTATGATTTCTTCTGTCACTGCAGAGAAGGGGAGAAGAGTGCAGTGAAATGGAGCAGATTTCAATTATTGAAAGGTTCCCTTACCCCTTCCAGGTAAGGTATTTTCTCTCACTAGCTCACAAAGGGACCTGTAATATAATCGTTAGGGATGGCATGGGCTGTGAGTGTTTGCTTTTCTGTTTTTCCAATCAAACATAGTTTCTTTTAGTCTCTACACCTCAAAGAGAATCCATAATGGCACTAATCCTATTATGGTGTGTCTTGTCTATGGCAATGGCATTGAGAAAGATGCTCTGTTTGTTAAGTGAGCATTTCACTTCCTTCTGGTTCTGCCTATCTGTCTAATGGTGGTCAGTCATGTGGGTTGAAAAGACAGAAGAGGGGAGGGAAGGAGTAGTATTAGGAAGTTCGGTGTAGGGAAGGCTTATTAGACTTACATATAAACTTAAATTCTATTCTAGTCTGGAATAACTGAAGAGCCACATAGACATCTGTTTGGTAGATGCAATGTAAGCCATAAAAGAGAGCAAGAGCTTCAGATTCAATCTCTGATTTGGTTTGCTTATGTTCTGAGAACTCTGAGGCCACATGTCATGAATATAGCAGCCTCCGCAACAGTGAAAGCCAGAAAAGGAAGTGGAAAGTCTCAGGGGAGGGGGCTTTCTGTCATGGATTTATGAGCACAGCAAGACTAACAAGCAAAAAGAAAAATGTAAAAGGATCTTATTCATGTCCCTGACTGTAACAAAGTTTACAAAACCTGTGAAGGAGGGGTGTTTTAGACACAGTTTTTACTACCACTGTCTTTCAATAAGTTGATGTTTGACTGGGCTAGTGAATACTGGTAAATAGTAGATAATTCAAAATTAATTTATATTTGACTTTAGAATCCACTGTGATGTCTCTCAAGTCTGTAAGGGTTGGAACCACATCTTATATGTTTTGTACATCTCAATAACACCTAGCACAATGCCTTGTACATGTGTGGTGTTCAAAAAATACTGACTGATTTGATGACAATGCTTAATATATATTTCACTCTTTTGAAGTAGGTATGTAGTTCCAAACTTGGTTTATTTGGGCTAATATTGGCAAGGGGAGGCCACTAGGCAGTGGGGGGAAAATCATCCAAGAGTTAAAAATTTGCTCCATATTGATGAAGTGTATAATCCACATGTACTAATCAAGATTTGTTACATAAATCATTACTTCAATTATATTCTATACAAACTCAAGGTTTAATAAGATCATAAAATATCCTTCATTGGATAAACAAAAATCTTGACTCCACCAAGGGCTGAAGATTATGAACTAAGTTTACACACAAATTGAAATACAAGTCAAGAGGACACAGGAGTATTCACAAAGCAAAGAGTTTCTAAGTCCTACATCCCTGGATATGAATTGTTCAGGAATTCTTCAGATGGTTCACATAACCCCAGCTCCACTGCTCACTGAAGACCCTGCCTTGTTTTTGTTTTCCAGTATCATTATACAAATTTGTAGCTTAAGATTAGTTCCTTCAAGGTCTTTTTATTTTCTGACTCCTAACTGCTGAAGTCTGTGTCCATTGCCCCAGGTTGTATATGATGAAGGGCCTCTCTATGTCTTCTCCCCAACTGAAGAACTGAGGAAGCGTTGGATTCACCAGCTCAAAAATGGTGAGAATTATTTGGAAAATAAACTAGTTTCCAAAGAAAGAAGGAAAGGAAGGAAGGAGGAAGGAAAGAGAAAAGTTGGGAGAGAGGGAGAAAAAGAGAAAGGAGAGAGAAAGAAAAGAGAAAGAAAGAAAGAGAAAGAAAAAGGAAAGAAAGGGAAGAAAGAAGTAAAGAAAAAGGGAAAGGGAGGGAAGGAGAGAAGAAGAAAGGGAGAGAGGAAAACAGAACGGATGGAAGAAGGGAGGTGAAAGAAAGAAGAAAGAGAGGGAGAAGGGAAGGAGGGAGAGAGAGAAGGGAGGAGAGAGAGAGAATGGGGGGAGAAATATTGCATTTTCTTCAATATTAATGATACAATTGAGTTCAATATTCCATCATATGAATAAAAGATCACATGCTAGACTAAGAGTTTCAACTCAGTTCTACCACTGTCTCTCTAATGCAATTTTGTAATTGTAGGCCCTTCCATTTCCCTATTTATAAAAGAGGTCCCATTCTTTACACCAATTACAAGGGGGGTATGGTGTGGCATTCAATGGTTATTTCAATATTTTGAATCCTAGGTATGAAATATGTAGTTCCAAAAAAATTAAATACATGATTATGAGAGTGCTTGGGGTCAGAGTAAAGAACCTGGTTCCAAGTCCTCTTCTACCACTAATAAGCTGGGTGACCTCTGGCAAGTAGGCCAACAAGCTTCTTTGAGGCTCAGGTTTTTCTTCTGAAAGAGGAATAATAATGGTGCCTACAGTACCTACCTCCAGGGTTGTCCTAAGGATCAAATGAGGTAAGGTATGTGAAAGCACATGGAAAACTGTAAAGCACTGTACATCTTTTCATTGTGGATATTTTCCAAGGAACTATTTCATGTTCCTTGCTTTGTGAGGACCTCAACTTGAATATAGTTCAGTATTTCACACAGACCATACAGTGTGCTCAGATAAACTTGACTGTAAATGCTTACAGCACAGGATGCATGCGCACATATTTGTGTGTATATATAGCCACATGTCAAGTGACTGAGAGATTAACTGGTTGAGTTGACATCAGGAAAGGCTGCCTAGAGAAACAGGAAGGATGGCAGACTGATAATGGCATGGTTGGGTTATTGCGTGACAGCCCTTTGTCTTAATAAACATTTAGACTCTGGTATGCAGTGGCTGACTACACCAGCTTTGTTCACTCCCTTGAATGTAAGTCTGGCTAACATAAAAATCATCAAATCTTTCAAGCTGAAAGAGGAGAGGAGAAAGAAAGAGAAGTGTCATTTACTTAGTTCTTTCTATGTGCCAGACACCAAGCTAGACACCTTGTATTTATTATCTCATTTAATTCTTACAGCAACCTTGGGCTAAAAACAGCAACTAACACTTAATGAGCACTAACTCTGTACCAGGCTCTGTGCCAAGTGCTTCAAACGGACTAGCACATTTAATCCTCACAATAAGCTTATTAAGGATGCATTATTCCCCTATTTACAGATGAAGGAACTGAAGCTCAAAGAGGTTTAGTAAGTTGCTCAAGGGCACATAGCTAGTGAGTGGTGGAGCCTGGGTTCTTACTACACCCCTAGGTCTGTTTGACCCCAAAGCCTAAACTCATTGCATATTTTTGTGCTGCTTGGTTCTCAAGCCCAGAAACTGCACCTGTAGTTGTCTGCAAGATATTTTAGAGTAAGGCCATGTGAAGATTACAAATAGGTGATCTCTTGCACCACACAGTTCAGTTCTTGACATGTTTTGAAGTAAGAGGTTGGCTTTAGCCCTGGGGGTACAAAATGAGCAAACACTTCAGTAATGCTTATTATGATCCAGGATCTTCTCTAAATTCTTTACATATATTAGCTCATTTCTTCTTCATATCAACCATATGAGGCAGTTATTTTCACCATCCCCATTTTAGAGATGAGAAAACAGAGGTATAGAGAGGTTAAATAACTGGCCCAAAGGCACTCATTTAGTAAGTGGCAGGGTCAGGCTTTGAACTCAGGCTCTAGAGTCTGTGCTCTAAATCAAGATGCTACCTCCAAGGCCGAGAAATATACACAGAGCTCTAGAGGGCATATATATTTGTACTTCTTTGGTTCTCTCCACTGTGCCTCATAAATTGCCCTGCACACAGAAAGGGACCAACAAATAGGTGTGTTAAATGATTTTTCTGCAAGAGTAAACAACTACCACCAACTTGGGATCCACACTGATGGACAGCTAGGATTTAGTTTGGAAATAGGGGAAGGTGGGACATACTAGCTGAGGGAGAAACCAGTTGTAGGTTAGCCCAACAAATATTTATTGAGTGCCCACTCTAGTGATAAGTTATCCCACTCTGAGGTAAAATGCACCAATTGGAAATCACTAACATGGAAAGGGGACCTCATGGTATACTGGCTACCTCTGTAGTGGTATTGGCTGTGAAGCGGCATGAGGGAGCCTTCTGAGGTGCTGGATCTGAGTGGTGGTTAAATGGTTGTACACAAATGTGGTTAGCTGGATATCTTAGATTGTACATTTTATTATATGTAAGTTATACTTCAATTTAAAAAGTAGGGCCTCAGGTACCTCATATTGAGCTGCCATCTTTTTTCAGTGGTACTTTCCATGCAAAGTTTATATTCCTGAGGACTTAGCCCTGGGCTCTCTCCTTCCACTTCCTTGAACATGGCAGTGGGCACTTTAATGTTACAGTAGCACAGATATTTGTCTACATTCACTCTAGACTCTTCATTTGGTCAAGCTCAACAGAGCCTATCCTAACTGCAGCTTCAAAAATAAGCAAATGACCTGACCTCACCCAAATGAATGAAAGAGTGGCATTGGTGAAACTCCAATGACATATGTGAAGAGTAATCATTCATTCATTCCCCAAACAGAATTTTAGCCATTATCCTGAATAAAATGAATATGAGAGATCAACCCATCAAGTACTTGGAATGTGCATCAAACATTAGTGCTTCCCAGATAGGGCTGGCCCCATGCATTGGTGAAGTAAGCAGTTTTCTCCTAGTCCTCCCACTAGGACGCTGTCATAGTCAGCTTGGGCTACCATAACAAAACATCATAGACCAGGTGACTTAAACAACAAACATTTATTTCTCACAGTTCTGGAAGCTGGGGAGTCCAAGATCAAGGTGTTGGCCAATTTAGTTCCTGGTGAGAACACTCTACCTGGCTTGCAGACCGGTCACTTTCTCACTGTGTTCTCACATGGCAGAGAGAAAGAATTTCTCTCCAGTCTCTTCTTCTAAGGGCACTAATCCCATCATGAGGGCTCCACTCTCATGACCTAATTACCTCCCTAAGGCCCCACTTCCTAATATCATCGCACTGCGGGGGCTTCATTATATGAATTTTGGGGGACACAAACATTCAGTTTGTAACAGACACTCTGATTTTGCAATTCTCTCCTAAGTAGCTGGAAATACCAGCGCTGTGTTAACCAATAAAAGAAGGGGTGCCATCTTCGAGGGACCTCTTAATTATTTGGGAATGTAGGGTGGGTTCATAATGAGTGTGCTGGAGGTAGGGGGGCAGGAAGCCCTATAGCCTCTCATTAGCATAGCTTAATTTATCAGAGCAGCTAGTTGTTGATTAAGAATTTTTTAAATGTCTACTGGTGCCCAAGCCTGCACCCAAGAATCTTCAAATCCCTGGGTGATGGTAGTGGCATGGGGGGGGGAAGGGCAGAGGGTGGGAGCAATGAGTTCTGGCTGGAGGAGTACCTGGCACATTGTTCAGAATTGCCAGTGCCTGGTAATAATAAAAGTCAGACAGACTTTTGCTTGGTTTTTATTATTTTAAAGTTCTCTACAGACGACGTAGCCACCTATAGCCTGCACCCCATCTGAACAGCTCCCACCGCCCTGCATTTGGTGCAATGGTGAAGGGGTATGCTGAAAAAGTGAGGGGTGAGGGTGAGCAGGATAGACTGGTTAGAAGCCTTCAAATCCATGTTTAGAAAAGCATCAAGATAGCACTTTAAAAAAAGATGGCACTTTTTGTTCATTTGCCTATAAAATGCATCTGGCCACCAGTAGCTTCTAGGCCACCCCCAAGGTCTTAAGTGAGTGGAGTGTGACTAGCAAGCTCTTAAGGACTTAAGTTGGTCTCTACAGAGGAAGGTTTTATTTTGTTTTTGTTCTTATCTTTTAAAAAAAGTTATGCAGAGCTTCTTTTTAGCATCAAATGCTGAAATGTGTATGTCCTCAAATATGCATATTCTTAGACCAGCCTAGGTCTTTGCCCCAGTGCTAGCTATTGTCAATTATTTCATTTGTCTTTGCTTTTCTGTTAACTGGCAACATGATCCCAGGATGACTTGTCTAATTGACTTCCGGTTAAGATTCTTGCAATGCCACAGTATTAAAAACTGTAAAACTAATTCCTCTTATCTGCAAATCTCTCATCCTGAGAGATCTTTTGGGCCTCACAACCCTGTGAGGGAAATGGAACTGCTGTGTTTGTCTCCCACAATGAGCTCAACCTACCTCAGTGGCCCTAGGAAGACTGAACTGTTTATTCTAGAGGCAGAATCACCTTCATTTGATCCTGAGCTCTGCTCTGTTAACTGTTCTGTGAACACAGAAAGCGTGAGGCAGAAGTTCTCACAAAGACAAATATCTCTAAAAGATCACTCCAGGAGCTGGGACATTGGTATATTGAGAGCCAGAGTGAAAGTCTGGCTTCCTTATCTGGAAAAGACCACCATAGTCAACACCTGTCTTACAGGAAGATTGTAATGGCTACTGGAAAAACATAGATAACATATTTTTGTTCTGGGGCTCTGGAGAATCAGATATTCTTATCACTTTGGTCACCGGTTGGGAGATAGTCATCATAACAGACCACTGAAGAGAACTGCACAGGAACTCTCTGGGGCCAAGCATGTGAGCCAACTGGTCCTGTGTCTGCTTCCCTTCAGGGTGGCTGAGGAAGGGGCAGTTGTTTGAAGCTCACTACTAAACTCAAGGAGGAAAACATGCCTATGGTGGCTTCTCCCACATGTCAGATGTGACCTCTTTCTCTCTCTCTCTCTCTCTCTCTCTTCTCTCCTGTTACAGTAATCCGGTACAACAGTGATCTGGTACAGAAATACCACCCTTGCTTCTGGATCGATGGGCAGTATCTCTGCTGCTCTCAGACAGCCAAAAATGCTATGGGCTGCCAAATTTTGGAGAACAGGAATGGAAGTAAGAGATCTGATCAATATAATTTCTCCCTCCTTTGACTATCCATCACTTTCTCAGGGCTCTATCAAACCCAGGTTTGTACATTTTGGCCAGTGCACAAAGGAGGGTGGGAGAGGAGATTAGTGGGGGCCAAAATTCAGCTGGTGCTCTGCTCTTCCAGCTGGGTGACCTAGCATTGGGCTGTATCATTCCGGACTTTTCCTAACTTACGTAACGTCAATGAGTACAAGAGTAAATTTCCTGACCAAACCTGTCCTTGGGCCCTTTCTGAAGATGCACTCTGTATCCATCGTCACTGGTTTCTCACTTTGCAGGCTTAAAACCTGGGAGTTCGCACAGAAAGACAAAAAAGCCTCTTCCTCCCACGCCTGAGGAGGACCAGGTATACAGGGAAATTGGGTGCTGCTACTGTTTAAACTGAAACTTACAATCACACCCTGAAAACAGACCAAAGTCTTAGAATTCTCCCTGGGATTTGGCAGTGTAAATTGGTATTCTTGCTGAGACAGGGGCTTTGTGCTTCTAATTAGGACTTCCTCTTCAGTGGAGAGATAGAGGGCTAGTAGGAAGCTCTTGGCAACCATTTAATCAAATCACCTGTTGAAAACAAAACAAAGCCTGATTTTTTTAAATGAAAAATATTTTCAAACATAAAGCTGAAAATTTTTAACAGTGAATATCCATATACCCAACATCTTGATTTTATCACTATTATATTACTTTAAAACTTGATTTTGGGGGTTATTTTTTGAGGTCTAGAAAGCCCTTTCTCATATATTGTAAGTAAGCAAGGCAGGAATTATTATACTCATTTTACAAACTAAGAAAAGAAGATTCAGAGCCACTTAGTAGGTCCATGTACTAGTTTAGTGCCAAGAAGCTTTCCCGATTATGGCTGTACATGGTTTTTGTCCAGAAAGTTTAAAAATACTGATGCCTGGGTCCAGCCCTCAGAGGTTTTGACATAATTGGTCTTTGAAACTGCTTAGGTGTCAGGATTGTTAACCACCTGCTAGATGGTTCTGATGTACATTCCAGGCTGAGAGCCCCTGCATGGGTGCTTAAAACTGGTTGTTGAATGAATGCTGAATAAACCTTTTATTTTGCCTGATTTGGGTTAGAACAGTGTCTCCAGTAAGCCAGAGAGTTGGGGAAGAACAGGAGAGTGCTTCATATCTAGCCAACATCTAGCCAACCCCACCCCTACTTTTTCCTCTTAACAACACAGATCTTAAAAAAGCCACTGCCCCCTGAGCCAACAGCAGCACCTGTCTCCACAAGTGAGCTGAAAAAAGTTGTAGCCCTTTATGACTACATGCCAATGAATGCAAATGATCTACAGCTGCGGAAGGGTGACGAGTATTTTATCCTGGAGGAGAGCAACTTACCCTGGTGGCGAGCCCAGGATAAAAATGGGTGAGTCCACGCCTGCCCTTCCTGAGCCTTGTGCCCACCTACTCTATACACACGTAAAATCCTGCGGCATAATTCCCCTACTCAGTATCCTGATCAGAAATTGTTCTTCCCACACCAAAAGGAATATGCTCTCCCTCCAAGTACTTCTCAGAGGGCAGCTCTACACGTGGCTACCTCTCTGAGCCTGTAGAGTCTGGCCCACATGTTGTCGAGCACATGTAATCAATGCCACATGTGCAGAAGCTACACACTTCACTGGCCTAGCCATGCATTGGCAACATGATTCTCTTTGAGGGAGGGGCATTTTATATACCTTCATTCAAGATTGGTTCTGAGCCCAAGGATACAGGGCATCCAAATCTTTCTCTCACCCAGGATGGGAAGTGCTGGATGATCTATCACGTTGTCTCCTCTACAGGCAGGAAGGCTACATCCCTAGTAACTATGTAACCGAGGCAGAGGACTCCATAGAAATGTATGAGTGAGTATGCTTATGTTCCTAGCGCATAATCTTCCCAGAGGAACTAAATATAGTATAAACTTTTTTATAGTTTCAACAAAATTTTGATTTCAAGATACCTATTAAAATCAGTGTCAACTGGGTCAAATGATGCCACTCAAGTTAGTGCCTCTGTCTTACCCTCATCCCAAACACCCTGTTGATGAAAGCTGGAGAGGTCACCACACCCCCTCCTCCCCCCAAATCCAGAAGAACCACACTAAGACAACCTGACAGGAAACATTTGAAAGGTGAAAATGGCAAACTTTTGTGGATGTGCTTTCTCCCTAATCATGGAAGTGGGTTGTCCTTGAAGGCCCTGTCCCTGATCCCTCCCCTGCAACCTTCTGCCACCTGCCTTTGCCCTCTACTCTCCATTTCCATGATTCTTCAGTGCCAAGCACGTTTTGGGAAAGGGATGTAGTATGCTACGCACATGATAAGACACTCAGTAAATAGAGGTTGAGTGAATTGACTGACTCACTGGCATGGATGAGCCACAGATAGCCACTTACACCATGGCCTAGGAGCCACACAAGCACTCTCTCTTTACAGGTGGTATTCCAAACACATGACTCGGAGTCAAGCTGAGCAACTGCTAAAGCAAGAGGTAAGTATGTGACCACAAGCAAATAGCATTCTCCTTGCACAGCAAACAAGGATCCTGAATTGCAGGCTTGCTGCTGTCCGCCATCTCCAGGCAAAGCAGTGTCAACGCTGTCATTTTATGGGGTCCCAATTATACTTTTCGCTGTCAAAAGCAATGAGGCTGCAGCTCAAACATGGAACTTGGCAGTGAAATCAAGCCTTCTATAATATTTTCTCTCGGGTTTGGGCAGGTGGGATGCAGGTGTGAGCACCACTTCCTCCTGACGGTCAGCTTCTTTTTCATCGTTTCAGGGGAAAGAAGGAGGCTTCATTGTTAGAGACTCCAGCAAAGCTGGAAAATATACAGTGTCTGTGTTTGCCAAATCTACAGGGTAAGTGTTACTGTTTCAAGGCCCTGGGGACAAAGGACAGGGGTGCCCAACCAACAGTTCCTTAATGAAGTGCTCCTCTCACATCCTCTGTCACTTAAACTCAAAACTCATCTCACTTCACTTCTTGGGCCCTTTGGACCCTTGTTCCCAAGTTGCTGACTCAGCATCCACTTCTTCAGGGAACCTCAAGGGGTGATACGCCATTATGTTGTGTGTTCCACACCTCAGAGCCAGTATTACCTGGCTGAGAAGCACCTTTTCAGCACCATCCCTGAGCTCATTAACTACCATCAGCATAACTCTGCAGGTAAGTACCAGGGGAACCAGAGAAGAAGGGTGTGACAAGTACCAGGAGAAGCAATTTAGGACAAGGTGGTTAGGGGAAGAATAAGCCTCACAGGGTAATGGGAATTAGCTGTGAAAATAAACCCCTGTGATGCTGGGTCGAGGTCAAGTGAAGAGGTGGTCAAAGGCAGAACTTATGCCCAGTAGGGACTGACTCCTTATTTGGTGATTGATGCTCAGTGCTAAGGAAAGACATAAAGGAGACTGGTAATTAATCAATCAGCAATATTCATTGTGTTCCTGGTGTGTACTCAGCAATTTTCTTGTTACTAGAGAACACATGAAAACTATTAGTTGAAGTCCCTGCCCTCAAAGGACATACAGGCTCAAAAACATCAGAAGAGTTTCTAAGCAGTGTAGACATTCTAAAAACTGGGAGATTGGTGAGAGCACGAATACATGGGAAAAACTTCATCAAGAAGGCTTGCTGCTGTCTACCATGTCCAGGCAAGGCA
Source organism: Grampus griseus (assembly GCF_964374135.1). NCBI lineage: Eukaryota > Metazoa > Chordata > Mammalia > Artiodactyla > Delphinidae > Grampus > Grampus griseus. The sequence goes on along the minus strand of NC_138999.1, from coordinate 87,115,224 downwards.
GTATCAAGGCTGTCATTTTATGTGGTCCCAATTACACTTTTCAGTATCAAAAGCAGAAGTAGGATGTGAGTTAAGGCTAGGCTGGGAGGTGGGGATATATTTAGCTGGGTTGTATATTTCAGTTAGCATTCTCTCTTTCTTGTCCCTGAAAAACATCTGTAAGAGGAGAAACTTCCAGAAAAATTCGGGTTGATGGAGATCTTCTGGGATTCAAAATGTACTAGAAAGATGAACACTGGAAGCGTGAGGCTTTAAGTGAGGGTGTGTGAGGCATCTCACCCCCTGCTCCGCACCAGCAGCATGACTCTCTTTGTATGTTTCAGGACTCATATCTAGGCTCAAATATCCAGTGTCTCAACAAAACAAGAATGCACCTTCCACTGCAGGCCTTGGCTATGGTAACTGATTATTTCTCTAGGGTAGGGTGGACCGGCCAGTTGGAAGGACTACGTCTGGCAGACGCAACCAGACCTTGCCTCTCAATCATCCTTGCAGCACACTGTTCTATCCCAGCTGCTGCGAGGAAGGTTAAGAAGGAGCCAGACCAAAGTTATCTAATGATTTTCCTCCCTCTGGTGGCTCCTACTGGGACTGCAAAAACACAGATTCATAAAGGGATTTATTTTTTAATTGTGGGAAAAAAATCATAAAGGGATTTTAAGAGGATGTCTAGTTTATCTTCTTGTTTTATGCCTGACTTGTACTTAAATTCCCAGACCCCTCCAATCAGTAATCCCCTGTCCCTGAGATTTACCTGAGGAAAGATGGATTAGTACCCCTGAGAATTTCCCTTTTACTGCTTGTCTATTTCTACCCCCAGTAGGGATTCTTATCTATTGTAGAAATTATACATACATGACTCCCAAATAATCACATCAAGGCTTTGTTGTTATAGGATCATGGGAAATTGATCCAAAGGACCTGACCTTCTTGAAGGAGCTGGGGACTGGACAATTTGGAGTAGTGAAGTATGGGAAATGGAGGGGCCAGTATGACGTGGCCGTCAAGATGATCAAAGAAGGCTCCATGTCTGAGGATGAGTTCATTGAAGAAGCCAAAGTCATGATGTGAGTTACAGTCCAAACTCAACTCTCCATCCAGTCTAGGAATTACCAGGATGGTTCCCACTGGGTTTTAAGGTGATTTATAGTAAGAGAGATTTGGGACCATGGCCTGAGGTCAAACTTTGATTGGTGGGAGTAACTGCTAAGGTAGTCATTTCTCTTAGATATTGGTGGACAGTAGTATTGATCATAGGCGTGTACCATCTCAGTAGCATTTGGGGGTAAATGTAGAAAATGAGACTTTCAAAAGGAAGACATTCTGATGTAGCCTTAGTGTTCATTCAGCCCTGGGCTTGTTTCCTGTTCTATTGATGGACTCCAAATCCTGGCTCACCCTCATATATTAGGCACTTCTGGAGTTTAGGGTAGGAAGGAGGAGCATCAACTTGTTATTTTGGTCCCTAACCTGACACTCTACTCCCAGGCCAACTCCTTTCCTCCTCAGCTCCTTTCTGAATAGTATTCAGAGCCAGAAAGGGAGGACTGGTTCATTGCCTTTCCTGTAGGAATCTGTCCCATGAGAAACTGGTGCAGTTGTACGGCGTCTGCACTAAACAGCGCCCCATCTTCATCATCACTGAGTACATGGCCAATGGCTGCCTCCTGAACTACCTGAGGGAGATGCGCCACCGCTTCCAGACTCAGCAGCTGCTGGAGATGTGCAAGGATGTCTGTGAAGCCATGGAATACCTGGAGTCAAAGCAGTTCCTCCACCGAGACCTGGTAGGACCTCAGAAGGATTGGCCTGGGTCCGAGGGCTGAGGGGGTGGAAGTAGCAAAGGAAGACCTATCACACATGGCTGAAGAGGGTGGCTGGAGCCATCATTTCAGTTTTATCTAGAAAACACTATAAGTTTGGTGAGCCTCTTCCCCAGTGGTCAGCCAGTCAAAGATCTCTGGCCTCAACACCACAGGTTCTGCCATGGTGGGAGCTAGAGCACTCACTCCCAGCCCCCTACCATGACAAGGAAATGGTGGGGTCCTTCAGGGGCAGAAGGGCAGCCCTGCTTCCTGATGGGACTGCTCTTAGCACAGAAGCATCATTTTGGTTATATCAGAGTCACAAACTGGGGGTCTGTTGGTACATTTGGTTTTTTTTAATGTTATATATTAGTCAGCAAACACTTAAAAACATTTCACATTAAATAACTGAATTTCCAGCTTCTCTTGAAAATCTAGACCGTCTTGTAACACCAGGCCCACATTCTCATAGGCCATGCTAACAGTTGGCTGGAGCTGACACCTATGAAAATGTGGGCCTGGTGTTACAATATGGTCTAACTGATTACAGGAAAGTGGCTGGCCTCCTTTAGACCAGACACTTTCCTGACACCTCCACCCACCCACTTCACTCTGTCACTTCACCTGCCTGGCCTCTGGAGGCATCCGAGTTTGGGCCCCTGTTTATTTCAGCCAGGCCAAGGCTCAAATCGCCTTAGTCCCACTGGTAGAAAAGCAGAAAACAAAACACACTTGCCTTCTGTTCTCCCTTAACTCTCAGCATTTCAGTGCAGGAAGGGTTGTCGTGGAATTGCCAATGTGAGTGAAATCATTCTGCAAGTCCTCAGTGCTTTACTTATGACTACGGGGGTTGCTCTATATGTGGTGGAAGTGCATCAAAATTTCTCAGTGGCATCAACTGACTCCTGTTAGGTGGGAAGGTGTCTCTATGTGAAGATGAGGCTTCCCTGGCTTCACTCCCTTGGTGGGCAGAAGTTTTGTGCCTTTAACCTCTGTGCCAGGGACAGAGTCTCACTGGTATGTGTTGCACTGCAGGCAGCCCGAAACTGTTTGGTAAACGATCAAGGAGTTGTTAAAGTATCTGACTTCGGCCTGTCCAGGTGAGTGTGCCTTTTTCATTTTTCCCTCTAAAAGTAAAAATGGCATGGTACAAACATGAGGTGACACTGTAATTTTTAATCCTCTCCCTTTTCCCCCTAATTCTAGTCTTTTCCACCATCTTTCTATACCTTTTCTTTCTCTGAATGGTTTAAGTCACTTTCCACCTCTTGTTTTATTGTTATATCCCTCTCTTCTCCTTTCTCCTTTGCTCTTTTTTTAAAAGCTAATTTCTCCAATACTTTATGTTGATCTGTTAATCCTGTTGACTTTACTCCGTGTCTCATTCTTTCCTAATCAGTCTAATTCCCACTGACAACTGCAGAATAGAAGGAAGGGAAGGATGAGAAAAGAGAAAGGAAAGAAGGCTAGAGAAGAGGAAGGGAGTACCTATTAGATCTTATTTCACTTCATCCTTGCTGTAACCATATTGTCAACCAGGAAAGCTAAATCAGATATGAAAACAGGAATCTGTTAGAAATAACATTTGTAAAAGACACTGGTTGGCCTGTAGGCGTATATTTGTGCAACTCTTGTGGCTGTGCCAAGAAAATTTAAGCAAATATCAAGCTCTCCAAATTCTAACAGTAACAAGTCCTGAATCCTTTGCAGGTATGTTCTGGATGATGAATACACAAGCTCAGTAGGCTCCAAATTTCCAGTCCGGTGGTCTCCACCAGAAGTTCTTATGTATAGCAAGTTCAGCAGCAAATCTGACATTTGGGCTTTTGGTGAGTGGATAAGATCACATGGATTATACAGCTCAAAGGAAAAGGAATGCAATGGAGGAAATTCACACTCTGTAACCTGCACAGAGAGACTGTTATTTGTTCTTGTTTTCATTCATCTAATTCTTAGGGAGTCAGGCACCACAGAGGTTTCTGGGGATTAAAAACAGTAAACTAGACATGATCCCTGCCTTCTTAGAACTTAGAATATATTGAGGGAAACAAACAATTCATTCAGTATGCCACAGCTTCTGAATACTGATTATGTACCAGGGACTCTGCCAGACCCTATAACTATAAAGACAAATAAGATGCTGTCTCTCTCCTAAAGGACTAATAGTCAAGGGCAACCCTGATAACCCTCCAGTGTACTCAGTACTATAGCAGAAGTTTGAACAAAATGAAAAAAAGCACAGAGGGGGGAACCAGATTGTAATGTTTGAGGTTGATTTAGGAAGACTAGGATCCCTACTACCCAGAAACAACACATTTTTTTTTCATTTTCTAGGGGTGCTGATGTGGGAAATTTACTCTCTGGGGAAGATGCCATATGAAAGATTTACTAACAGTGAAACAGCTGAACACATTGCCCAAGGCCTACGTCTCTACCGGCCTCATCTTGCTTCCGAGAGGGTATATACCATAATGTACAGCTGCTGGCATGAGGTAAGTGTTTTATTGGGACCTCAAATTATTTCCTTGAACCTACTTTCCCATTTAGCTGGCCAAGCACCCCAGCCCCACTCTCCTGGGCCACATAGCAGCTGGGCACAGACAGACAGCTGTGCACATTCTTGGATCCTGGCCTACATCCCAATCATTTCACGGCCAGAAGGTTTTCCAGGCCCATTCCAATTCTCACTAGAGTATCATTAGCAGACCCCAATACCAACTTGGCTTTAGGGAGAGGGGTGTTGTGGAGCCATGTCATCTAGCATAAGCAGGCAGCCAAAGGCACTCAGACAAGTGTATGGACATTAAAAAAGAAAAGTCATTAAAATCTGTGTTCATTCCTTTGGGAGTCATTTCTTCTACTTTACTAACTGCACACCTTTTCTGGCTGTGGTCCTAAATGAGATTTTTTTTAAAACCCTAAGGCCTGAAAGGAAACTAAAATGGGTAGTGCTCATGTTTTTTTTTTAAATACAGTGCATTACGGGATATGTGGGTAGATGTGGTATTTTGAAAATAAACAGCCTGTCCCACTATTAAAATGCTTTGCTGCTCTCACCTTGGGTTCTTCCAGGGGTGCCTTCTCCACTTTCAGTAGATCCTTGGCAACCTTAATTTGGCAACCTAAATGTCTAGTAGGAAATAAGTGCTCAGCTCTTAGTTCTGCCCCACTAGAAACAGGGAAAGACAGACAGTGTCCAACAAGCATATATGTGAACCTGGAGCCCTCTCTGCGGGGTGAAAAGTGGGCATTTGGATCAGAACATGGCTCCTTTCCCTTAACAAATCACTGAGGTCACAAAGAAAGTTTGGAGAAAGGGAAAACCCCTAGGAGCCATTTCCCTTCTCTCTCCCATGCCAAGCAGGATTAAGGGTGATTGACTATGCTCCCTCCCAACTAGGACATCCTCACTCTGCTAGTTAAGTATTTCAGACAGGCACTTTCTCCACAGCCTGTTTAAAGCAGTAGTCATGAAACTGGATTCACATCAGAATCCCTGGGAAATTCTTAAAACTGCAGATGACTGGGCCTTATTTCCAGAGATTCTGATTAGGTATGTCTAGAGTGGGACTTGGGTATGTCTTTTTAAACTTCCCAGGAAATTCTGATACTCAACTAGGTTTGAGAATTCAAAGGAACAAGAAATTGATGACTTTTTGGTTCTGATGGATTGAGACCTTTCTTGCATGAATATGCCCTGAGTCACTAAATACCTCAGGGGCTTATGGACCAATGGCTATCACAGAGGGCCTTAGTCTGGAGGCCAGATGGTGGTAATAAGAGGTCCCAGGTGCTTAGGATCCCTACCCAGTGATGCAGCCCATGGTCTTGAAATGTTAATTCCTTTGTTAACTTTGGCTACAGGATGGTAGAAACAAGTGTTTGAAACCAAACTAAAAATTATCACAGCTTATAGGATTTCAGCTCTGTCAACCACTTAAACTTCTTTGGTTGCCACTTGAGGTTCCAAAATAAGAATGCATTGGTGCACAATTATGTAATGAATTTTGCCCTTAGTTTTAATCAGTGTTTGTCAGTGGAATTTTCACATTGTCCTCACCACATTAACCACCCGAATTACTAAAGATTTAAAGTGCACAAGGACTTTATGGAGCACTTCTATTTCTCCCCCCACCCCTTTTTTTCTTTTGGTAATCCACAGGGTATGCTACTGGGCATATAGCATAAACTTCATAAACATTTGCTGTTTACTCACTGTGCTTCCCTTGAATTTTGGACTCTAGTCCACTGTAACACTCTATTTTTTCTTTGGTTTTAGAAAGCAGATGAACGTCCCACCTTCAAAATTCTTCTGAGCAACATTCTAGATGTCATGGATGAAGAATCCTGAGCTCACCAATAAGCTTCTTGGTCCTACTCCTCTACTCCACAAGCCCCAATTTCACTTTCTTTGAGGAAATCCCAGGCTTACAGGCCCTGGAGCCTTTGTGCTCTTGCTGAATACACAAAGGCCCCTCTCCACATCTAGGAATGCCTTTCTATCTCTTCCCTTGGATAGTACCTTCTGAGCAAAGGCCAAGGAATTATTGTGCCTGGTATTTTCCCCCAGAGAGGAAATTTCCCAAGAGTATTAAAACAGACTGAATTTGGGATGGAAACATTTTTGGGGAGGGAGGGAATGTAAATAGCCTCACAATGGGTCCAACTGCTCTTTGGGTAGGCAATAGAGCTTGCGGGGAGGGAGGTAGAATTTGGCAGGAATAAAATGGTGTCATAAAAATGGGATGGGAGGGTGTTTTGATAAAATAAAATTACTGGAAAGCATGAAAGTTTCTTGCTATTTCGATTAATCATGCAGCCTCTCTGAAGCGCCCTATAAAACTGCTGTGTGGCACTCGTCTGTCATATTCCTACTTGGAGAACTCCACAGGATTCTCCGCATTTAACCCCTCTGGCTCTTGGAAAATTCTGCTTCTGAATCAGAGACAGTGATCACAAACCAAAGCACACTGCCTGACACTCGGTAGGCATTAGATACTATTGGAATGAATCTCACAGTTGGAGACAAATTCTGCCAGATCCTCTTTCCCCTACCTCAGGCGGGGTAAATTCCATTAAAGAACTACAGCCAGGGGCCCAGGACAGCTAAGTGACGGGCCCAGCAGTCCGGGCCGACCACTAGCTTGGCAGTGGGGAAAGCGCGGGTCAATTTGGAAGCCGGCAGGGGCGGGGCTGTTGGGCCGGCCAGGAACGGGCCACATGGTCTGAAGTAACTTCCTTTTTTTACCTTCTTTCTTTCTTGTCTTTCTGAAATAAGGTCTCGACAGCGCCACAGCGCTGGGCGACGAGTCCTGTGACCTCAGGGGTCAGTTGCGGCGCCGCCGCGGGGTCGCGCGCGGGAAGGCGCGAGGCGCGCGGGCGGCTGGGAGGAGCGCCCAGAGCGGGGGGCGGGCCCGCGCGTAGGGCCGCGCGCCGGCGCAGTGCGCTCCCCGCGCAGTCCCGGAGGCAGTGGATTGTGGTTCCGGTTCCGCCGCGGAGACACGTGAAGGTCGGTGAGTTGGTGCGGAGTTTGTCTCGGCACGCGTGGCCGCGCTGGGATGGAGTCCTCCTCGTCTTCCTCCGCAGCGGGTTTGGGCTCGGTCGACCCGCAGCTGCAGCATTTCATCGAGGTAGAGACTCAGAAGCAGCGCTTCCAGCAGCTGGTGCACCAGATGACGGAACTTTGTTGGGTGAGGAGCCTGGGGCTGGGACCTGGCCACTGTACCTACTTTCCTGCCCTTGCCTCGCGCAACTCGCCACGACGCCTGGGATTCGGGGAAGGGAGAGGACCCAGCAGCACCCCTTGGTTTCCTTAGGTTCCTCAGGTCGAGCCGGAAGGGAAAAAGAGTGACTCCGCTTCTCAGAGGGCTGTCACGCCGGACCTCGGCTTTGTTAGTGCAGAGGATTGGAGATCATAGAAGACTTATGCCGTTGTCCCAACCAGTACTTTAGGCACCTAAGGTTGAAGCTGCCAGTGCTGGTCACCAAGACTGATGAGAGCCCCAAGTACTGGGATTTCATTTTTGGCACCCTGAGTCCCAGAGAATCAGTGAATCTCCTGTCCCTGCACTCTTCAGAGTTTGCCTTGATTACTCAGTTGCTCTAAGCGTCCCTCCTGAGAAGTGAGTGGCTCTAGCCCACTAACTATAAAAGTGGGGTAATCTCTATCAACATACACACTTTTTTGCCTTCTTGTTGGATTGTTGTGTAATACCAAGCCGTTTCAGGTCTGAAGGTTGAGGAATTGAGTATGCCCAGTGAGGGGACTTTGGCAAAAGGGTAGAAGGCATTTATTTGCAGCTTGGGATCAAAGTGTTCTCTGGCAGCCAAAGACAGCATAACTGCCCTGCCTTGACATACAAAATTCACAGAATTCAGAGGCCAAGGATAATTTTCCTTGGAAGTGGAGAGTCTGAGGCTTGTGTACACAACAGAGAATAATGAACGAAATTCATTTGAACCATAAACTTATGGTATTGCTGGACTCTGACCCTTAAAAAATGCTTACTAAACTCCTGTCTGCCTTGAACCAGAGTGCTTTGATTCTTTTTAAAAATCTGATTCATTATATTTGGACCAGCAGGTGGTGTGGTTAAGGACTCCTTTAAGAATCTGAAAGTTGTGGGCCCTTTAGGAAAATTCATACAATTTTCCATTCATCTTGAGAGAGGATTCAAGAGCCTCTGGCTTACGTAGACGTTAAAGAATCTCCAGTCATAGATATTCTTTTTTCCTTTGGTAGGTTTTAGTGTGTCTTAAAGGCATTTAATGCAAGCAGCATTGTAGAGTTCTAACCAAATTCAGCGAAGGGTTAACTTCCCTTGTATTTTGCTACCTATCTTGCTTTGTAACATCTCAGCTCCACCATTTTCTGGCCCCATGACTTAGGACAAAGTATCTCTGTGCCACAACTTCCGTCTTTGTAAAATGAAGATTAATAATAGTATCTATTCCATAGGGTGGTTGTGAGAATTTAATGTAAGGCTGTAGAAAATTGCCACAAAGTAAGCTGCCAAATGTGAACTATTATTAACATATCAGATACTGTTTTTAGGTGAAGTTTTTCCTCTAAGCAACAAGAAGCTCCCCTTCCTTTTTTTGCCAAGTTCCCTTTGTGATTCTGTATCTTGTCCTGAGCAGGAAAAGTGCATGGACAAGCCTGGGCCAAAGTTGGACAGTCGGGCTGAGGCCTGTTTTGTGAACTGCGTTGAGCGCTTCATTGATACAAGCCAATTCATCTTGAATCGACTGGAACAGACCCAGAAATCCAAGCCAGTCTTCTCAGAAAGCCTTTCTGACTGACCTGAGTATTACCTCTTTGGAAAAGGAAGGTAGTTCAAGAAATGAAGAGCAGTTGATGGGATGGTTGAAGAAAAGGCTGTGGGGGGATCGGCTCCCACCTTTGTCACTCTTGGGACATCCTGTCATCTGAGAATGAACAAAGACCAATTTTTGTGTGTGGGGGTGGTTTGAGGGTCAAATGTGTTTGGGGTTGTGTTTTTTAATGCTAATCTTGGGAGAACAATTGACAGATGAATGGAAAACTCTACTAGATGTATATTACTGTATGTGGGACGATGCTTTCCTCATAGTCCCGTTAACTGCTTCCTACAATTTTAATAGTGGAACTGCTCTATAATTTGATAGTGGGACCACATAGGTAATAATCTGTTATTTGTGTGGATTCCTTTCAGATTTCTGGAGAGATCGATATACATCTTTGTGTCTCTCAGAAAGGGCAGCAGTGGGGGAAAGAGTAATTTGGTACTTTACTGTAGGCCTCCTTATCTAATGTTTGATTATCAGTGCTGGAAAAAAAAAATGTATGGATTATTCATACAGTACATTTCACCTTTCTAGGTTATCTCCCTCCCTTATACTGTGATTCACTTAAATATCTGTATGTAAAGTACAGTCTTGAGCTAGTACAGGTAGCCTGAGAGTCTAGAGGCCTTTAGTTAAAGGAATCTAGCCAGCGAACATAATTCTCATACTAAACTGCCACAAGGAACAAGTTAACTTACCCTGTATGTCAGAGTCCAAAAAAATTTAAAGATGTGCCTAAATGAAAAAATAAGTTATAATGATTTAGGCCAGTCAAAAACTTAACAGCAGTTTCAGGTAGAGGTGCATGCCTAATGTAAATCAGCATAGTTTCCATTTACTGCGTCCTTTTAATCACTGAAATAAAAGCTTCTACAAGATTCAAGTCTGATTGAGAAGGCTTTCTATTCTGGTTATCACCTACACCCAGGAGAGATTTGGTGTGGGCTGGTTCCAAGGCTGAAATGTAGTCAGCCTGGGTACCTGTTCTGTGAAAATTATCGTACAGTATTTCAGGGACTGCTGACCTTTTTGTTAGAAAAGAGAACCTAGAGATGAGATGGAGAGGGAAGGAATTCAGTGCTGATGGTTAGTTCCCTGAGTGTAGAAGAGATTATAGTGACTGGATTCCCCTCCTCTTACTTCAGATCCTAGTGGACTGGAGTATAGACCTAAAGTGGAACTACTTGTTGGGAGCCTCTAGTGCAAACCCATGAAAGTTGAGAAATACACATTTCTAGAAGCCTCAAGTCCCTGTTTAACTTCCCACCATATAGGCACTACAAGGAAATTTTTAAAACTCCTGATGAAAACACAATTCACCAAACATTTAAGTACCTACTCTGCCGGACACTGTTTTTGGTGCCAGGATTTCAGCAGTGCACAGAAACAGTCCCTGCCTGTGTGGAGCTTCTGTTTTAGTACGGGGAGACAGGCAACAAACACATCCATATGTCAATATAATGAGTGCCGAGGAGAAGAAGCAGAGTAAGGGTGTCAGGGAATGTTTGTGGGGCATTGTTATTTTAGCTAAAGATGATTGGAGAAGGTCTCTTTGGGGAGGTGGCATTTCAGCAGAGACCTGAAAGAACTAAGTGACCAAGTCATGTAGGTATCTGAAAGAAGAACGTTTCAGGTAGGGGTGACACCAAGTCCAAAGGCCCTAAGGTGGAACTGCATGCTGTGACACCAGTGTAGAAGAAAAGTCGAAGGTCAGTATGGCTGGAGTAAAATGAGTAGGAGAATAGTAAGAAATATGGTCAGAGACAGATGGGGGGATGGCGGGTGGGGATGTGCTGATCATGTAGGGCGTTATAGGCCATTGTGAGGACTTGGCTTTTACCAAGCAAGATGGGGAGCCATTTGAGGGTTTTTAGCAGACAGTGATGTGATATGACGTGATATAACTTAAGTTTTAGCAGTGCCTGGCTGCTGTTTGGATAACATGTACATGGTAAAGAAGTAGTAGTAGAAGCATCAGGGTAGTAGGAATAATGGCATTCGAAGTCCAGGAGAAATCAGGCTTTTAGGATGAGTATCTGGTGTATACCTTGTGTCTATATGTCCATGTTGATTCCCGCCCCCCCTATAAAATTTAAGAGTTCATGTAACACCTCAAGTCATAAAGGAAGGATCCTTTAGTCTTCTCCATATTCTTACTTATTCCTTTTTATTATATATTACTTATTATATTTTTTTACTGTATCATTATTTCTTATTCTTCATTACCTGTTAAAGTATTCTCATTACCTTTAGACACAAACTGATATGTCTGTTTTACAAAGTATTATTGCTTGCTTAGCTAACGTACATAATAAGAAAGAGGATCTGTCAGATTCATGTAATACGCTTGAGCACCAAGTATATTTTCGACTCTACTAGACACAGGACAAGGGGAACGAAAAGGTAGACCATTTGCCTGCATCCTCTTGGAGGTTATGTACCAGAGCAACAATTTGAGCTCGTTTGTTTTGTCAGCCTAAGAAATTTATTTTCAGAACCTTGATAGAAAGGGTACTGTCAGCCCTAATGACATTCAAAGTCCTCATTTCAAATATTCAGGGTAGAAAATTCAAGATTCAATATAAGGATTGGATTAGCAGACTCTTCCTGAAATGAAAAGAAGCCTAAGATATAAAATATAAATACAAAGCTGCTCTGGTGGTGGAGGTGTCTGGAGGCCTGCTTGCTATTGTCTCCTGCCCATCCCTATGCACCACGTCCCCTGGTTCCTAAGGCACTGTCTCAGGACCTCTAGGGTTTATGCAAGCATACTGTGAAAACTGGAACCAGACTATCGCTAAGGCCCCCGCCCATGAATGAACATTAGGGGTAACGCATACAAGGAAATCAAGAACTTGATATTTATTTATGCTAACAAATCTCCAAGGGAGTGTGAATTAAAAAACATAAGTCAATAAACCCCATGTAAAATAGCCTTTACATGGAAAACAATTGATGGTCCTTTTTAAACCAATTTTTCCTTGTATCAATACCTTAGTACAAAATTTTGGCCTAGGGAGATTTTAGCTCAGAGTCCTCATGCTCCCTCTCAGCCTCATTTTTTTGTTTTTGGCATCTTCTGGACTCAAAAGAGGTTGATAGAGAAAAGTCTGGTAACCTTCATTTTCAGTCCATGGAGGAGTAAGGGTATTGTTTACATTTATTGATCTTAAGTTAAATGACAGTAGGTATGGACCAAAAGGGATATCTCAAAAGCTATAGAGGAAAAATGGCCAAGAGCTATGGAAAGGAAACCACAGGAGGTACCACTAAAATTGTTGAGGGCCATATGCTGCCATTTCTTGAAAAGAATGGCAGAGCAGGTCATGACAGCAGTAGGGAAAAGGAAATACTACATGGGAATGACTGCATAAGTACTGAAAATATCCAAGGCCCTGTTCAGATAGTTTATCTGAATGCTTACACAAATCACAAGGCAAATCAAGAGTATCCAGCCCAGGGCTGGTTTTGTGATTGGCTTCCCTAAAACAGCTGCTCAAGGCAGTGTCCAAACTTGATACCTGACACAGAACGTGAGCCAACAGAAGAGCAGATGAGAATATACACCCGAGGTTACTCTGGTCATCCCAAGGTCCCACTATGAAGACAAGTAAGTGGAACTGATCACAATACACAGGGCAAAAAAGATGACTCCTGCAATAAAAGAATTGAATTACTATTTTTAGCGCTTATATAAGAAATGCTAAAGCTATTTGACAATTAAATCATTACATTCTTAACACCTTAACAAGTGAGCAGCATTTGAGCAATTAGCTGTTTAATCTATGAATTAAAAGTTGTGTATCTAAAACTATGTCTTGGAAAAATCCCTCAAAAAGGCAAAGCCTATACAATATAATTGTGCTACACAGAAATACATAGAAGGGATAATTAGGATATGGCAAACCAGGATTCAGAGGTACTGACCAGGAATTCCAGATGAGCAAATGGGCCAACAGAATTTTGAGATGTATCTGCAATATAATAATAATAGCTATGCTTTATTGAGGGTATGCATACTGCTTGCCACACAATGTACTAAGTATTTTACATTGGATCATCTTTAAAAATTAACAATTCTGTGTGAGAGGAGCTATTATATTCATTTTACAGATGGAGAAGCTGAAGCTCGGAGAATTTATTCAAGGTTACACAGCTAATAAGTTATAGGAATAGGATTTGAGCCCAGGCAGTTTGACTCCAGAGCTCATGGGCTGAAATACTATACTAAACTGCCTCCTAAAGTGTTTAAAGATAGGAAGTAATGTTTCTCTAGAAGGTGGGGCCAGAATGATGGGAACATTTCATTCTAGAGATGCCATCGTAGAGTGGAAAGAACCGGAGTTTTAGAGTTAGGCAGAACTGGGTTCAAATCTTGACTCGGCCAGTACCTGCGTGACATTAGGGAAGTCACTTAACCTCTGATCCTCAGTTTCTTTATAAAAAACTTAGATGGTAATGCCTGCCTCACAGGGTTGAAAAATGAGAGTGCATGTAAAGTGCTTGGCACACTGTAGGTACTTTAATGTAGCTATCATTTATTATTATTTTTCAGAACTGAGCATCTTTGATCATCCTGGCAGAGTTGTTGTCTGGGAGAACAAGAAAAAAGCAAGAAGTCACTTCATGAAGCTAACTAGTTGATAAAGTGGCAGAGCTAAAGGAGCATGTAATGTTAAGAAGTTTGAGTTTTATGTTGCAATCAATGGATAGCTGTTGGAGAATTTTAAAGTGGAATAATATAATATTTGTACTTGTTTCATGACAAAAGTACTACCTGCATGTTTTAAAACTTTCAAACAATATAGAATTGCTTACGATAAATGAAAGTCCTCCCCTTACCCTCATATATGCATTTAGAAAGATCATTTTTACAGCTATATGGTAGTTGATTAAGACTAGGAGAATAGTAAGGGTATTTCGTTAGTTCAGGCAAGAGACTGTGGAGGATTGAATTCAGATAGTGGAAGTGGGGATGGACAGGAGGGGACATGTTAGGAATATGAGGGAGCTGTGAGAGAAATCTGGAGTAAAATGGAGAGGGAGTAAGACATTATAGGGAAAGAGGTAGGGGATAGAATAATGTGCCAGTGAGACCATGCCTTGGGACTCAAAGGGCAGCAGAAGTGACTGGGAAGAGAGGGAGATAACACAACTGATAACGTTGAACAGGCTTCAGAGAGGAAGTTACACAAATGGCCATCCCCATGGGTAACCCCTGGAATTTATTGCTGCCCTCCAATTTGAGGAACATAAGCATATCACCAAAGTCAAAAGATTACTCACAATGTTCTATAAACTTTTCATGGGAAAAGTTAGAAACAAGCCAAGAGGAAAAGAAAGATAAAATATTATTTGAGTTTTAACACTGTATTCTGATGAAGCAAGGAGGAATGAGTAGAAAGATAAAAAGGAAAAAAAGTGGGGAGGCAGGGAGTCAGCAGTACAGTCATCCCTACAGAGGGATTGGTTCCAGGACAACCCCCCCACCCCTGCAGATACCAAAATATGCAGGTGCTTGAGTCCCTTATATAAAATGTAGTATTTGCATATAACTTACATCCTGCTGTATGTATATTTTAAATCACCTCTAGATTACATATAATGCCCAATACAATATAATGTAAGTGCCATGTAAATAGTTGCCAGAGTTCAGGAAATTAAAAGTTTTGCTCTTTGGAACTTTCTGGATTTTCTTCCAAATATTTTCAATATGCGGTTGGTTAAATCCACAGATGTGGAACCTGTGGATACAGAGGGCCTACTGTATTTGTTAAACTGTCCTTCAGACCTATAGTTATTTCCTTAAAGCTTAAACCATTTGCTACATAACATGACTGACCTGTGTATTAAACCAGTATTGTTCAAATTAAAAATCTCAGGTGGTCATGATATTGCTAGATGTACCTTGTCACTACAAAGGAAACATCAACACGGGTTAGTTGCAACAGCTATCCATCATTATGTGGCAGCATACACCACCAGGTTGAAAGAGCTGATCCCCATTTTTCAAGCATTTTCTTTTTTTTCTTTCCCTTAGGCAGGTCCCAGGGATGCTTTATTTTCTTCTTTTCTTGAAGCTGCCAACGCTTTGAGGTTCTTCCCATCAGATTAACTATAATTCCTAATCACTCCATTCTCCACAAGACAAACATATAGGCTCTTAGCATAGTAAGGGTTTTGCTTTGAATCACCATGGGAGAATAGACATGGGACAACATGCAGAATAAATACAGGGAAGTTACAAAGGTTACAGAATTTTACAAATTTCTAACAATCAACTCTGATTCATATTCGCTTCCTTACTGATACAGTGATTACCAAGATCTCCTTCGGTCTTTATTCTTTAGTGGGCTTTCAGCTTCCCCACTTCACACAAAACTCAGAAGTGAAAAAAGAAAGGGTTATTAATTTTGTCTACATAAAAAATTATGAACAGCAAAAACTTCCATAAGCAAAGTTAAGAGAAAAACAAATGGGGAACAAATATTTGAAACTTTTCTACAAAGGACCTAATTTACTTCTTATATAAAGGGCTCCTACAAGTCAATAATAAAAGAACAGTCACTCGATAGATGGGCAAAGGATATAAGGAGACAGCACAAAGAAATAGAAATGCAAATGGCTCTTGAACATGTGAAAAGATGTTTATATTTAAGAGAAATTTTTAAAACCTGCACTGAGATATCATCTTTGTGGATGCAAGGAAGCAGGTACTCTTTACTGGTCAGAATGTAAATTGGTACCACCTCCATGGACAGCAGTTTAGCAATATCTACCAAATTGATAGATGTATAAACCTATTCCAGAAATCTGACTTCTAGAAACTCATCCTGCAGATATACTCACATGTACAAAATGAGGAACCTCTTTATATACTGATATGGAATGAGCTCCAATACATATTAAATTAAATTAAAACAGCAGTATTTAAGACACAATATGCTACCATTTGTGCAAAAGGGGGGATTAAAATACATGTACACATTTGCTTGAATAAGCATAAATTATCTCTTGAAGGATATTGTTAACATTGATTGCAGGGAGAGGAACTGGGTGTTTAGAGAGTAGGAGTGAGAGGGAGACTTTTTACTATATATCTTTTCTCTATGCCTTTTGAATTTTGAATCATGTGACTATATTACTTATTCAAAAATTAATATTATTTTTTGGAAGAAAAATCAAACTCTCATTTTTATATATTCTTGTACCCAGTAGTTTGTAGATCCTCTTGGATTTTTCTAGTAGAAAATAAAAAAAACATATCATCTATAACAACATTGCTTTTGTTTCTTTCTAAGCCTTACACTTTTTGGTTTGTTTTGCTTTATTCACGGGCTTCCAGTACAATAGTGAGTAGAAGCATTGCTGGTCAGCATCCTTGTCATCTTCCTGACTCTTCTATTCACTCTTCTAAAAAATTAATATTATGTTAAAAATAAAATTTCTCCCCACTTCAGAACTCTGAGCTCTGTACTAAGAAGCAGAGAGGTGATGGAAACCACTTCCAGGAATAAAAATCCTATATCTCAGCTTCAGTAATTTCAGATGCCCACTAGTTGCAAATAGATTATTTATATATCTAAGGACCTCAAGTAGGGATGGGATAAGTGGGGGCTAGTGAGTAAGGCATTCACCTTGTGTGCAAAATTTAAGGGGATGCCAAAAAACTCAGTGATCAAGATAAATACTTTAATGCAATATTTTAAAAATCAAAATTAGTGCAAAAATTCATGATGAACAAAACATCAAAATTTTAAATAAAGACAATGCCATACTGAGCCATACTGGAGTGTGAGGAAAAAGGAAAAATGTGGGCCCCATATATGTGTTTTTGTGTATTCTTGAATGGTTAATTTTTTCCCGAACATTAAAGCAGTTGAAAAAATGTTGGAAAAATTGAAAAGTAGATACATTACAACTCACAGCATTAAGTTTAAATATTTTATCAACACTAAAAGCAGAATTAAAATTTACTTTCCTGCCTTTAATGGAAGCAAATTCATCAATAATATTTTCATTAAAACCAATAATAGTCTCATTAAATATTTTCTTAGGCCTAATAAGAATATATAGAATTTGGGGGAAGTGCTAGTAATCTAGTGGGATTTATATGCAATGTAGGGGCTTACCTGGTGCAGTGGTTGGGAATCCGCCCGCCAGTGCAGGGGACACAGGTTCGAGCCCTGGTTGGGGAAGATCCCACATGCCGCGGAGCAACTGGGTCCGTGCACCACGACTGCTGAGCCTGCGCTCTGGAGCCCGCGAGCCACAACTGCTGAGCCCATGTGCCACAGCTACTGAAGCCCGCGTGCCTAGAGCCCATGCTCTGCAATAAGAGAAGCCACCGCAATGAGAAGCCTGCGCACAGCAACGAAGAGTAGCCCCCGCTTGCCGCAACTAGAGGAAACCCGCGCGCAGCACCGAAGACCCAACGCAGCCAAAAATTTTTAAAAAATAAATAAATTTATAAAAATAAATAAATAAATAATACAAGGTGGATATTGGAGAATCTCTGGAAATAAGGATCACAAGGTAGACATGTACTATTTAGTTACGCCATGTTAAGGAGTTTAGATTTTATTTTGAAGGTGATGGTGAACCTCTAAAGTATTTCAAGCACATGTTTTAGGAAGATTACAATCACACCAGTGCCAAGGACTGAAAAAGGACAAGACTGGCAGTAGGTACCTGATAGATTTTTAAGTCAGAAATGTAATTCCAAGGTAGATAGGGTAAGTTTTTTTTTTTTTTTCTTCCCGGACTGGGGCACGAACCTGTGTCCCCTGCATCGGCAGGCGGACTCTCAACCACTGCGCCACCAGGGAAGCCCGATAGGGTAAGTTTTGATGACTAAATAAGAGGAGCAAGGGACTTCCCTGGTGGTCCAGTGGTTAAGACTCCACGTAGGGGGCGCGGGTTTGATCCCTGGTCGGGGAACTAAGATCCCACATGCCGCGCGGTGTGGCCAAAAAAAAAAAGAGGAGCAAAAGAGAAAAAATGAGGATGACCCACCATTCAAGATTCGCCCATTTACCACCTGTTGTGTATCCGTATTACACATTTGTTCTTGAAATGTGTGAAAGGAAATATATTACTCTCTCCTTTCTAAGAAGCATGCCAAGCACCTTTTATTTTTGTAGCTGAACTCACCAAAAAAGTTGAGGATCATTAACCTGGTCAATTTTCTCATATTACAGATGACCTATCCATAATATATATATATGACATATGTGAAATGTATCCTTCTCACCCTCACTATAGTCCTTTTCAACAAAGTTCTTTTCAAGAAACTGGCACAAAATCTGGTATTCTACCAAATATGCCAAGATTAGGATAAAAGAAAAAAAGCAGCAGGCCTCAGATAACTGGTAGGTTGACAGTTTTGTTTTCTTTTTTAGGCAAGAAGAAATATTTAAAGATGATGAAATAGGGCAGAAAAATCCATTTATATTCTTCCATGAAAGAAAGGAGGATGACCTTTTAAATAAGAATTTTTAAAATTGAAGTATAGTTGATTTACAATATTATACTAGTTTCAGGTGTACAGCACAGTGATTCAGTATTTTTACAGATTATACTCCATTAAAAGTTAGTACAAGATAAAAGCTGTAATTCCCTGTGTGGTACAATATATCCTTGTTACTTATCTATTTTATGCATAGTAGTTTGTATCTAACATCTAAGACAATGCTGCCTGCCATCCTAGGATTACTTACCTTTAAAAATAATCTTTGATATCCATTTTCAGTAATGCGGTGGCCAAAATAACCTGAAAGTCCAACCACATTACAAAACACTTGGAAATACAGAATAAAGTATAACATCCTTTTAAATGTATAGCTGAGTTTACAGGTAAGTAAAGGAAATCACTAGGGGTCGAAACACAAAGTGGAAAACCGAACACAAGAACATTTAGTGAATGTTGAAGTTTTAGCCGCTCTGATGGTGTGGTGCAAGTGGTTTGGTTATCTCACAAAGTAGGGTGCTTAGATTCTGATGCCCATGTAGAGGCAGGAGACAGAGCCTTGGGCCTAAGTAAGGCAGAGAATTGGAGCTGGGACACCTGTAGAAAGTTGGAACTTTCAAAGGACTACATCTTCAGTAAGGGTGAACTAGACAAAAAAATCCATTCACTAGTAACAAGAAACAACCTGGGATCTGGGAAGGTGGAAAAAAGGTCTTCCCACGAGGATTTGTATCCTCAAGGCTTCTTTCACATGGGTTTGAGATTCAAAATGTATACTCCTTGCAAAGTCCAAGAATCCTCCAGATCTAAAAATTAGCACAAAGTGGGTCCTAGCTGTTGATATCCCTCAGACTACTTGGCAGAAGCAACATAAAACAGCTCTAAAGGGACAAATCCTCCACAAGATCCCCACAGGTAAAGCTACACTGAACATGACTTACAATAAAAAATTATAAAACACATGAAGAAACACCCCACCATAAGCCAATGTCTCAAGATACAACAGCAGGATTAGACCCCAAATCTTCAGATAATAGAATCATCTAATGCACACTGTAAAATAACTATGCTTAAGATTAAAGACATAAGTGAAACATGATAAAAAAAGAAGACACTATTTGTTTTAAAGAGACCAAGTAGTTTTGAAAGATAATTCTAGAAATTAAAAAACACAGTTTTAATGTTAAAAACTCAATGGGTAGATTAAACCATAGATTGGGCACAGCTAAAAAGTGGTAAACTGGAACACATATACAAAATATAACACAGAGAGATAGATAAAGAATTTAAAATATGAAAGAGAGGTAAAGAGACATAGAGGACAAATGAAAAAGTAATATTCAAAGAACTAATGGCTGAGAATGTTCCAGGACTGAAGAATTAAAGATGTGAATTCTCAGATTCAGGAAGTATGAGTCCTGAGCAGGAAAAATACAAATTAAATTCACATTTAGACCATTTTGGTGTATCTTCAGAACATCAAAACAAATGATCATAATGATAATACTTAACATTTCCTGTGTGCCAGGATTGTTCTCAACACTTTACCCAAAAGACAATCATTTTAATATATTGGTATATTTTTCTTCCAGTCTTTTATCCATGCATGTTTATGTACATATGCAAAAATTTCGAAGACAAATAAGAATAATACTACACATATAATTTTGTATTCTATTTTTTTACTCAACATCTTTCCATAAGCATTTTCCTATGTCATTAAGCAGCAGCAGCAGCAACAAAGGCACAAATAACAGCTAACATTTTAGTGTCGTGGTTATGAACATGGGTTTTGAAGTCAAACTTTCTGTGTTTGAATCCCAGCTCACCACTTATTAGCTGTGTGACCTTGGGTAAGTGACTCATCCTCTCTCTGGTCCCATTTTCTCATCTGTAAGAACCTACATCCTAGAGTTATTGCGAGTTACTATTAACTAAGCTATCTGCCATGCACTGTGCTAGATGCATGAATAATCTCATTTAATCCTCACAAAACCCCTGTGGGTTAAAACTGTTATTGCCCCTATTTTACAGATGAGAAAAGTGGGGCTTAGAAAGACTAAGTGATTTGCCCAAAATCACATAGCCAGTGATGGTGCTTCAACTTGAATTCAGATGTCTCCAAAACCTATACTCTTGATTGTCATGCTACACTCTTTCTTCTTCAATATGTTTGAATGGCTTCATGGTATGTAGAGATCATAAAGCTCATCACAATATTCCCCAAATGTTGCACATTTAGATATTTTCCACTCATTTCCTATTACAAATAACCCAGTGAAGAACATCTTTGTCCATAAAATATTGTGTGAACTTCAGAAAAACCCCTTAGGGTAGTTATTTTGAAGTGGACTTAGACTAAGTATGAACATTTTAAGGCTCTTAACATAACCTGGCAAACTGCTTTCCAGAACTTTGGTAGTTTATGAGAATAAGGTTAAATATGTTTTCATATATTGACCACCTATTTATATGCTTTGACCATGTTTCTTCAAAGACATTCATTCTTCTAATTTGTTTGTATACTAAATAGTTATATATTATGTTATGGTATATACATTTATGTTATATGTATATATTTACATGTTATATATAATATATATTAAGTTATATGTTTTATAGTTATATAGTATGGATATTAGCCAGTTTTATCATATAAATTTTTAATAAACTTTTTATTGTAGAATAGCTTTAGACTTTCAGAAAAGTTGTGAAGACAGTACAGAGTTTTCATATACTCCATACCCAGTTTCCTCTATTGTTACACCTTACATTAGTATGGTACAGTTGTCACAACTAATGAACCAATACATTATTAACTAAAGTTCATACTTTATTCAGGTTTCCTTATTTTTTTTTAACCTAATGTCCTTTATCATCCAGGATACCACAGTACATTTAGTCATCATGTCTTCTTAGGCTCCTTTTGCTGTGGCTTTTTTTGCCTGTTAAACTTTTTTTTGCAAATCTTTTACTTCCAATTTATAATTTGTCTTTCTCATGTATGAGGTTTTTTTCTGATGCATATAAAAAGTAAATTGTATATTCAAATATATCAGTATTTTCTTCTGTGATATCTTCTCCTGTATTTATACTTAGGAAGTTCTTCCCCATATCAGATTGAGGAAAATGTTTACCTATATAATTTCTTATTGTTTCATACTTTCACTTTTATATTTATATCTAACTCACTAGTCCACATGGAATTTATTTTGGTATATGGTATGAAGGAGGCAGTCTAATTTACTTTTTCCCAAATAGTTACCATTTCTCTGTGCACCATCTCTTATAAATTCCTTTCTTTTCCCACTGATTTGTGATTCTCTATTACCTATTAAGGTTTGTTTCTGGGCTGTCTATTCTTTTCCACTGTTAGGATGACCAATCATCCCAGTTTGTTCAGGACCGTCTCAGTTTTAGCACCAAAAGTCCCATGTCCTGGGCAGCCCCTCAGTCCTGGGCAAACCCCCCATTGGATAGAGTGGTTGGTCAACATATCCACTGTCTTTTCTTGTGCCATTGCTATGCTGTCTTATTTACTGTTGCTTTATAATACATCTTCATATCTAATAGAGCAAGTACCCCTCACTGTTCTCCCCAAAAATTGATTGTTTCTCCTTCTAGATGAAATTCAGAGTATTTTACCAAATCCCAAAATAAAAATTCTAGTGGGATTGCATTACAGTTACAAATAATTTGAGGACAGACATTTTTGCAATATTGAGTCTTCTCATGCAATATGGAATGCCTCTTTCAAGTCTTCTTGCATGTTTCTTATCAAAGATTCAAAGTTGTTTTCATATAGGCCCTTACATACATTTCATTCCTAGGCAATCTAAAATTTTATACTGCTATATTAAATGGGATCTTTTTTCCTCCATTATATTTTCTAAATAATTAAAAAGATATTTTTATGTATATCCACACAATTTTACCTAAATGCATAAATGTGAATTATACACATGCTTTATTTATTAATCACAGCCTTTTTTTTCTTTTGTTTTTTGCTTGGCTACCCCAACTCTTCTCCACTTCTACCCCTGCCACACATGTTAATAACCTAATATGTACCTTTCCGTTTTCCCCATACTTAGAGAAATCTATACAGATAGATATAGATAGATGATAGATGGTAGATAGATAGATAGATAGATAGATAGATAGATAGATAGATAGATAGGTAGATAGATGATAGACGATAGATAGGTAAATATGTTTTTTGCTCATTGATTTTTTGTGTACTTTTATTTATTTTTAACATCTTGATTGGAGTATAATTGCTTTACTATGTTGTGTTAGTTGCTGCTGTATAACAAAGTGAATCAGCTATATGTATACGTATATCCCCATATCCCCTTCCTCTTGAGCCTCTCTCCCACCCTCCCTATCCTACCCTTCTAGGTGGTCACAAGGCATGGAGCTGATCTCCCTGTGCTATGCAGCAGTCACTGATTTTTTTAAAATGGAGTCATATTATATACATCAGTAGATATTTCCAGATTGTTTACCATGACTATAATACTAAATATTTCTACCATCAATGTGTAAGAACACCTGTATGGGAAAAAGCACTCTTTCTCCTGTGTTTCTCCTTTACTCTCACACTACTACCACACAATATCTCTGACACCAGATGTGTGGTTTTTCCACACATCAAGCAATTCTCTGACACCAGATGGGTGTCCTACAATTCAATTCAGTCCTAACGCTATCTACTTAGCGTCAGATCTCACAAATTAAGGGTTCAGTCCCACAAGACTCCCCCTACTTCAGACACAAGTTGAAAGTCCCAGCTTGTCACCTGTACTTCTCACTGACCAGCTAAAAATCGGGGTTCTGATGACCCCTCCTTGGGTTTAATATCGATAACTTTATGTTTACCAGTTTATGATAAAGGATATAATAAAGGATATGAATGTACAGCCAGATGAAGAGATACATAGGGCGAGGTCCAGAAGGGCACTGAGCCCAGGGGCTTCTCTCCTCATGGATTTGGGATGCGGCACCCTCCCAAACTTCTAATCATGGTTTGGTCTTTCTGGTGATGAGTTCCCATCCTGAAGTTATTCAGGAGCCCACTAAGAGTTGCCTCATTAGAACAAAAGACATTCTTATTGCCCAGGAAATTACAGGGGATTTAGGAGCTCTGTGTCAGCAACCAGGGGCAAAGGCCAAATATTAGAACAAAAGATGCTACTGGTACTCTTATCACTTAGGAAATTTACAAGGGTTTCAGGAGCTCTGTGCCAGGAACTGGGAACAGAGACCAATATATATATTTTTCTATTATTTCACAATATTCTTTTTCCCCCATATCCACCAGCAATAAATTTTTGCCGCTCCTAAACCACCCAAATGTCCATCATAGGAGATTTGCTGGGTAAAATATGGCACACTGGAACAATGGAATACCATGCAGCTGTTAAAAGAAATTAGAAAGTTTCTATATACTGCTATGGAGTGATCTCCATTAAGTGAAAAAGCAAGGCGCACAACAGTATTATGAAAGAAAGTGGGAAAATAAGAACATATACATGCTTGTTTATGTTTTCAAAAATAAACAATGGAAGTATAAACTAAGAGCTAATAAAGATTGTTACCTCTAAGAAGAAGAAGGAACAGTCTATTGGGGGTCAGGAATGAAAGATAGACTTCTCTGAATGTGTCACTAGTTTTGACTTTGGAATCATGTAAATGTTTTTCACAATTATAATAAAAATTAAACAAAAAACTCCCTAACATTTGAAAACAAAATAAATACAACAAATTACATATATATCAGTTGTTGGCAGAGCAACACAGAATTATTCCACGTTTCTTTAAGGCACAGTAATTTGACTCAACTGGTGGGATAGACCCAAAAGAGAAAAAAAATCACAAAGAAATCAAATTACTTTCAATAACCGTATTTGTTAGCAATAGTACTGGAATTGTTATTTTAAAACTATAAGATATGTATTGTAGAATAGAGTAAATAAATAATTATGTTAATGTCATTAGCAACTGAGATTTCAGCATGAGAAAAGGGACACAAATATAAAATCAAAGTAGTTGAGAACAAATTCTATAATTTCAATTTTGAGCTGAAAATATCAGGATGAACTGATTTATTTTTCTCTTTCTAAAAATATACTTTTAATGTTTTTATAGTTGAATACATCTATCTCTTCTTTTATATAACTTCCAGATATATAGCCTTTATTAGAAAGATTTCTTCTGCCCCTGCACTGTACTCACAGTCTACCAGACTTTCCATGTTTACCATTTTACTTTTATATTAAGTATTAAACTATCTGGAATTTATTTTTCAAAAATGTATAAGATAAGAATACATTTTTATTTTCTTCCAAATGGATAGCCAATTGTGCCAGTATCAATTATCAAATAATCTATACTTTTCCCACTGAACTGAACTATTGTCTTGGTCATACATTAACTTTTCACATATCCTGGTGTCTCATTTTGGATTTACTTTTCTGTTACACTGATCTTTTTGTCTAATCTTATATTAATATTATGTTGATTTGATCACAATGGCTTAATAGCATTTCCTAATACCTAGCAAGACAAATCCTCCTTCAGTGTTCTTATTTTTCAGACTTTTCTTGACGACTCATTTTATCCAATTCTCCCTAAAAAATCTTGTTGGGATTCTATTTGGAATTGCTTTACATTTATATATTAATTCTGGGATAACTGACATTTTTCCATTAGGTCTCCCCATTCAAGAACACTGCATGTGCCTTTTCATTAGCTCACGAGATTGTCTTATATTTATAAAATATTTATAATGAAATTTTATAGGTTTCTTCATATAGCTCCTGTGACTTTCTGGCTAAATATATTCCAAAGTATTTTATAGGTTCTTGAAAAGTTTTTTTCCAGCTTTATTGAGGTATATATACTTGACAAATAAAAATTGTATATATTTAAGGTGTACAACGTGATGTTTTGATATACCTATATATTGTTAAATTATTACCACAATTAAACTAATTAACATATCCCTCACTTCACATAGTTATTATTTTTGTGTGTGTGTGAGAACACTTAAGATTAACTACATTTAAGTTTTTATTTAATCTTAATTAACTTAAATGTAAATAGCTACACGTGACTAGTAGCTACCATATCAAACAGCACAGGTCTATATTATCTAAAATAATGTTAAATAATAACAATAGTAGGTATGTCTTTATAGTCCCTGCTTTTAATCAAAATGGTTTTAACTTTAGCTACTTAGGATACTCTTTGTCTTGGGTTTTGGTAAACAGGCTGTTATATTTAGGGCTTTTTTCTATTCTTATTTTACTTAGAGTTTTTATCAGGAATTCCTGCTGAATTTTGTCAAATTACTTTTACTATTTATTTATGTGATCATAGGGCTTTTTCCTTTAACTTAGTGGTATAATGGATTATGATGATAGATTTTCTTATGTCTAACCACTCTCATTCCTGGAATAACCCATATTTAGTCATAGTCTAATTTGTTATTAAATGATTTTAAAATAATGTGATTGTGATTTAATGTGATTTTAACTAGAAATTATGTTATTTCTTTTTAAAATTTTTATTTTATATTGGAGTATAGTTGATTAACAATGTTGTGTTAGTTTCAGGTGTACAGAAAAGTGATTCAGTTATACATGTACATATATCCATTCTTTTTCAGATTGTTTTCCCATTTAGGTTATTACAGAATATTGAGCAGAGTTCCCTGTGCTCTACAGTAGCTCTATTTTCTTCAAGAGTACCTAGATCTTTCTGTTTCTCTGCCGTGACAAGGTAGAACTATGCTCCCCCTGTTGGGCATAGATCACCATTTCTGTAGAGCTCAGATCACCTAGGATGCAGCCCATCTTCACATGCATATTCAATTACTTATTCAAAAGGTAAGAAGATAGAATTGGACTAGGGGAAAACAGATAAAAGGTAAATAAACCTAAAATTCCTTCTCTAGACTTAGACTAGGCAGTTCTTGGAAAAATGGTAAAAATGACCAAGTTGATTACTATTCCTTTTACCACATAGATTTTTTTCTAGTGTATCAACAGGAATAAAAACTGGCTGATTAATTTAAATCTAGTGGGCAGTTCCCAGGAACAAAGTAAAGAGGCAGCAAGGGGCATGTAAGACAGATAAATTAAACTAAAGAAAATGATTGCAGAAGTAACAATTTAAGCAAAGTTACAGTTGGTGTGCTTTATATACAGGCAAATATTCACTGAAATATATAGTATCTTCTAAATACTCTAAAAATTAAAACTTCTACCAAATAAAGAGACAAGTGAAATAAAAGACCATCTTTGGCAGAAGTAAAATACTATCAGAACTAATTGGGGAGTATAACAATTAAAAATGAGAAAGATAGAGTAAAAATTAGGATGATACTAATGGACATCCCAGATAAAGCACCTTCATTCTGCCTACCTAATACCTTCAATGCACCCAAGGGTTGCTAGGGCAAAGACACAGGCTACAGAATTGGCAGCTTCTCTGACTCCCACTTCAAAGGAGACACAAAGTTCATGGTTACATGAGGGAACATGAGTATGTATAAACCAAACTTGGCATATCTGTACTAATTTTTACATATACTACACTTCTTAAAGTTAAGTCCAGCCCACATAAAGAATCAAATGCTCTTATACATCCACTGTGCTGTATAAACTCTGAACTTCTACCAAATTCCAGTTCAGCACTACCTTTTCTCATGACTAAATAAATCCCACAGCAGCTATAAAACAAGACAGTTCTTACTGATGCCCTAGTAATTTTTATCATTATTCCAGTGAGCCAAGTTTGATAGTTTTTTGTTTTTTGTTGCGATACGCGGGCCGCTCACTGTTGTGGCCTCTCCCGTTGTGGAGCACAGGGTCCGGACGCGCAGGCTCAGCGGCCATGGCTCACGGGCCCAGCTGCTCTGCGGCACGTGGGATCCTCCCGGACCAGGGCACGAATCCGTGTCCCCTGCATCGGCAGGCGGACTCTCAACCACTGCGCCACCAGGGAAGCCCCTGATAGTTTTTTTTTTTAAGTTGATAGTTTCTAATACGTTATGACCCACTAAAGTATCAGTAAATGTGCACAAATGACTGGTAAATAAGGAGCAAATGCATCATGTTTCCAGAGAAATGAGCAGCAGATAAGCATTTGATTTATATTTTACTGTGATTAAGAAAACTGTGCTTCTGCCAGAACAGAAGACCGAAAAGGCAGGATTTTATTAAAAAGCTCACAGACAGCCTCAATTTCTGGAATCTGACATCAACTTTATCCTCATCTCCTTACGTTATTTGTTCCCAGGATGCCACCATCATTTGGATAATTTTCCTAGCGAAGTTGCTTCATCCCCAACATAGAGCCCATCTGCAAAGACTGGGACAGATCTCTCTTTTACTTCCTCCCTCCCTTCCTTAAAAGAAGTTGCTTCCTTATAGTGCAGGCCTTGAGAAGTGAGACTCAACTGTAACTCTAGGCCAAGGCAACAGGAGCTGAAGTTAAATTTGCTTTTGCTTAGCCACACAGAAATGGATGTGAATGTAGGGCAGAGACAGAAATATACTCTTGAGATAATTTTTTATTATATAAAAGTAAGTAAATATGTATCTATGCTTATGTAACTGTGTATGTGAGTGTGCATGTAATTATGGGCGGAAATGAGGTTTTACTGAAAATATCTGGGAAAAAGAGAAACCCTGAATGCTTGTTGGCTTGTTCTAAACCTGGCTGTGATCCATGAAGAAAACACTGTCAAAATCAACTTTATAAGAACTCTGGAAACAAATCAAAAGTTTATAGCAACTATACTTGTTGAGTGACATCACCAAAAATGGCAGAGTAGGGAACTCCAGGGTTCCATCTCCATGAAAACAACTAATAAGTGGTCAAAAACTGTCAAGTTTTTCAGAATTCTGGAATCTAATTTAAAAAATACAAGCAGTGGAAAGTTTAATGAGGAAAAAATTGGCTACACTGCAGTAAAAGAGTGCTGTGGTGTTTTTAATCACCTACCTACCAACTCCTCACTCCCCAGGTCAGTGGCAGCCATGAAGATGACATCCTGCACTCCTGGCACAGGTTGATATTGCCAGAGTGAGCAATACAGACCTTGTTCCCAAGGATTGTGATTGTTTCTTTCAAACTGACTAGTGGCTCCCTCAAGGACTGGTATAAGGGCCTGCCTTTATTTCATCTGAATTAGAGCAATCTCAGGGCTTCCTCAGTGGCTTTTGCCAAAAGCATTTAAAAGCAAAAGTATTGTCTGGAGCAGCCTGGGGGAAGGGATAACAGTAGAGACAAGAAATAGACAGCCTGAAAAGCCCTGGAAAAAGGGAGTTGGGAAAGGAAGCCTTCCAACAGCTCTCATGTATACCAGGGAATTGAGAAAGCTACATGCATGCCAAGAGCTAGACACATGTTCAGAAAAGGCCTGAGAAGATTTAAGCTTTCACCTCTGCCTGATCTTCAGGATTTGTCCAAGCAGGAACTGAAGGTTAAGGCAGAGTTGTAAAGGAACTGGCTAAGCGTTTACAGAGTCCCCCAACGCAGAGGCAATCTACAAACATTGGGAGAGTACTTTTCTCTTTCTCTTTTTTCCTTTCTGTATTTCTTTTCTTGGCTCTAAGCATTTAAGAAAATTCCATCAAAATACTAGTTGACCACTAATCTAATGGAATACAAACCTAACTGGCCACATTACACAATACAGTAGTCTCCCCTTATCTATGAGGGATACGTTCCAAGACCTCCAGTGGATACCTGAAACTGAAGATAGTACCAAATTCTATATATATGAATACTGTGTTTTTTCCTATACATACATACTTATGATAAAGTTTAATTTATAAATTAGGCACAGTGAGAGACTAACAATAGTAATAACAATAACACTGAACAATTATAACAGTATACTGTAATAAAAGTAATGTGAATGTGGTCTCTCTCTTTCACTCTCCCTCTCAAAATATCATATTGTACAAACTTAATGCCTTTTCCATCCTAACCAAACACTTATCATGCACTGTGGCCATAACTCTTGTAGTTTGAGGTGCAACAGGAAAACTATCATGAATTTCTTTTTCCTTCTTCCTGATTTCACAGATAGAAGATTCTTTCTTACTGTAGATCTTAGCAACCTCAGCAAACAATTTTTTTCTTCCCTTATTAAGTCAAGAACTTTCACCTTTTCATTTAAAGGAAGCACTTTAAAGCTTCTCTTTGGCATATGTAAATTGCTAGCATCACTACTCTTATGCTTTGGGGCCATTATTAAGTAAAATAAGGGTTATTTGAACACAAGCACTGCAATACTGTGACAGTTGATCTAATAACCAAGATGGCCACTAAGTGACTAACAGGCAGGAAATGCTGGACAAAGGGATGATTCATGTCTCAAGTGGGACAGAGTGGAACAATGAGATTTCATCATGCTACTCAGAACAGTACACAATTTAAAACCTACGAATTATTTATTTCTGGAATTTTCCATTTAATATTTTCAGACCATGGTTGACTGTGGGTAACTGAAACCATGGAAAGTGAAACTGAGAATAAGGGGGAACTACTGTAGAGATTTTATAAAAATAGTTTAGAAAAGTTATTAAACAAAT
The DNA here is from genome assembly GCF_964374135.1 of Grampus griseus. Taxonomy (NCBI): domain Eukaryota; kingdom Metazoa; phylum Chordata; class Mammalia; order Artiodactyla; family Delphinidae; genus Grampus; species Grampus griseus. Next base: position 87,085,012 of record NC_138999.1, on the reverse strand, counting down.
ACAGTCCACAATAGGAAGCAAAACACACCCTGAGGAAGAGGAACAATCGTATTTCAAAAGTTGCCATATTATAACATTCAAAATATCCAGTTTTCAACAAAAATTAAAGGAAGCCAAAGAAAGGAGAAAGAATGGCACATTCACAGGAAAAAAAGAAATTAATAGAAACTGTCCCTAAAGAAGCTGAGACATTGTTTTTACTAGACAAAGAGTTTAAATCAACTGTCTTAAATATGCCCAAAGAGCTAAAGGAAACCAAGAACAAAGAACTAAAGGAGAGTAGAACAATATCACACCAAGCAGAGAATATCAATAAAGAGATATAAATTATAAAAAGGAATGAAAAAGAAATTCTGGGGTTGAAAAGTATAATAACTGAAATAAAAAATTCACTAGAGGAGAGAGTTTTGAGCAAGGTTTGAGCAAGGAGAAGAAAGAATCAATGAACTTGAAGATAGATTAATCCATATTATCTGGTCTGAGGAGCAGGAAGAAAAAGGAATAAAGAAAAATTAATAGAGCCTAAGAGACTGATAAGACACTATCAATCATACTAACATATGCAAATGGGATTCCTGGAGGGATGGAAGAGAGAGAAAAGGGAATAAAAAATATTTAAAGAAATAATAACTGATAACTTCCCAAATTTGATGAAAGACATGAACCTATGTATACACGAAGAAGCTAACAACCTCCAAGCAGTGTAAATTCAAGAGATCCACACTGAGACACATTATAGTCAAATGGTCAAAATACAAAGCCAAAGAGAGAATTTTGAAATAATGAAGAAGTGACTCATCATGTACACGAGAGCCTCAATAAGATTAACAGCCTATTTCTCTTCAGAAGCCATGGAGGCCAGAAGACAATGGGGTCACATATTCAAAGTGCTGAAAGAAAAAAACTGTCAAGCAAGAATCCTATATGTGGCAAAACTATGCTTCAAAAACAAAGTAGAAATTAAGATATTCCCAGATAAACAAAAACTGAGGGAGTTTGTTACTAGTAGACCTGCCCTGCAAGAAATGTTAAAGGAGGTCCTTCAGGCTGAAATGAAAGGACACTAGACAATAACTCAAAGCCGTATGAAGAAATAATGAACAACACAAAGATAGCTACATAGGTAAATGTATAGGCCAGTATTACTGCATTTTTTGTTTGTAACTCTTTTCTTTTCCTACAGTATTTAAAAGACAAATACCTAAAAATAATTATAAATCTATGTTATTGGACACACAATATATAAAGGTGTAATTTGTGACATTAATAACATAAAGAGTGGGGGAAAGGGCTACACAGGCATAGGGTTATTGTATGCCATTTAAATTATTGATATCAATTCAAATTATTGGGTTGGCCAAAGTTTTCATTTGGTTTTATTCTGTTAGATGGCTCTAGTGGCACTTAGTTGTCCTTAACTTCGTTAGAAACAATTTTGCTAGATTGTATGTGACAGCTGTCATATCAGCATGCATTTGAAAAAAGACATCAAAATTGGTGAATTTTTGTGTAGCCATTTTAATATTGAAGATGGAAGGAAAAAAGCAACATTCTCAGCATGTTATGCTTTATTATTTCAAGAAAGGTAAAAATGCAATTGAAACTCAAAAAACGATTTGTGCAGTATATGGAGAAGGTGCCGTAACTGATCAAACGTGTCAAAAGTGGTTTGTGAAGTTTTGTGCTGGAGATTTCTTGCTGGATGATGCTCCATGGTCGGGTAGACCAGTTGAAGTTGATAGAGATCAAATCAAGACATTAATTGAGAATAATCAATGTTATACCACGTGGGAGATAGCCAACATACTCAAAATATCCAAATCAAGCACTGAAAATCATTTGCACCAGCTTGGTTTTGTCAATAGCTTTGATGTTTGGGTTCCACATAAGTTAAGTGAAAAGAATCTTGACTATATTTCCACATGCGATTCTCTACTGAAACATAAGTTCCGTTTTACTTTTTTTTACTGAAAAGTTCTTTTTTTACTGAAAAGTTCCGTTTTTAAAACAAATTGTGATGGGCAATGAAAAGTGGATACTGTACAATAATGTGAAATGGAAGAAATCGTGGGGCAAGTGAAATGAACCACCACCAACCACCCCAAAGGCCAGTCTTCATCCAAAGAAGGTGATGTTGTGTATATGGCAGATTGGAAGGGAGTCCTCTATTATGAGCTCCTTCCAGAAAACCAAACAATTAATTCCAACAAGTACGGCTCCCAATTAGACCAACTGAAAGCAGCACTCGACAAAAAGCGTCCAGAATTAGTCAACAGAAAATGCATAATTGTCCATCAGGATAATGCAAGACCGCTTGTTTCTTTGATGACCAGGAAAAAACTGTTACAGCCTGGCTGGGAAGTTCTGATTCATCTGCCGTATTCACCAGACATTGCACCTTCAGATTTCCATTTGTTTAAGTCTTTACAAAACTCTCTTAATGGAAAAGATTTCAATTCCTTGGAAGACTGTAAAAGGCACCTGGAAGAGTTCTTTGCTAAAAAAAAATTAAAAGTTTTGGGAAGATGGAATTATGAAGTTGCCTGAAAAATGGCAGAATGTAGTGGAACAAAAGGGTGAATACATTGTTCAATAAAGTTCTTGGCGAAAATGAAAAATGTGTCTTTTAGTTTTACTTAAAAACTGAAGGCACTTTTTGGCCAACCCAATAGACTGTTATAACTATAGGATATTAAATGTCTTCCCCATGGTAACCACTAAGAAAATATCTATAGAATGTACACAAAAGGAAATGAGAAGGGAACCTAAATGTGTCACTACATAAAATCAACTAAACACAAAGGGAAATGAGGGACGAAAAAACTATAAGACACATAGAAAACAAATAGCAAAATGGCAGAAACACTTTATTTTTCCTGAGGAGTAAGGGATTTAAGCTCCACATCAGGCACCCAATTCTTAGATCCTTCACAGAAAATAAAAGACCCTCAAACACCTGGCTTTGAAAACCAATGAGTAATAGTCCAGGAAAACTGTAGAACTACAGGGAACAGAAAAACCCACTCTTGAAGGGGTCATGTGCAGCCATAGCCCTGGCACAACAGGAGGGTGCAAGCAACCCACACAGGGGACATTCCTTGAGTGCCTGGCTCTGGTGGCTAGGTGGGATTGCACTTCCAAACCCCACAGACATCTCCTACATAAGGCCATTCCTTCAAGACTGGGAGAGGTAACTGATTTACCTAATACATAGAAACAAATGCAGAGAGTTAAGCAAAAGAGGAAACAGATTGTTCCAATCAAAAGAACATGACAAAACCTCAGAAAAAGCACTAAACAAAATGGAGATAAACAATATACCTGATAAAGAGTTCAAAGTAATGGACATAAAGATGCTCACCAAATTCGGGAAAAGAATGGAGAAACACAGTAAGACCCTCAACAAAGAAATAGAAAATATAAGAAAATACCAACACAACTACCATATGACCCAGCTATTCCACTTCTGGGTATTTTCTAAATAGGACAAAAACACGAATTCAAAAAGATATATGCACCCCCATGTTCATTGTAGCATTATTTACAGTATCCAAGATATGGAAACAACTTAAGTGTCCACCAATGTATGAGTCGATAAGGAAGATGTTATATATATGTACAATGGAATACTATTCATTCATAAAAAAATTGAAATCCTGCCATTTGTGACAACATGGATGGACCTTGAGGGTATTATGCTATATATATATATTCTTTTTCAGATTCTTTTCCATTATAGGTTATTACAAGATATTGAATATAGTTCCCTGTGTTATACAGTAGCTTCTTGTTGTTTATTTATTTTCCATACAGTAGGGTGTATCTGTTAATCCCAGATTCCTAATTTATCGGTCCCCCTCCCTTTGCCCTTTGGTAACTATAAATTTGCTTTCTATGTGTGTCAGTCTATTTCTGTTTTGTAAATACATTCCTTTGTATTTTTTTTTAGAGTCCATATATAAGTGATATCAAGATATTTATCTTTCTCTGACTTCACTTAGTATGATAATCTCTAGGTCCATCCATGTTGCTGCAAATGGCACTATTTCATTCTTTTTTATGGCTGAGTAACATTCCATTATATATATAATATTCCATTTTATACATATATATATATATATTCTCACATCTTCTTTATCTATTCATCAGTCAGTGGACATTTAGGTTGCTTCCATGTCTTGGCTATTATAATAGTGCTGCTATGAACATAGGGGTGCATGTGTCTTTTCAAATTAGAGTTTTTGTCTTTTCCGGATATAAATCCAGGAATGGGATTGCTGGATCATATGGTAACTCTACTTTTAGTTTTTAAAGGAACCTCCATACTGTTCTCCATAGTGACTGCACCAACTTACATTCCCACCAACAGTACAAGAGGGTTCCCATTTCTCCACACCCTCTTCAGCATTTACTATTTGTACTTTTTGATGGCCATTCTGGCCAGCATGAGGTAGTACCTCATCGTAGTTTTGATTTGTATTTCCCTAATAATTAGCGATGTTGAGCATCTATTCATCTGCTTCTTGGACATCTGGATGTCTTCTTTGGAGAAATGTCTATTTAGGTATTCTGCTCATTTTTTGATTGGGTTGTTTGTTTTTTTGATATTGAACTGTATAAGCTACTTGTATATTTTGGAAATTAATTCCTTGTTAGTCGCATCATTTGCGAATATTTTCTCCATTCCATAGGTTGTCTTTTCATTTTGTTTATGATTTCCTTTGCTGTGCAAAAGCTTATAAGTTTAAATTAGGTCCCATTTGTTTATTTTTGGTTTTGCTTCCATTACTTTAGGAAACGATCCAAAAAAATATTGCTATGATTTATGTCAAAGGGTGTTCTATGATTTCCTCTAGGAGTTTTATAGTATCCAGTGTTACATTTAAGTTTTAATCCTTTTTTTTTTTTTTTTTGCAGTACGCGGGCCTCTCACTGTTGTGGCCTCTCCCGTTGCGGAGCACAGGCTCCAGACGCGCAGGCTCAGCAGCCATGGCTCACAGCCCCAGCCGCTCTGCGGCATGTGGGATCTTTCCGGACCGAGGCATGAACCCGTGTCCCCTGCACCAGCAGGCGGACTCTCAACCACTGTGCCACCAGGGAAGCCCCAGTTTTAATCCATTTTGAGTTTATTTTTGTATATGGTGTTAGAGAATGTTCTAATTTCATTTTTTTACATGCAGCTGTCCAGTTTTCCCAGCACCACTTATTGAAAAGACTATCTTTTCTCCACTGTATTTTCTTGCCTCCTTTGTCATAGATTAATTGATATGGTCAGTTGATTTTCCACATGGGTGCCAAGACCATTCAATAGGGGAAAGGATAATCTCTTCAACAAATGGTTTTGGGAAAACTGGATAAGACGTCCACATACAAAAGAATAAAGTAGGACCCTTACTTTACACCATATACAAAAATTAGCTCAAAATGGATCAAAGACCTAAATATAAGACCCCAAACTATATAACTCTTAGAAAAAAACATAGGGGAAATCTTCATGATAGCGGTTTTGGCAACAGTTTCTTGGATATAACACCAAAGGTACAGGGAACAAAAGGAAAAATGCATTAGATGCCACAACAATCAAAAATTTTGTGCATCAAAGTATACTATCGTGATTATGAATTAGTAATCCACAGAATAGGAGAAAATATTTTCAAAGCATATATCTGATAAGTTGTTAGTTTCTAGAATATATAAAGAATGCCTACAACTAAACAACAGTAAAAGATAAAAACCAACCAACTCAATTTTAAAAATGGGCAAAGGACTTGAATGGACATTTCTCCAAAGAAGATATACAAATGACCAATTATCACATGCAAAGATGCTCAATATTACTAGGGAAATCAAACATCACTAGCGAAGTGCAAATCAAAACCACAATGAAGGTGATATCAGCCCTGAACCAAGATGGCAGAGTAGAAGGACGTGCTCTCACTCTCTCTTGTGAGAACACCAGAATCATAACTAGCTGCTGGACAATCATCGACAGGAAGACACTGGAACTCACCAAAAAAGATACCCACATCCAAAGACAAAGAAGCTACAATGAGACAGTAGGAGGGGCACAATCACAGTAAAATCAAATCCCATAACTGCTGGGTGGGTGACTCACAGACTGGAGAACACTTATACCACAGAAGTCCACCCACTGGAGTGAAGATTCTGAGCCTCACATCAGGTTTCCCAACCTGGGGTCCGGGGGTCCGGCAACAAGAGGAGGAATTCCTAGAGAATCAGACTTTGAAGCCTAGTGGAATTTGATTGCAGGACTTTGACAGGACATGGGGAAACAGAGACTCCACTCTTGGAGGGCACACACAAAGTAATGTGTGAATCACGACCCAGGGGAAGGAGCAGTGACCCCAGGGGAAACTGAACCAGACCTACCAGCTAGTGTTGGAGGGTGTCCCACAGAGGCAGGGGGTGGCTGTGGCTCATGGCGGGGACAAGGACACTGGCAGCAGAAGTTCTGGGAAGTACTCCTTGTCATGAGCCCTCCCAGAGTCTGCCACTAGCCCCACCAAAGAGCCCAGGTAGGCTCCAGTGTTGGGTTGCCTCAGGCCAAAAAACCAAGAGGCAGGGAACCCAGCCCCACCCATCAGCAGTCAAGGGGATTAAAGTTCTACTGAGCTCTGCCCAGAAGAGCAACAGTCAGCTCTAACCACCGCCAGTCCCTCCGATCAGGAAACTTGCACAAGCCTATTAGATAGCCTCATCCACCAGAGGGCAGACAACAGAAGCAAGAAATACAATCCTGCAGCCTGTGGAACAAAATCCACATTCACAGAAAGACAGACAATATGAAAAGGCAGAGAGCTATGTACCAGATGAAGGAACAAGATAAAACCCCAGAAAAACAACTAAATGAAGTGGAGATAGGTAACCTTCCAGAAAGAGAATTCAGAATAATGATAGTGAGGATGATCCAGGACCTCAGAAAAAGAATGGAGGCAAAGATCGAGAAGATGCAAGAAATGTTTAACAAAGACCTAGAAGAATTAAAGAACAAAAAAACAGATGAACAATACAATAATTGAAATGAAAACTACACTAGAAGGAATCAATAGCAGAATAACTGAGACAGAAGAATGGATAAGTGACCTGGAAGACAGAATGGTGGAATTCAATGCTGCGGAACAGAATAAAGAAAAAAGAATGGAAAGAAATGAAGACTGCCTAAGAGACCTCTGGGACAACATTAAATGCAAGAACATTCGCATTATATGGGTCCCAGAAGGAGAAGAGAGAGAGAAAGGATCCAAGAAAATATTTGAAGAGATTATAGTCAAAAACTTCCCTAACATGGAAAGGAAATAGCCACCCAGTCCAGGAAGCGCAGCAAGTCCCATACAGGATAAACACAAGGAGAAACATGCCGAAACACATAGTAATCAAATTGACAAAAATTAAGACAAAGAAAAATTACTGAAAGCAGCAAGGGAAAAATGACAAAAAACATACAAGGGAACTCCAATAAGGTTAAGAGCTGATTTCTCAGCAGAAACTCTACAAGCCAGAAGGGAGTGGCATGATATACTTAAAGTGATGAAAGGAAAGAAACTACAACCAAGATTACTCTACATGGCAAGGATCTCATTCAGATTCGATGGAGAAATCAAAAGCTTTACAGACAAGCAAAAGCTAAGGGAATTCAGCACCACGAAACCAGATGTACAACAAATGCTAAAGGAACTTCTCTAAGTGGGAAACACAAGAGAAGAAAGTGACCTACAAAAACAAACCCAAAACAATTAAGAAAATGGTCAAAGGAACATACATATCGATAATTACCTTAAACGTGAATGGATTAAATGCTCCAGCCAAAAGACACAGGCTCACTGAATGGATACAAAAACAAGACCCATATATATGCTGTCTACAAGAGACCCACTTCAGACCTAGGGACACATACAGACTGAAAGTGAGCGGATGGAAAAAGATATTCCATGCAAATGGAAATCAAAAGAAAGCTGGAGTAGCAATTCTCATATCAGATAAAATAGGCTTTAAAATAAAGAATGTTACAAGAGACAAGGAAGGACACTACATAATGATCAAGGGATCAATCCAAGAAGAAGATATAACAATTATAAATATATATGCACCCAACATAGGAGCACCTCAATACATAAGGCAACTGCTAAGAGCTATAAAAGAGGAAATCGACAGTAACACAATAATAGTGGGGGACTTTAACACCTCACTTACACCAATGGACAGATCAACCAAAATGAAAATAAATAAGGAAACAGAAGATTTAAATGACACAATAGACCAGAGAGATTTAATTGATATTTATAGGACATTCCATCCAAAACCAGCAGAATACACTTTCCTCTCAAGTGCGCACAGAACGTTCTCCAGGATAGATCACATCTTGGGTCACAAATCAAGCCTCAGTAAATTTAAGAAAATTGAAATCATATCAAGCATCTTTTCTGACCACAATGCTATGAGACTAGAAATGAATTACAGGGAAAAAAATGTAAAAAACACAAACACATGGAGGCTAAACAATACGTTACTAAATAACCAAGAGATCATTGAAGAAATCAAAGAGGAACTCAAAAAATACCTAGAGACAAAGGACAATGAAAACACGACTATCCAAAACCTATGGGATACAGCAAAAGCAGTTCTAAGAAGGAAATTTATAGCTATACAAGCCTACCTCAAGAAACAAGAAAAATCTCAAATAAACAATCTAACCTCGCACCTAAAGGAACTAGAGAAAGAAGAACAAACAAAACCCAAAGTTAGCAGAAAGAAAGAAATCATAAAGATCAGAGCAGAAATAAATGAAATAGAAACAAAGAAAACAATAGCAAAGATCAGTAAAACTAAAAGCTGGTTCTTTGAGAAGATAAACAAAATTGATAAACCATTAGCCAGACTCATCAAGGAAAACAGGGAGAGGGCTCAAATCAATAAAATTAGAAATGAAAAAGAAGTTACAACAGACACTGCAAAAATACAAAGCATCCTAAGAGACTAATACAAGCAACTCTATACCAATAAAATGGAAAACCTGGAAGAAATGGACAAATCCTTAGAAAGGTATAACCTTCCAAGACTGAACCAGGAAGAAACAGAAAATATGAACAGACCAATCACAAGTAATGAAATTGAAACTGTGATTAAAAATCTTCCAACAAACAAAAGTCCAGGACCAGATGGTTTCACAGGTGAATTCTATCAAACATTTAGAGAAGAGCTAACACCCATCCTTCTCAAACTCTTCCAAAAAATTGCAGAGGAAGGAACACTGCCAATCTCATTCTATGAGGCCACCATCACCCTGATACCAAAACCCAACAAAGATACCATAAAAGAAGAAAATTACAGACCAATATCACTGATGAATATAGATGCAAAAATCCTCAACAAAGTACTAGCAAACAGAATCCAACAACACATTGAAAGGATCATACGCCACGATCAAGTGGGATTATTCCAGGGATGCAAGGATTCTTCAATATATGAAAATCAATCAATGTGATATACCATATTAACAAATTGAAGGAGAAAAACCATATGATCATCTCAATAGATGCAGAAAAAGCTTTTGACAAAATTCAACACCCATTTATGATAAAAATTCTCCAGAAAGTGGGCATAGAGGGAACCTACCTCAACATAATAAAGGCCATATACGAAAAACCCAAAGCAAACATCATTCTCAATGGTGAAACACTGAAAGCATTTCCTCTAAGATCAGGAACAAGACAAGGTTGCCCACTCTCACCACTATTATTCAACATAGTTTTGGAAGTTTTAGCCACAGCAATCAGAGAAGAGAAAGAAATAAAAGGAATCCAAATTGGAAAAGAAGAAGTACAGCTGTCACAGTTTGCAGATGACATGATACTCTACATAGAGAATCCTAAAGATGCCACCAGAAAACTACTAGAGCTAATCAATGAATTGGTAAAATTGCAAGATACAAAATTAATGCACAGAAATCTCTTGCATTCCTATACACTAATGATGAAAAATCTGAAAGAGAAATTAAGGAAACACTCCCATTTACCACTGCAACAAAAAGAATAAAATACCTAAGAATAAACCTACCTAGGGAAACAAAAGACCTGTATGCAGAATACTATAAGACACTGATGAAGGAAATTAAAGATGATACCAACAGATGGAGAGATATACCATGTTCTTGGACTGGAAGAATCAATATTGTGAAAATGACTATACTACCCAAAGTAATTTACAGATTCAATGCAATCCCTATCAAATTACCAATGGCACTTTTTATGGAACTAGAACAAAAAGTCTTAAAATTTGTATGGAGACAAAAAAGACCCCGAATAGCCAAAGCAGTCTTTAGCGAAAAAACGGAGCTGGAGGAATCAGACTCCCTGACTTCAGACTATACTACAAAGCTCCAGTAATCAAGACAATATGGTACTGGCACAGAAACAGAAACACAGATCAATGGAACAAGATAGAAATCCCAGAGTTAAACCCACGCACCTATGGTCAACTAATCTATGACAAAGGAGGCAAGGGTATACAATGGAGAAAAGGCAGTCCCTTCAGTAAGTGGTACTGGGAAAACTGGACAGCTACATGTAAAAGAATGAAATTAGAACACTCCCTAACACCATACACAAAAATAAACACAAAATGGATTAGAGAACTAAATGTAAGACCAGACACTATAAAACTCTTAGATGAAAACATAGGAAGAACACTCTTTGACATAAATCACAGCAAGATCTTTTTTGATCCACCTCCTAGTATAATGGAAATAAAAACAAAAATAAAGAAATGGGACCTAATGAAAGTTAAAAGCTTTTGCACAACAAAGGAAACCATAAACAAGACAAAAAGACAACCCTCAGAATAGGAGAAAATATTTGCAAACGAATCAACGGACAAAGGATTAATCTCCAAAATATATAAACAGCTCATGTAGCTCAATATAAAAAAAAAACAACCCAATCCAAAAATGGGCAGAAGACCTAAATAGACATTTCTCCAAAGAAGACATACAGATGGCCAAGAAGCACATGAAACGCTGCTCAACATCACTAATTATTATAGAAATGTAAATCAAAACTACCATGAGGTATCACCTCACACCAGTTAAAATGGGCATCATTAGAAAATCTACAAAGAACAAATGCTGGAGAGGGTGTGGAGAAAACGGAACCCTCTTGCACTGTTGGTGGGAATGTAAATTGATACAGCCACTATGGAGAACAGTATGGAGGTTTCTTAAAAAACAAAAAATAGAATTACCATATGATCCAGCAATCTCGCTACTGGGCATATACTCAGAGAAAACCATAATTAAAAAAGATACATGCACACCAATGTTCATTGCAGCACTGTTTAGAATAGCCAGGTCATGGAAGCAACCTAAATCCCATCGACAGACGGATGGATAAAGAAGAAATGGTACATATATACAATGGAATATTACTCAGCCATAAAAAGGAACGAAATTGGGTCATTTGTTGAGACGTGGATGGATCTAGAGACTGTCATACAGAGTGAAGTAAGTCAGAAAGAGAAAAACAAATATCGTATATTAACGCATATATGTGGAACCTAGAAAAATGGTACAGATGAACTGGTTTGCAGGGCAGAAATTGAGACACAGATGTAGAGAACAAACGTATGGACACCAAGGGGGGAAAGACGTGGGGGGGTGGGGGTGTCGTGTGATGAATTGGGCGATTTGGATTGACATGTATACACTGATGTGTATAAAATTGACAACCAATAAGAAACTGCTGTATAAAAAAATAAATAAAATAAAATTCAAAAATTAAAAAAAACACCACAATAAAAATGATGGCTATATATGTTCTGTGCAAGCTAGTTTGACAAGAGTGTTGCTTCCGGGAATGGATGTGATTGCTCTTTTTTAACGTTCTAGGGATTTGTTCAACAATACATCTAATAAAGATGAATACGAGTGCTAAAAAAAAAGCCCACCGTGAGATACCATTACATACCCATTAAGATAGCTGTTGTTTTTTAAAAATGGAAAATAATAAGTGTTGGTGAGTAGGTGAGGATGTGGAGATATTGGAACCCTGTGCATTGTTAGTGGGTTGTGAAATGGTGCAGTCACTATGGAAAACAGCTTGGTGGTTCCTCAAAATTTAAAACATAGATTTACCATATGATCCAGCAATTCAACTTCTACGTATATAATCTGAACAATTGCAAGCAGGGGCTCAGATACTTGTACACCACTGTTCATAGCAGAATTATTCACAGTAGCCAAAGGTAGTAACATCCCAAATGTCCATGGGCAGATAAATGGATAAAGAAAATGTGGTATATCCGTACAATGAAATATTATTCAGCCTTTAAAAGGAATGAACTCTGATACATGCTACAACAGGGATGTACCTTGAGAATATTATGCTAAGTGAAAGAAGCCCGATACAGAAAGACAAATGTTGCACAATTTCATTTATATGAGGTACCTGGAATAGGCAAATTCATAGAGACAGAAAGTAGAAGTTACCAGGAGCTGGGGGAAGAGGGGGAATGGTGAATAACTGTACAACTAATTGTTTAGGGGAAGTCCGAATATGTAGACATAGACACAGAGTCAAATGGAACTGAACTTAAATTCAATATTGGCTCTGCCATTTACTAGATGTGTGACATGAGTCAAGATAACTTTTTAAAATCTCAGTTTACTCATCTGAAAAAACAAAAACAAGAACAGGATCATAGTCACATCAAACTCACAAAGCAGTTGTGAGCATTAAATGAGATAATGCATGAAAAACACTTAGTAAAGAGCTTAGGGGAGAAGGGGAAGATGGCGGAAGAGTAAGACGCAGAGACCACCTTCCTCCCCACAGATACATCAGAAATACATCTACACGTGGAACAACTCCTACAGAACACCCACTGAACGCTGGCAGAAGACCTCAGACCTCCCAAAAGGCAAGAAGCTCCCCACGTACCTGGGTGGGAAGAAGAAAGGAAAAACAGAGACCAAAGAATACGGACGGGACCTGCACCAGTGGGAGGAAGCTGTGAAGGAGGAAAGGTTTCCACACACTAGGAAGCCCCTTCATGGGAGGAGACTGCGGGTGGTGGAGTGGGAAAGCTTCGGAGACGTGGAGGAGAGCGCAGCAACAGGGATGCGGAGGGCAAAGCGGAGAGATTCCCGCACAGAGAATCGGTGCCGACCGGCACTCACCAGCCCGAGAAGCTTGTCTGCTCCCCTGCCGGGGCGGGTGGGGGCTGGGAGCTGAGGCTCGGGCTTTGGTCGGAGCACAGGGAGAGGACTGGCGGTGTGAACACAGCCTGAAGGGGTTAGTGCACCACGGCTAGCCGGGAGGGAGTCTGGGAAAATGTCTGGACCTGCCGAAGAGGCAAGAGACTTTTTCTTCCCTCTTTGTTTCCTGGTGCGCGAGGGGAGGGAATTAAGAGCGCTGCTTAAAGGAGCTCCAGAGACGGGCGCGAGCCGCGGCTATCAGAGTGGACCCCAGAGATGGGTATGAGATGCTAAGGCCACTGCTGCCACCACCAAGAAGCCTGTGTGCGAGCACAGGTCATTATCCACACCTTCCTTCTGGGGAGCCTGTGCAGCCCGCCACTGCCAGGGTCCGGGGGTCCAGGGACAACTTCCCTGGGAGAACGCATGGCGTGCCTCAGGCTAGTGCAACGTCACGCTGGCCTCTGCCACCGCAGGCTCGCCCCGCACTCCGTACCCCTCCCTTCCCCTGGCCTGAGTGAGCCAGAGCCCCTGAATCAGCGGCTCCTTTAACCCCGTCCTGTCTGAGCGAAGAACAGACGCCCTCCGGTGACGTACACACAGAGGCGGGGCCAAATCCAAAGCTAAACCCGAGGAGCTGTGCGAACAAAGAAGAGAAAGGGAAAATTTTCCCAGCAGCCTCATGAGCAGCGGATTAAATCCCTTTTATTCTGAGCCGTGTGGATGAAAGGCTCTTGGTGCTGCAGCCAGTAGTCACTGCTGTCCCTCTGAGGTGGGAGAGCCAACTTCAGGACACTGGTCCACAAGAGACCTTCCAGCTCCATGTAATATCAAACAGCAAAAGTCTCCCAGAGATCTCCATCTCAACACCAACACCCAGCTTCACTCAACGACCAGCAGGCTACAGTGCTGGACACCCTATGCCAAACAACTAGCAAGACAGGAACACAACCCCACCCACTATCAGAGAGGCTGCCTAAAATCATAATAAGTCCACAGACATCCCAAAACACACCAACAGACGTGGGCCTGCCCACCAGAAAGACAAGATCCAGCCTTATCCACCAGACACAGGCACTAGTCCCCTCCACCAGGAAGCCTACACAACACACTAACCAACTTCAGCCACTGGGGACAGACACCAAAAACAACGGGAACTACGAACCTGCAGCTGCAAAAAGGAAACCCCAAACACAGTAAGAAAAGCAAAATGAGAAGACAGAAAAACACACAGCAGATGAAGAAGCAAGATAAAAACCCACCAGACCTAACAAATGAAGAGGAAATAGGCAGTCTACCTGAAAAAGAATTCAGAATAATGATAGCAAAGATGATACAAAATCTTGGAAATAGAATAGAGAAAATGCAAAATACATTTAACAAGGATCTAGAAGAACTAAAGAGGAAACAAACAACGATTAACAACACAATAAATGAAATTAAAAATACTCTAGAAGGGATCAATAGCAGAATAACTGAGGCAGAAGAACGGCTAAGTGACCTGGAAGATAAAATAGTGGAAATAACTACTGCAGAGCAGAATAAACAAAAAAAGAATGAAAAGAACTGAGGACAGTCTCCGAGACCTCTGGGACAACTTTAAAAGCAGCAACATTCAAATTATAGGGGTCCCAAAAGACGAAGAGAAAAACAAAGGGACTGAGAAAACATTTGAAGAGATTATAGTTGAAAACTTCCCTAATATGGGAAAGGAAATAGTTAATCAAGTACATGTAAAAGTAGGAGATTAGATCACTCCCTAACACCATACACAAAAATAAGCTCAAAATGGATTAAAGATCTAAATGTAAGGCCAGAAACTATCAAACTCTTAGAGGAAAACATAGGCAGAACACTCTATGACATAAATCACAGCAAGATCCTTTTTGACCCACCTCCTAGAGAAATGGAAATAAGAACAAAAATAAACAAATGAGACCTAATGAAACTTAAAAGCTTTTGCGCAGCAAAGGAAACCATAAACAAGACCAAAAGACAACCCTCAGAATGGGAGAAAATATTTGCAAATGAAGCAACTGACAGAGGATTAATCTCCAAAATTTACAAGCAGCATATGCAGCTCAATAACAAAAGAACAAACAACCCAATCCAAAAATGGGCAGAAGATCTAAATAGACATTTCTCCAAAGAAGACATACAGACTGCCAACAAACACATGAAAGAATGCTCAACATCATTAATCATTAGAGAAATGCAAATCAAAACTACAATGAGATATCATCTCACACCAGTCAGAATGACCATCATCAAAAAAATCTATAAACAATAAATGCTGGAGAGGGTGTGGAGAAAAGGGAACACTCTTGCACTGCTGGTGGGAATGTAAATTGATACAGCCACTATGGAAAACAGTATGGAGGTTCCTTAAAAAACTACAAATAGAACTACCATATGACCCAGCAATCCCACTACTGGGCATATACCCTGAGAAAACCATAATTCAAAAAGAGTCATGTACCAAAATGTTCATTGCAGCTCTATTTACAATAGCCAGGAGATGGAAGCAACCTAAGTGTCCATCATCGGATGAATGGATAAAGAAGATGTGGCACATATATACAATGGAATATTACTCAGCCATAAAAAAACGAAATTGAGCTATTTGTAGTGAGGTGGATGGACCTAGAGTCTGTCATACAGAGTGAAGTAAATCAGAAAGAGAAAAACAAATACCGTATGCTAACACATATATATGGAATCTAAGGAGAAAAAAAAAAAGGTCATGAAGAACCTAGGGGTAAGACAGGAATAAAGACACAGACCTACTAGAGAATGGACTTGAGGATATGGGGAGGGGGAAGGGTAAGCTGTGACAAAGTGAGAGAGTGGCATGGACATATATACACTACGAAATGTAAAATAGCTAGTTGGAAGCAGCCACATGGCACAGGGAGATCAGCTCGGTGGTTTGTGACCACCTAGAGGGGTGGGATAGTGAGGGTGGGAGGGAGGGAGACGCAAGAGGGAAGAGATATGGGAACATATGTATATGTATAACTGATTCACTTTGCTATAAAGCAGAAACTAACACACCATTGTAAAGCAATTATACTCCAATAAAGATGTTAAGGGGCTTCCCTGGTGGCACAGTGGTTGAGAGTCTGCCTGCCGTTGTAGGGGACACGGGTTTGTGCCCCGGTCCGGGAAGATCCCACATGCCGCGGAGTGGCTGGGCCCGTGAGCCATGGCCGCTGACCCTGCGCATCCGGAGCCTGTGCTCCGCAACGGGAGAGGCTACAACAGTGAGAGGCCCGCATACCGCAAAAAAAAAAAAAAAAAAAAAAAAAAAGATGTTAAAAAAAAGTGCTTAGCACCTAATAAGTGCTTAGTGATTATTAACCTTAGAACAGTTCCTGGCACATAACTCAAACTTCTGTTGAAGGAATACATGCAACTGCATATTTCCTATAATGATGAAATTGACTGAAGCCACAGTTAAGGGAGAGGGAGGAAGGTTTTGGAGGGGATGGGGGTTCAGAAGAAGATATCAGAGAGACAGCAACATGACAGGACAAAACCCAGAAAAATATTCTGACAATATGACAGTATGTATATGACAGGTTTTTACCTGTACATCAGAGCTACTTCTTGGATCTGCTCTCCCCTACCAAGAGAAACCATAATTCGTGCCTTTTCCTTTTTTTCACTTTTCATTCCATTCTTTCTCAAGAAGGGGCTGGAAATCTGGCAGTAAAGGAAAAAATTACATATGTGTATGTTTGTGCCTTAATTTTTGCCTCCTTTCATGAAAGTCTTACCATATTTTAAGCATTTAATAAATATTTCAAATCAAGTCTGGCATATTAGATTATCAGTTAATATTTGTTGGATGATTGAATTTATAAGTGAGCAGTTACTTACTATGCTCCCCTCCTTCACCCATAGGGATACTCCCTCTGACACTTCTGTCAGAGCACTATTTTTATTTATCTAATATTTATATCTGATTCTCTTCACAAAAAGTTTTGAAGCAGTTTTCAGTGTTATGTACCACAACAGATAAAAATAATTAGGGATTGGGAGACAATGTGATGATTCAAAACAAGAGATCAACATATGCCAGTGAGGTTCACAGTTGTTAGAGGTGGGTTGCAAAATTGATTCTGAGCTTCCTAGCAGCCATCAAAAGGAAATTACATAATTCACATTGTCCAATGATTCAAAACACACTATTAATGGTATTTCAGTTACTGAGAATAGAAATTTTCCTTTGAGTTATTATTAAAGAATAATTTTTGATATAAATGCCATCAATAATTTTCTACAGTACATGAAAAACGAGTTTCATTGGTCCATTTTGTATTATAATCTTCAGTGTACCTCACCACATTATGCTAAAGTAAAGATCAGTGGATGAATTCTCAAAGGGACAAAAAACGGTTTTGTCTTGGTCTGAAGCTCTGGCAATTTAGCTTCACTGAAGGGAAAAAAATATCACGTATCCAGAAGAAACGACTGTACCACAATTAGTCTTCTAAAAATATTTATTCCTTACCATGAAGTTTAGATAAGTGAAGGCAACAGAGACTTCACGTCTATAATCTCTAAGAGGCACCACTTAATGTCTCTAATATTACCCCTGTGTCTTTAAGGACACCATTTTAGGAACGGTTTCATTTTTAGGAAAGTTCTGGAAACTTTTAGGTCACATGACTCAATAGGAAGCCATTTTATGACCTCAGCGAGAGACCATGGAGTGCTCTGAGGGACGGCGCTGCAGTTCCTCAGAAAATGATTTAACACCGACTTCAACATCAGAAGTAATGAGCCTCCGATATTCCCAAACTGCCGTTTTCCATGGAGCTGAAACTGCCGGCGGTCTTGGCGCCCAAACTGCCGGCGGTTTTGGCGCCCAAACTGAAGGCGGTCTTGGCGCCCAAACTCCTGCCGACTATGGCGCCCAAGCTGATGCCGCCATCGGCAACCAGGCTGCTGCCAGAACCCCTCTGGAAAACTTACGAGAAGGGACAGGTAAGTGGTTTTAAGATTTTTTCCGTACATTAAGGATCTATGGGAGAAACGAACTGCTAGAAGTTTATTTGAACCACGATGCCCATTTAAGAGAAATAAGCGGAGTACGCTGTATCTCTGTCCAAAAGATGTAAAATAGTGACTGTTTCGAAGGGATCAGCTAGTTAGAGTAGTTTGGGCGCGGATTCTAGTTATTTAATGCGTTTGCGCGGCGGTGTAGTTTTCACCAGGCGAGGTCGCGTCACCAAGGAACAAATCGGTCCAACCTAACAGATTTGTGGAGCAACCGATTCTGCCACCCCTTTTACAGTTATCACTGTGTGCTGGTAAAACCCCCGTGGCCGACCCAAGGGTCGTCCCTGTGTAAAGGGTATTTGTTCTTTTTTTTTTTTTTTGCGTTATGCGGGCCTCTCACTGCTGTGACCTCTCCCGTTGTGGAGCACAGGCTCCAGACGCGCAGGCTCAGCGGCCATGGCTCACGGGCCCAGCCACTCCGCGGCATGTAGGATCCTCCCAGACCAGGGCACGAACCCACGTCCCCTGCATCGGCAGGCGGACTCTCAACCACTGCGCCACCAGGGAAGCCCGGGTATTTGTTCTGAAGCCTTGCTCCGCGAGGTACTTGAGCGGCCGCAATCAGCACCCTTCGAGTTACCGCCCAGGCACGCGGCAAGCTGGCCGCCGCCTCGAGGCCATCCGCCTATCCGCGGTGGCGGAAGTGTGGGGAGGGGTTGCGCGCGAGGCTCCTCCCTGTCGCCACACAGTCCGCCCGCCGCCGGGAGCCCACTCGCTCCTTCTGGAACCACCCTGTGCAGAGAGGCCGTCCCGGCGCGAGTCGGCTGAGGGGCGTGTGAGTCCGGCGGTCGGAGGGCTCAACGAGGCGCCAAGGGCTGCTCGCTGCTCTTCCCTTGCCAGCCCACCTGGGGTGGCGCGAAGGCTTAGGGCCCCTTGGCCTGGTGGGAGGTTTTCTAGGGAAATGGGATCAAAGCCTAGGGCTGCGGTCTTCCCTTGGGAGCCTAGTGCCCCTGGGATAAGGATGGAGTGGTCATTGCCTCCAAACTGCAGCTAGCAGCTATGAACTTGAGAAACTACCAATTTAGTTTTGTGCTGACTTGTGCTAATGGGAGCTTGCGGTCAGGCGCCCTCCATTTAATCATAATTCTGATTCCAATTCTAATTCTGATGAAGTGAGATGGAGCTGGCTGGGTGGGGGCGGTGAATGGTGGAGAGAGGCCCTGTTAATTTAATTAGGTATCAAAGAGTGCTTGCTGGAAAAATGTGGATGGCTTTTCTTAAAAGAAATATGATGCAACCAGTTCATTGTATAAATGCAGATAGCAAATCTAAAAAATCATTAAAACTCATTTCTACCAGGGATGTCTACCTTCTCTGAAATGGTTCCAGTTCTTACATTCTTTCTTTCATAAGAGAGGAGTTGCCAGAAGGCACTGAAATGAACAAAATGCCTTAGTCTTAATTCTGCTGATAAATCTAAAAGTTACTACTGATCTGATAAAATCTTGCTTAGCAGCTAGTTCTTCAAATCTGTATTTCTGCTTCCAACCTTAAATGTTTGTTACTCTTATGTTAGGCAATGTACCCAGTCCCAAGATTTTTTATTCAATTTATTTTATTTTAATTAACTTTCCCCCTTACCTTTACATTTAGTTGTGTGTGTGTGTGTGTGTGTGTGTGTGTGTGTGTGTGTGTGTATAACTGTATGAGGCAGGAAAAGGAGAGAAATGGCTATCACAAATAATCAATCTCTTTTTCTCCCTTTCTCTTTTTCTCTCTCTCTCTCCTCCCCCCACCCCACCCTCCCATCCTGGGTGTCTGATTTTTCACTCCTGATTTCTCTTGTACTTTCTATGCCTTTCTGGTAGTTTCTGAAGTCAGCCTAAAGGACTGAAATCATAACTGGTGAATGGTTTACCTGTAATAGGGTCTCAGACTCACTTGTATGAGGTTTTGTTTGTTTGTTTTTCCTTTTCTCTATTTTAACTGGTAGTGCTAAATATTCTTTGTCCTCCCCCCACTTTTTCCAATTTTTTTAAATTGAAGTATAGTTGATATACAATATTATATGTTACAGATGTACAATATAGTGATTCACAATTTTAAAGATTATGCTCTGTTTATTGTTATTATAAAATATTGGCTATATTCCTCGTGTTGCACAATATATCCTTGTAGCTTATTTTATTATTTTTTTTCTTGTAGCTTATTTTATACCTAATAGTTTGTACCTCTTAATCCTCTACCCCTACATTTCCCCTCCCCTTCCCTCTCTCCACTAGTAACCACTAGTTTGTTCTGTATATCTGTGAGTCTGCTTCTTTTTTGTTATATTCACTTGTATGTGTTTTTTAAAAAGGTTCCAGTGCTTTTAAGTGAGATTCAAATTCAAAACTCAGAACTCAATTAATGGTTTACAGAGTATTAGGGGCTATACATTATCTGGAGCTTTTCATCTAACTTAAATTATAAGATTTTATAACTTGGTGTATAGCATAGTGTCCTTAGAACATAAGAAAACTTTTTCAGTTTTCATATATGTACACTGCTTTTTTCCATTTATTTATTTATGGCTGTGCTGGGTCTTTGCTGCTGCATGCGGACCTTCTTTTTAGTTACGGCGAGCAGGGACCACTCCTTGCTGCAGCGCGAAGTCCTCTCATTACGGTGGCCTCTCCTGTTGTGGAGCACAGGCTCTAGGTGCGCAGGCCTCAGTAGTTGTGGCTCGCGGGCTCTAGAGCGCAGGCTCACTTGTTGTGGCACATGGGCTTAGTTGCTCCACGGCATGTGGGATCTTCCTGGACCAGGGCTCGAACCCGCATCCTCTGCATTGGCAGGCAGATTCTTAACCACTGCACCACCAGGGAAGCCCACTTTTTTCCATTTTTGAGAAAAAATTTCCTCAGAAGTAGTGTGGGCCCTAAAACTCAAAATGCAAGCCACTACAGATATATCCCTAATAGATGGAAAATAAGATGAAAAAATAAAGATCAACTTGGAGATTATTCACTTTACAGAATGTGCATTATATATATATGTGTGTGTGTATATGTGTGTGTGTGTGTGTGTGTGTGTGTGTGTGTGTGTGTGTGTGTGTGTGTGTATGGATTCATCTTAGGATTCCTTCAAATGGCTCTTAGGGGTATTTCAAATAAGTGGTGGTTGTGAGGATTAAATGAAATAATAGACCTTATGCACTCAATGTAGAGCCTGGCACATGGAGTGCATGCAGTAAATGTTAGTGATGAATAAATCAAATTAGATTTTATGTTTTTTCATTATCATCCCTTCAGAAATGAGTCTATTCCATGAAGTTAGATGTACTTATATAGATAGCCCAGCCATAAGACTGGGGCTCCTAACTTTTCCCCGAGATAGCTCGGAGCTGTTGATGTTGGCTTTAGAGTCATAAAAAGCTGCCTGCTCTCACACGGACTGTTTAATTCCTACCATTTTATTGATCATTAAGGTGAAATACTGAAAATTAAGCTCTGTTTCCTTCAAATCATCATAGAGCATTTCTGCCAGTGGTTTTTGGGGTTGATTTTGGCCTTTGGTTGGCAGTCTTCTCTGCAGAGGTATGTAGCTTACTTGCTTTGGTAGTCACCACTGTATTGATGAGTTAATCCTTTACCGGAGAGTCTAAGAATATTAAGAAGACTAAATCATGTGTAACAGCTCTTACTTCACTTGTTATCATGTAATTAGTATTAACGTTGGAAAATCTGCACATATGGGAGGGGAGATAAGGTGACTTTATAAATAATCAAGTTATGTCAAATAAAGTGTTTTGAAGCTGTACACACATCATTCCAGTGAGGGTTATCAGCAAGATATTGTATAATTTTACCAGAAGTGGTCAGTAGAGGGGGCAAGAGGAGTTTTTGGTAACTGTTGGTTTTGTTTTTGTTTTTGTGAACTCAAAAACAAGAGATGAGTAGAAGCCAGGATGAACCTCCTTACGAATTTGAGAAGCAGTTTATATTGCGTCTGCCTCTGGTAAGAAACCCTTGTATCTCAGGCCAAATATCTTCAGGGCATAAGTATCAGCCCTGCTTGGATTCTGTAGCATTTCTGATTATTTAATGTAGGCTATAAAAACCAAGAACATTTGTTTCCCAGGAGTTGTGTTGTATTTAGCAGTCCTATTCTAGCGTGTACTCCTTTAAGCAGCATTTCTTTTGTCCTGCACATGCCACCTACTGTGTGGGTTGATTTCCTGGCAAACAGGTGGGACAATGATGGATTCAGTCACTTATCACAGATGCCAACAGCCTTGCTCACTGGACAGCCAAGATAAGACTCTTCTAAAAGAGAGTTCCTTTCTGTCACCTCAAAAAGGGGCAATGGAGGGGTTAGCACTGTCTCCTCAAATTCATCATCATGCAAGGCTGTTGAAGCTCATTTCAGCATTGTGTTAGGGACTCTTCCCCTATTGACACCTGTATTTAAGTATTATTTAGTCTAAGAAAGGTACATTAAGGATGGGCTTCAGAAAGGTATTTCCCTAATTAGGGTTAGTTAATATAGCCAGTAAACTGCAGCTAAGCCTTCCCGTAGCAACTACAACTTGAAGGGTAACAGTGAGAAACAGGAAGGTACAGCTAGGAGAAGGCATTATCTGTAGCTACTAAAAGACAACAATGAGATTAGAGTCAACCTCATCCTAACTTGACTTACCCAGTGCACAGTATCTCATGGTACATGGCATTGTTCCTAACGTTTCGGAAGTTTAAGGTTCTATTTAAGGGAGGACTGTCTCTGACATATCTGTTCTATTACCTGCTAAGTAGACAATTCATCCTTCTGATTTTTCAATCTACCTCCTTTTTAGGAACATGCTTCTACTGCCAGAAAGATAATACGGTCTGGAAGTGCTGCCATGAAGGATAAACTGAAAATTGACTTATTGTGTAAGTAGTTAATATCCATTCACCATACATTGAACAGTAATTTATTAAGGGATTGCTATGTGTCAGGCACAATACTAGATACCAAGTATGTGACAAAGAATAGAATGTGGTCTCTGTCTTGATGGACTCAAAGAGAGGCTTCAGTCACTTCCATCTCTTCCTTTTAAGAGGAAAGGAAGTAGAACTTATACAACTTGAGGTAATTATCATGGTGTGTATAAGGAAGAACTTGGAGGTCAACTGTGGGATTTGCATACTGCTGATTGTCTCCTATATGAAACTTGTGATTTCTGACTGTCCAGGGGAATGACAGGTGGATGTACTATTCTTTGTTTACAAAAGTGACATATCTTTATCTTTTTTAAATAATATTTATTAGAGTTTTAAATACAGAGAAGTATATGAAGAATAAAATTTTAAATGGCCCATAATCCCACCACTCTGGTAGCCCTTACTGACACTTTTAAAAAAAGGAATACAAATGCATGGCTAGAAAATTCAAATAAAACAGAAAGGTTCAAAAGGAGAAGTGAAACTATCCTTCACAGTGCCTCAACCTCAATGCCAAGGATAACTAATATTGGCCTTTTCTCCTTGTGTTTCCTTATAGACAAAACTTTTATGCATAATACCAACGTATAAATAATCTCTCTATATTTTTAAAGATAATTTACACAAAAAGGATCATGTCAAACATAGTTCTGCATCTTTCTTTTTTCACTTAATATTAGAAGATTACACTTGAATCCTTTTGTATCAAGAGACGTTCATGTTTGAGACATCTGGGCAGGATTCAGAGTTGTCAGTATATAGCTGACTCTTTCTCTCTCTCTCTCTCTCTCTCTCTCTCTCTCTCTCTCTCTCTCCCTCTCTCTCTCTCCTCTCTCTCTCTCTCTCTCTCTCTCTCTCTCTCTCTCTCGCGATTGTGTAGAATTTTATCTAGAATTTTTATCTAGAATTTTATCTAGAATTTTAACTAGAGATTATAACTTGAGACTGATTAGTACTATTCTAGAATCAACCCTCCCCTTACCCAACCCTTTGAAAACACCCATGTACAATGACATGATCGAATGCTCCTAATGGTATCCAAACGAATGGGTTTAAATGAATGGAGTTGGCCTTTCAAGATGAGAATGAAACAGTTACCACTTCATTCACTTTAGTTCACAACCATGACCAAGAAACTCAGCTACTTTTGATGGAATGACATAAACTAGAAAAAAAGAGCTCCATATACTCTGCCTTCTTTGCTGTGGGAAGTTACTAATTGCGTACACAATTCTGGCATTGTGAGAAATAGTAAGTTTCAATGAAAGACTCCTCTGTCCCCCATAAGTCTTCATTATTCAAACCCCAGGAGTCTTGAGAGTACATTGGGAAGATGTCAGCTTTAATCTTTTCTACTTCTGTTCAGCTGATGGACGTCATGCAGTTGTTGGGGTTGAAGATGTCTCACTATCTGCTAAGCTGGTTGATTTGCCTTGTGTTGTTGAAAGCCTGAAAACTCTGGATAAAACAACTTTTTATAAAATGGCAGATATTTCCCAGGTATGGACAAGTTTTCTTAATCTACTCACCCACACATCCTTCAAGGATTTACTTTCTCCCTCCTTTTCTTTCTTTCAATTCTCTTTTCACCTGCTTGTCATTTCTAATTTCCAGCTCAATTGCACGGGGAATACAATGTCCTGTTCTGGTTTGGTGTTTGATCCATCACTTTTCACTACTTTATCCAAATAGCTTTTAGAGCCTCCTGTTTGCCATTTATAGTGCCTTTCATTATTTGAAAAATATGAGCATCTGGGATCTTCGTCTGAAATTCCTGTTAAAGCAGTGTGCTGTTAACTCTGGAGGTTTACATTGGTTCTTATTCATCATCTCTACTGTTGATTTTTTGTTTCCTTTATAAATTAAAATGCTAAGATATATCTTGTTTTCAACACATTCCTTCCGCAGTGGTAAGCACTGGAGCTAAAAAAGACAACAACAAACTCAGAGTCCATATGCTGTGCTGCCGAGATAGAGAGAGAATGCATACGAGTGTATGTAATACTTGGTTTTCTGGAAATGCCAAGTAGCATTCTCCTTACTTTTGTGCTCCAGGATTTCTGGTGGTAAGAATGATCATTATCCATTACTAACCCAAGATTTGTGGCCACAGTCAACTTCTTTGTCTTTGTTAAATGCAGATGCTTGTGTGCACTGCTGATGGTGGTGTCCACTCTCATCCTGAAGAACCGGTTACCTCTACTGATCTTAAAGCAATCAGGAAAAGTAAAAAGGAGAGACAGAAAAAACATATCTGGAAGCATGGCAGTAAGTCATCAGTCCCTTGCTCATTCTGGCTAACTACATTTATCTGCTGGATCCTAATTACTTGTGAGCCAGGGATCTGTTACCACACTTAGGTATTTGGTTCAGTAGGCATCCAGACACTCTTAAAGGAACGAGTCGTGTCATGAGCCAGTGGCTTAGAGCATAACCTTATCAAATTCAGACAGATATGTGACTACCATCAGTCATATATACATTTCACCATGTTGAATTTATTTTAGTTACTCCACCACTTAGGAATGTCAAAAAGAGAAGCTTCTGCAAAACAACAAAAGAGGTTAGTGCCATGCTATTTCTGTGTCTACTGGTTGGATTGGAAGAGGATTATGAATGGGGGGGGAAGGGAGACAGTCAGTTGGGTATTCATTTTTTCAGTCATTTATATGTCCAATAAACATTTGCTGAGTATGAGCAACATGCCAGGCACTGTGTGCTAACAATTGGAAATATGTAAAGAACAAAAACAGACTTGACCCTTGAAGTTATAGGGTAGTCACTTAGGGATCTAGATGTGTCATGAACTTGAAACTCCTGCTAACGCTTTTAAAAGTTTCCAACTGCAAAATCTTGTTTTAAAGTGAACACATCCAGAACCTGAGAATTGGGAATTGTGGTTGTATTTCTAACCTTAACTCACACTTGTAGAACCCTGGGCAAACTACAGGAGTACTATACCTTGGCTTCTTTTTTAATTAAATTTTTTATTTTGAAATAATTGTAGATTTACATGCAGTTGTAAGCAATAGAAAAGAGATACTGTGTACCCTTTACCCAGTTCTTCCCATTGTAACATTTGCAAAACTATAGTACAGTATCACAAATAGGAAATTGACATTATTACTATTCACTAATCTTATTCAAATTGCTCCAGTTTTGCTTTCTCCTGTGTATGTGTGTGCATGTGTTTAGTTCTATGCAATTTTATCCCATGTGTATGTTGGCGTATCCACCCATGCAGTCAAGATACTGAACAGTATTGTCACCACCAGGATCCCTCATCTTGCCCTTTTAAAGCCACACCCATCTCCTCCTCACCCCAAACCACCAGGCTCTAACCCCTGCTAATCACTAATATGTTCTCCATCTCTATAATTTTGTCATTTCGAGAATGTCATATAAGTGGAATCATACAAAGTATAACAGTTGAGACTGGCTTTTTTTTTTCACTCAGATTAATTCCCTTAAGGTCCATGTGGATTGTTGCATGTATCAATAGTTCATTCCTTTTTATTGCTGAGTGGTATGCCGTGTTATGAATGTACCACAGTTTGCTTAATTGTTCACTCATAGAAGTACATCTTGGCTGTTTCCATTTTTTGACTATTATAAATAAAGCTGCCAGCAGGTTTTTGTGTGAACATAAGTATTCATTTCTTTGGCATAAATGCCCAGGAGTGCAATTACTGGGTATGTTGCATGTTTAGTTTTATAAGAAACTACCCATAGTGTTTTCCAAGTGGCTGCACCATTTTACATTTGCCCCAGAAATGTATGTGTGATCCAATTTCTTTACATTTTCACCAGCATTAGGTGTTGTCACTATTTTTTATTTTAGCCATTCTTATAGATGTGTAGTGATCTCACTGTGGTATTAATTTGCATTTCCCTGATGGCTAAAGATGTTGAGCATCTTCTCATGTGCTTGTTTGCTATCTATATGTCCAGTTCAGTGAAGTGTCTGTTCATGCCTTTTGCCCATTTTCTAAATGGATTGCTTTTATTGTTGAGTTTTGAGAGTTCTTTTTTATATTTCAAATACTAGTTTTCAGATACGTGGTTTGCAAATATTTTCTCCCAGTCTGTAACTTGTCTTTTTATGTTCTTCACTGGGTCTTTCAAAGAGCAAAAGGTTTTTTGTTTGATGAAGTCCAATTTATTGATTTCTCCTTTTAAGGATCATGTTTTTCATGTCAAGTATAAGAACTGTTTGCCTAGCCCAGATTCTGAAGATTTCTCCTATCTTTTTTAAGTTTTATATTTAATTTAAGTCTGCAATCCATTTTTGAGTTAATTTTTGTAAAAGGTTTGAGGGTTAGTTCAAGGTTGTTCTTTTTTTTTCCCCTTTGCATGTCCAATTGTTCCAGCACCATTTGTTAAAAAGGCTACCCTTTGTCCGTTGTATTGCTTCTGCACCTTTGTAAAAACTAAGTTGGGCATATTTGTGTGAGATTTTTTTCTGGGTTCCATTAATCTGTGTTGATCACCGATTCCACAGTGTAGCTTTGTAATAAGCCTTGAAATCAGGAAGACTGATCTCACTTTTCTTTATTCAAGATTGTTGTAGCCATTCTAGAGTCTGTAATTTCCATATACATTTTAGAGTAAGCTTGTCTATGTCTATAGAAAACCTTGTTGGAATTTTGATAGGAATTGCATTAAACCTATAGATCAATAGCTTTACTATGTTTAATCTATGAACATGGTTGTTCTGGTTTTATACTGTCAGTCAACAGCATTCATTGAGTGCCTACTAAATATAAAACTACATTAAGGGCTTCCCTGGTGGTGCAGTGGTTGAGAGTCCGCCTGCCGATGCAGGGGACACGGGTTCGTGCCCTGGTCCGGGAAGATCCCACATGCCGCGGAGCGGCTGGGCCTGTGAGCCATGGCCGCTGAGCCTGCGCGTCCGGAGCCTGTGCTCCGCAACGGGAGAGGCCACAACAGTGAGAGGCCCGCGTACCGCAAAGAAAAAAAAAAAACTACATTAAGAATGGTTCTAGAACTCTTTAAGCTTTAGTAAAGTACAACAATTATAATATAACTTCATTGTTCATTGTGTTTTATTTCATAGGTCACTGATATCAAACAAACTGAAGAAGTCAGCTTTCCTGAGGTAGACAAATTGTAATATATATAACTTTATTGTTAACCTATGCTGTGTTTTATTTCACAGCTCTTTAATTTCAAACAAATAAAAAAATCATAAAGATTGCTTTCAAGCCTTCCTTCTCACCTGTAACCCCCACTCCCATACACATACACTGAATTTGATTCACTGAAAAATGAATTCATTGTTCAATGTCTGACAACTCCAAGAGCAAAAGATACAATTTGATCAGTGACCCTGTGTATTTTAATCTGCTTCTTTTCTGTGATATTTATTTTTAAAAACCATTTCTTGGAAGCCAGGGTTCACTCTTACCAGCAGTTGTTTGTAATTAGTTATTCCCCCTCAAAGTTCTAATCTCTATTTGTGGCATGATGAATTGGTTGCTGTGGAGATAATTGTCTAAAACTGGATTTAAGGGAGAATATGTGGCTAAGACCCAGTTTTTATAGGAAACTCTCTAATAATAAAGATGTGGAGAAGTGGAATCTGGGATTTTGGATCTTTAAACCAAATTACTTCCAAGTAACAAAAAAATTATAGTTCTTTGCCAGTGTGGGTCAGCACAAATAATTAACAACTGAGGCTTAAGGGTCATGCCTCTGAGGAGGTCTTTAATATAGAGTTGCAGATTGAAAAGATTATATGTCTCAAGTAATTTGATTGGGAAAAAATAAGCTTACTGTACAAAAATATAGACCCTGATCAAAGTTTCCTTCATAAATAGCATTGTTCAAAGTAGAAATTTGATTGGATGTATCTTAAAGAGGCCTAATTATTTGAATTCATTTGTATGTAGGAAGAGGACATTTCTGCAGAACACAGGGTGTTAAGTGATGGTACTGGTATTCCTTCTTCTCCAACTTTGGTTCAGCATGTTGAACCTCCTGATGTGGAAAAGGAAGTGAAAAGACTACTGCACTCAGATGCTGAAGCTATCAGTGTCCGTATCCTTTTATACTAAATATTTTCTGTGTAGTCTGGTCCACCCAGAAGGCACTTGGTGACAAGCTCTCATTTCTGATATTGTGTGCTGATGTTAATGTACAGAACTTATGATTTTTGGAAATGTTACTTTCTAGCTAGGAACAGTACATTCATGTAATAGAAATTATTTACTTGCGTAATTCAGTATAAGGCACTTTTCTATACTAGGAATCCAGATACAAATGGCCTGAAGTTGGACTAAATTAAATAGCACTTTCAGCCAGAGAGCCTCTTCCCTTTCAAGTTTGCCTTCTGCTTTCTTTCTGCTTTTTCCTTGACTGCCTCTCCTTTCAGGATGGGAGGTCATTGCCGAAGGTGAAACCAAGGAAATAGAAAGTCAAGGCTTCATTCCAGGCTTTGAGATAGCCTCAGAAATGAGTGGCTGTAAGCAGCGTCATACCTTACCAGGTGCATTAATAAAGGCAAAGCAGGAGCTTCAGAGAGGGCAGGTGTTGACTGTGTGTAGGACCATTCTCTGTAAACTCAGGCCAATCACAGAAAAAGGGTGCCTTTGCCCTTCTCTCCTCATATTGGTCCCACAAGTTTAGGGGTTTTAGATTGGGGTTCTAATATCCCATCCATCTCTGCTATTCTAAATTCCTGTGGGCCCTTGGATTCTCTGAATATTTTGATCATTGAGTACATGAATGAATGTTACAGTGTTTTGCCTTTCCTGTCCTTGTTTTATAAAGGGAATAATCTTCCTGTGAGAAAAATTATTTTTAAAATTCATTGGTTGCCCAGTAAACTTGAGGGGGAGTATAATTGCAGCTGGAGTGGGAATTATTTGAAAAGCTTCAAATGGTTTCACCTTCCTTTTGCTTAAAACCCATAGAATATGGTGTGTTTCGGGAGATGGTCAATGACTCTAGCAGTAACAGTGAAGTTGAGGATGATAAGGAGGAAGATGAAGAGGGAGAGGAGGACTATGATGATGCGGATAAAGACAAGGAAGAGGAAGAAGATTATTATGAAATGTATATGGAAAGGGAGCTACAGGACAAGTTCACTGAATCTGGCCAGTATGAGGCAAAGGAGGGAACCAGCTCAATGGGTAAGTTAGGGAAAAACAAAGGGGTGGGACAGAGTGGGTGGCAGTACTAAAGACTGACTTTAAACACGTGTTAGTTGCAAAGTTAAGTTTGAGAAATTATTGCTCAGATGTGTAGTGGAGTTTTAGTTGATTTGGATCTTGGTCCACTAGTTTAGGCCATGTTTAGATACATGAAGTTTTTGTCTATCTCTGTTAGTCATGAAAATTCAGAAGCAGACTCATTACGTGGAGAAAAAACTCCAAGAGATTCAGTGCAAAGCACAAAGACAGAAGAAGCTCATTATGAAAGTGGAAAACCTAATGCTCAAGGTAAATTCTTGTTGGCTGGTATAAATATATCCTGATATCTTACTTTCAAAATCCCATCTTTGTGTTTCCACTCATGTCATCTCTGTGCAGCATTCTGGCTCATTCATGAACCTGAACAACCTCTTAGATACCCCTAATAAAAGATAGCCCTATTTCCTTTTACCTGAGTATTTTTGATCATCTTATATAAGCATTTTTGGGAGGGGACCAGGAGACTTGAGATAATAATTGCCAATATTGAACATTTAACTATGTGAAAGGCATGTACAGAGCTAAGCATTTTACGTGTATTATCTCATTTCATCCTGACATCCCTGAAATATAGGTGCTGTCACTATTCCCGTTTTATAGATAAGAAATTGAAATTCAAAGAGATTAAGTAACTTGCCAAGGACCACAGTAAGTGGTAGGGCATAGATTGAACCCTGCTGCTCTGTACCAAAACATATTCATTACAATGAAAGAGAAACTAAATTAATTTAAAATTTTTATGATGCCTGCTTGAACAAAAATTAATATCATGCTTTATTTTTATTAATATGCATTAATACATATTTTATTAATACACATATCAGCAAAAGGAAAAATGTATGTTTAGGCCATGTTTGCTTCTCTTTTTATAGTGAGGGAAATTCTGAAGCATCTGGAGAATTCCTTGCCAGATTTGTTTTTCTATAGAGCTGTTGTCATCAAAGGGGAGCAACTTGACACAGAACTGTACTTATTTAGAGTGTTGTCCTTCAGAATAACCAAGTTAGATAATAGATGTGGACATACTTTGAAAGATACAGATATATGGTATTATGATTGTTGTCGTGTGCAGTAGTAGTTAAGAATGGTAATATTCTGCCCTAGTGCAGGGGAATGAAGGAGTCAGCACCAGATTCCAAGCCAGCTCTTTAAGTAGGTCACCACAGTCAAAGGATTTGTGCTAAACTAGAAAAAGGTAACATGAAGGCATTCTAACTCTTTGTTTTAGGGCAAGAAAAAAAGTGCCATGTAGGGTGTATAAAATCAAATCGAATGGCCCTGCAGTTGGAGAGTGTAGTTTTTATACTCTAAATCCTTTTTAAAATGTGTTTTTATTGAAGTAGAGTTGATATACAATGTTGTGCCAATTTCTGCTGTACAAAGTGACTCAGTTATACACATAGAGACATTCTTTTTCCAAATCCTATTTTAAAAGTACTCTTTTGTTACGACTGACAGTTTTCTTACTTATCAAATTATTTGCCAAACTCTTTGTCTCTCTTGGTTCTCTTTTCCTTTGAGACTCAGCATTCATCTTTTATATAATTCGTTTTCCAGAGTCATTTACAGTCTGTGCTGGAGCAGCTTAAGCTACAGGAAAAACAAAAAAATGAACAGGTGAGAAGTGTGTTTTCACATCAACCAGAAAATATTTGATGCAAAGAACCCCACCCCCCATCTCATTTCTGGCTGTTCTTTCACAGGAACAGTAGTGGCCAAATCTTCTAAATGAGGGTAGCAGGTTGGAACAAAGTCTTTGTGAAAATTTGTTCATTCAGCAGATATTGAATGTCTATTAAGTGGAAAGCACTGGATGTACACACAGTGTTGAATAAGACACATACAATACTTTTCCTCATGGAGCTAACAGTCTAGCAGGGAAGATCAACAGCAAACAAATTATCATACAAATATAAAGGTGCAAATCATAAAGAAGGGCTGTGAAGGAGAAAGAGTCAGTGGTGCTATCTGAATAGAGTCCTGAATTAAATTGGGGAGATCATAATCAGCCTTTCTGAGGAAGTGATACTTAAGAGACCTGAAGGAAAAGTCCAGGCAAAAAGTGTATGAAGAGCTTCTTGGGTGGAGTGTATGCCAGGTCCCACATTGGAAAAGAGCTTGGCCTCTTTGAGGACCTCTGCAGTATTTAAAGCGAGGAAGAGAGTGACTTAAGGTAAGGTTGGAGAAGTAGGCAGAGGCCATATTGTATGGTCCCTTGCAGTCCATGATAAGGAGGATGGGTTTTAGTCTTAAGTGCAATGGGGAGCCCTTGGAGAGTTTTAAGCAGGAGAGTCACATTTAATTTAGAAGTTTTAAAGATCACTTTGATTATTATCTGGAGAATGGATTGTGGGAGGGCAGGACTAGAAGCAGGGAGGCCAGTTAGGAGGCTGTGGGGTCGTCTAATAAAAGGTGATGGTAACTTGAAATAAGGAGGTGGCAATGGAGATGGAAAGAATAAATATTTTTTCTTTTTTTATTGAAATGTCGTTAA
Source organism: Grampus griseus (assembly GCF_964374135.1). Lineage (NCBI taxonomy): Eukaryota > Metazoa > Chordata > Mammalia > Artiodactyla > Delphinidae > Grampus > Grampus griseus. The sequence continues at coordinate 87,052,126 of NC_138999.1, read as the reverse complement.
TTTACAGTGTTGTGTTAGTTTCAGGTGTACAGCAAAGTGGTTCAGTTATATATATATGTATGTGTGTGTGTGTGTGTGTGTGTGTGTGTGTGTGTGTGTGTATTCTTTTTCAGATTCTTTTCCATTATAGGTTACTACAAGATATTGAGTATACTTCCCTGTGCTATACAGTTGGTCCATGTTGTTTATTTTTTATCTATTTTATATATAGTAGTGTGTATATGTTAATCCCAAACTCCTAATTTATCTCCCTTCCCCCCTCCTGCTATCCCCTTTGGTAACTATAAGTTTGTTTTCTATGTCTGTGAGTCTATTTCTGTTTTGTAAATAAGTTCATTTGTATCATTTTTTTAGATTCCATATGTAAGTGATATCATGATATTTGTTTTTCTCTGACTTACTGCACTTAATATGATAATCTCTAGGTCCATCCATGTTGGTGCAAATGGCATTATTTCATTTGGAAAGAATATATATATATATTTAATGGCAATAAAAATGTGTTATAACAGCTTTATTGGGATATAATTCCTATACCATACAATTCATCCATTTAAATTGTACAATTCAATGGCTTTTAGTATATTCACAGAATTGTGCAACCATCACCACAATCAATTTTACATTTTTATCACCCAAAAAAGAAACCTGTACCCATTAGCAGTCATTTCCCGTTTCTTCTGACCCTCTCACTCACCACGACCCCCCCACCCAGTTCTAGGCAACCACTAATCTACTTTCTACTAGCCTATTTTGCCTATTCTGGTTATTTCATATAAAAAGGAAACATATGTCCATGCCTCTCTCTCGCTTTGTCACAGCTCACCCTTCCCCCTCCCCATATCCTCAAGTCCGTTCTCTAGTAGGTCTGTGGCTTTATTCCTGTCTTACCCCTAGGTTCTTCATGACATTTTTTTTTCTTAAATTCCATATATATGTGTTAGCATACAGTATTTGTCTTTCTCTTTCTGACTTACTTCACTCTGTATGACAGACTCTAGGTCTATCCACCTCATTACAAATAGCTCAATTTCATTTCTTTTTATGGCTGAGTAATATTCCATTGTATATATGTGCCACATCTTCTTTATCCATTCATCTGAAGATGGGCACTTAGGTTGTTTCCATCTCCGGGCTATTGTAAATAGAGCTGCAATGAACAATTTGGTACATGACTCTTTTTTTTTTTTAACATCCTTATTGGGGTATAATTGCTTTACAATGGTGTGTAAGTTTCTGCTTTATAACAAAGTGAATCAGTTATACATATACATATGTTCCCATATCTCTTCCCTCTTGCGTCTCCCTCCCTCCCACCCTCCCTATCCCACCCCTCCAGGCGGTCACAAAGCACTGAGCTGATCTCCCTGTGCTATGCAGCTGCTTCCCACTAGCTATCTACCTTATGTTTGTTAATGTATATATGTCCAGGCCTCTCTCTCGCTTTGTCACAGCTCACCCTTCCCCCTCCCCATATCCTTAAGTCCGTTCTCCAGTAGGTCTGTGTCTTTATTCCTGTCTTACCCCTAGGTTCTTCATGACATTTTTTCCCCTAAATTCCATATATATGTGTTAGCATATGGTATTTGTCTTTCTCTTTCTGACTTACTTCACTCTGTATGACAGACTCTAGGTCTATCCACCTCATTACAAATAGCTCAATTTCGTTTCTTTTTAGGGCTGAGTAATATTCCATTGTATATATGTGCCACATCTTCTTTATCCATTCATCCGAAGATAGGCACTTAGGTTGTTTCCATCTCTGGGCTATTGTAAATGGAGCTGCAATGAACATTTTGGTACATGACTCTTTTTGAATTATGTTTTTCTCAGGGTATATGCCCAGTAGTGGGATTGCTGTGTCATATGGTAGTTCTATATATACACTACCAAATGTAAGGTAGATAGCTAGTAGGAAGCAGCTGCATAGCACAGGGAGATCAGCTCAGTACTTTGTGACCGCCTGGAGGGGTGGGATAGGGAGGGTGGGAGGGAGGGAGACTCAAGAGGGAAGAGATATGGGAACATATGTATATGTATAACTGATTCACTTTGTTATAAAGCAGAAACTAACACACCATTGTAAAGCAATTATACCCCAATAAGGATGTTAAAAAAAAAAAAAGAAAAGAAATACAGTGATGCTGAAGAAATTTTAAAAAAATGGAAACATACACTACAAGGTCTGTTGTGTCTGGCTTCTTTCACTTGGCATAATGTTTTCAAGGTTAACCCATGTTGTGGAATGTATCAGTACTTTATTCCACTTTATGGCTGAATAATATTCCATTGTACAGATATACAACATTTTGTTTATCCATTCATCCATCAGTCGACATTTGGGTTGTTTCCACTTTTTGGTTACCATGAATAATGCTGTTGTGAACATTTATATATGAGAGAATGTATTTTAAAGGTAGAATTGATGGGAATTGGGCCAATTACTGAGTGTTGAAGGAGAAAAGAGCATTAAGGATGTATGCCAGATTTCTAACTTGAAAGACTATCATTTAAAGCCACAAGAGAGTGAGCAGAGTGAAAAGAAAAGAGGGCAATGTGGGATAAGTGAGGGTCAAGTAGCTGTATAGAAATGTATGCTGGTTCCAGCCCTATACTGTTGAGGGTAGAGTAACAGTTTTAAAGAGACTGGAGGTCGTATTATGAGGATGGACTTAGCATGGAGCTTTTTTAGGGGGGGCCCACGCCGCGCATCTTGCAGGAACCCGCACCTTCAGCAGTGAAAGTGTGGAGTCCTAACCACTGGACCGCCAGGGAATTCCCGAGCATAGAGCTCTTAAGGTAGTGATGCCATTCCCCATGCTCATCCCCATACAAACAAGGCCAGGAGAATTCTTATGTTCTGTATATTCCCTTCCCCTCAGCACATCACTCATCCAAGTACTGCTTATAAACAGCCATGTGAACAGTTAATGCCAGGATTGCTTTAGCACCCACTAAACATCTTTGTTTTCCTACATGTAAGTAGTTAGTATTGGGGAGTGCTATTTTCAACATAGAACTACAGTTGTAAACTTTATTCACTTAGAGCCCTTTATGTTAGCTCATTTATTCAACATAGATTTATTGGGCACCTACTTAAAGCTAGGTTCCACAGGGAACTACAAAATGCTTATGACATAGTCTCTGCCTCCAGTTGGGGAGAAATACATGAGAGGGATAGGAATTTAAAGGAATGAGAGCTCACTTTTGTCCATGGAGATTAGGGGAAGCTTCATGGAGAGATGGTGTTTGGGGCCTTAAGAGGTGGGTAAGGTTCTAATAAAGAGATAGAGAAATGAAGGCATTCTGTATAGAAAGTAGCATTCACAATGGCTCAGAGGTGGTGATGCCAGGCTTAAGAGTTTAGATTTTTGGTGTAGGTCATAATAAGCCCTAAAAGCTTTTTCACCTGGGGAGTAACTCAGGAAATTTTCTCTGCTAGCAGTATATAGGAGAAATTGGAGGGGGGAAAGACTAGAGGAAGATGCAAGTGATAGAAGGAATCAGAACTTAAAAATTGATTGGATTTCCAGGACAAAAAGGGAACAAGGAGCCTGGGTGACTGGAAAATGGTGAGCCACTAACAGGAATGAAGACAACTTGAAGAGGATTCTTGGGGGGTGGAGGATGGAGAAGATGATGAGTTGAGTTGGAAGCACTTTTTAAAATGGGAGATTGGAGAGTGCCTCATGCATAGAAATGATCATTGAAGCTGTGGGGATAGATGAGTTAGCCAGGTTGACTGTTCAGCAAGAAGTCTGAACCTAAGGAAAAACCTCCCTTTAGGAGGTGGTGGGAGGAGAAAGTGCCAATAAAGGAGAAAGAACTGGAGAAGTCAGTGGTGGTAATCATGGTCAGCATCTGAGTGAAAAGATGCTCTCAATTACTACAGCTAGCAATTATAGCAGTTTGGTACCTCATGTCCAGCACAGGATCATTTTGTAATGCTCCATTCCTGTCATTCCACAAAATGAAAATCCACACTGATATGGGGTGAGCTAAATTGAATAATACTCAAAAACAATCCTTGTCTCAAAGACAGTATACCTGAGTGTTATTGGTCACTTTGCCATTTCAAGTAAATAAAAAAAATAAATCTTACATCACAAAATGTTCAAGGCTTCTGACTTAAAAAGCATCAGGGTAAGTAGAACGTCATCAGACTTGTTATTGGTTAGGACTCTGAGCCAGTTTTCAAGGGTCTCATAACATGGCAGGAAGCAGCAGCCACGACTCGGTTTAAGACACGGTGCGTTCAGTGGGGCAATCGGCTATCACAACTGCCTTATCTTCTGAGTCTTAGACTATGGCTACAGTGATCCCATCTCCTTTGCCCCTACAGTGAGCTGTGACCTCTGTACACTCTTCCCAGAAGTACAAATTCTTAACAGCAAGCATATTTAATTTCTTTAGTATATTCAATTTTGAAGCTTCCTTTTATAAGTTTGGCATGATAAAGGACAGCATCATTGTTTGTGTTCTTGACTGTGGCACTGTTCTTTGGAACATTGTAAGACTAAGATAACCTTATAAATGCCAAATTACAGTCTTCCTTTTTGGTTTATATAAGTAAATTCTAGATCAAGTAATGGAACTTAAGATTTCAGATGAATTTTTCATGTTTTTCTGCCTCTCCCTACAGCTCATTTATCTACGGAAAAGACTGAACTATTTTCTGAAGAAGTGAGGAGAGCCTTCAGCCTGGCACACAAACCTTGGCTTCACCATCCAGACTGAAGACCTAGATGAAATTGTACCTGTTTCTTCTCCTTTCATTGCCTTATGTTGCATCATTTGTATTTGTTTCTCTGAACGTTTTTTTTTTTTTGCTAGTTATATTCAAAGTTTGTAGCCATGTAGAAAGGGACAAAGTATTAAAAAGTAGTAGACCTGAAGACCCAACTTAACTATGGGACTTTGCTTCTCTTTATCAATTTGAGAATTAACTTAAATTGTTTCTCTTTTATGGTGTCTCAGATGATTCAGCCATGCTTGCCAAAGGCAAACAGTCTAACCTGAAGGCTATACAGCTGGTTTGCATAGATTTTTAGCTTTTTCTTCTTCTGTTTGTTCCAAATATTTCCTAAAACATAGAGTCAAACCATTTCTACCATGGGCTAGCACCTGCCACAGTGAATAAGTGCCTATCTGGCAGCAGTTGATACTAGGTTGTATCCTGTCTCTGTTCAGGCATTAATGGCTGCTTTCCGGCTCAGGGATGATTTCTTGCTGCTGCTATCTTTGTTCTGTTGTTAATGGTTTTAGGATTGTGTCTGGTTGTTATTTGGCAGCTATGGGACTAGTTAGAACAGAGATGATATTCTGAGCTGTTATCCTTATTCTGAGCCTCTTCTTCCTAACCCCCATCGGAAAAGGTTAGGAAAAAAAACAGATACCTGTGGGAGCTCCCTGGTTGCCTAGTGGTTAGGATTCCAGGCTTTCACTGCCATGGCCTGGGTTTAGCCCCTTGTCTGGGAACTCCCATAAGCCTCGTGGCAAAAAAAAAAAAAAAAACCCGAACAAAAAACAGATACTTGTATTGCCTGTGAAAACTTCCTTAAAAACCCTGGGCCAGTTTGGTGATTTTCAGCTATGTTAAGATTTTATAGTCTGTATTCCTTTAGCAATAAATAAATTCCTTAAGTGGATTACTGTCACTTTATTAAACAGCTCCCATGATAAGTACATTCATATCCAAAAGGAAACTGGTGAGACAAGCAATAAATTCTGCAGTTAGGAAATTAAAGAAGATGCTGTCAGCACTGGGACATCCTTCTAAAGAGCTCTTAGGATAACTCCTAATGAACTAAGCAGATCATCTCATATTCACCATAAATCATTGGGATTTTGAGAGAAGGTACAGAGAAGTAACAAAAATGGCAGCTCCAATATTTGCACTGAATTATGTTGTAGTGGAAGGAACACAAGGTTGGAATCCTGGCTCTGCTACCTACCTTGGGCAAGTCCCTACACCTCTTAGAGCCTCTGTGTCCTTATCTGGAAATCAAGGGTGATAATGCTTGTCACCAAGAGACATCTGAAGGTTTTCTGGAAGTAGCCCAGCTAGACCCAGGTCTGGTCCCAATTGATGAAGTCGGTGCCACTCTAGGAAATGAACCCCCAAGATTTCTCTGCCACTTTTAGTTCTCTCATTCCAAGTTGAAGGTAATAAGCCAAGGGCAGAGAAGGGGAAGTCAGTATGCATGGGCAGGGCCTATGGAGAAGGGATGAAGGCAGAAGGAATGCTGGGGACAAATGCAGGGAAGAAGTGGGTCTAAGGGCGAGAGACATGGACAAACAAAATGAAGCCAAGATTAGGAGAAAAGTTAGAGGATAGCTTGAAAACCAAGATGGTTTTTTGAAGTATTTTTTTTTCAGAAACCCAAAATTTAAAAGATGAGAAGAAAGAATAGGGAAAAGGACTTGTCAGAGGCAGAAGGTGGGGGAAGAGGCAGGGTTTGAAAAGAAGATAGACCTTTCCAGATGAAGGATGGCATAGGACTGGGGCAAAAACATAAAAAGTACCCTGGGGATGTGGCTGGAGAGACTGAGGCCGGAGAGAGTGGCACATAGACCACAGGTGGCATTCAGGGGTGAGAGAAGTAGAAGAGCCCTAGTCCAGCCTCTGTCCAATACTGTAGCCCAAGAGCAGCCAGAGCTCTGCTGAGAGGCAGTGGGGAAGGGAAGACAACGGGAAGGAGCAAATTCGTGTATCTGTGGTGCCCTTCTGTTCCCTCTACTACCACGTCTTGTAACCCTGGGTAACTGCTTCACCACTGCCCTCCAGTCACCCAAGGCTTGTTGCCGCCCTGACTCCCTCCCTCCCCCAACACACACACGTAATATATCATGAAGGTTTCCTTTTCTACAGCTCAGTGATTGTGACTTTGGCATGTTACAGAACTGCACTGTCCAATATGGTATCCACTAGCCATGTGTGGCTTTTGAGCACTTGACATATGGCTAGGCCAGCCTAGGCCAAATTGAGGTGTGTCTTTCCACATAGGCAAGGCTCAACTGCAGGTGGCCCCAGGCCTTGGCAGAATGCCCTGTGATCCTCCTGGAACCTGGGAAGACGGGCAATCTCACGAGGATTTGAGACAAGACCATTTCTCACCTCCCTGTATTGAGGGAGGCTGTCATGGGGCAGTTTCTCATCTGCCTCCCTCATTCTGGTGAGCATGAGACTTTCTGCCTGCCTCCCCACTCCCCTGCCCTTGCCCCAGAGGGTCCAGCTGCAGGCCATAGAGCTGCTTAGCAGCGGTGTGGAGTTGGTACTCAGCAACATGGTGTCCTGCCATTCATGTTGCATGTCATCTGGCCCCTTTTGTTTCAGTGTCATCCTGTGCAACAGCGACATGGAACGGATCCCATTGCTGGTCTTGCTTTTGCTGTCTCTAAGTAATAAAGTGCCTGGATGTATGTGGGTTTCCTGTTCTTTTTTACCAGTTGAAATCTATCAGCTTACTTGACAATTTCCAAGACTTAGTAAAAAAAGAAAGAATATAAAATATCTCAATAATGGTTTTATACTGATTACATGTTGAAATGATAATACTTTGCATATATTGGGTAAAACGAAATATTAGTAAAATTAATCTCACCTGTTTTTTACCTTTTTAATATGGCCGCTAGAAAATTTAAAATTGCATATGTGATTCACATTATATTTCTGTTGGACAGTGATGTTATAGATCAGTGAAGAAAGAAAAATTGGTGGTGGGGAGGAGGGACTGACAGGGTTTTATTTTGCCAGAAAATGGCATTAAAAAAAAAAAACTATCGCCACCAATTCACAGGGACATTTTAACACACACCCCCAAATATATAACCATAATCTCAGAATAAAGGATAGACTTTTAAATTGATTATATGTAACTTTATGGAAACTCACTGCATTGTCCAGATTTTTCTCTTAATGCTTTAGGCTGGTGAAAAATTCCTCAGATTGATGAGGATGGTGTTGAAGAACCATTGCTACAAAGAGCTCATCCCATGAGCTGATAACTAGCTAATTTGTGTGGGGCTTTGAGAGGCGACCAGTCCAGGTAACAGTGGTGGATGGGGCTAGTGGGGGGTGTCTTCTTGTCCTGTAGGTGTTGGACTCGTCTGGTGGCCTATGTTTTGCAGTGTTCCTGTGGCTTCTTGGCCCCACCCTCTTCTCCCACACCCAAATAAGGTAAAGATGTGGAGTGTCAGAGTCAAAGAGTGTAACCAGAGGAACCAAAGTAAACAAATACGAATTTATTCTTTTCAAAGCAGAATTTACGGGAAAGGGGAAAAGCACCACAGTGAGTGGCAAAGTTAACTAATTTGTCTCCAGCCCCGCCCCTTCATCCCAAACTTCTCTAGACTTGTGCGCGGCCCTTGCCACTTCCCCAAATCCCATCCTTGTGACCAGTCCTTGCAGCCAGCGAGCAGCATCGCAGGCTTCGGTCTGGCCTCAAGACTTCCCTGGGGACAGCAAGGACATTGAGCAGGTGCCCCTCCAAATGCGGCAGCTGTGGGAGGAGATGGAGACTGGGAGCTGAGCCCTGGCCTTGAGCCTTTCCCTCTCCCACAGTCATTGGTGTTTAAAGAACAAGAAGGAGCTGAAGTATTCCTTTGTTCTCAGGGCCAGATTTTGGCAGGAAGGCCCAGAGACAGAATTGCCCAGCTGAGCAGGTGAGTCTCCACAGCCCTAGGGCAGGGCCCCCACTTTCTCCTCCAGGACTGTTCATCTTAAGGTAGCTACTTTCTTGGTTATCTGTCACCTATGTCAAGGGAACTTTGATGAGAGTCTTGGCCTGAAATGGTCTCGGAGGTCGTGAGTCTGCTATTGAGAATGCCTCTTCAAGGAATGCTCTAGCCCAAAGCTGACTATGGAGCCCAGATCCCAAACACACACCTCAAGCATCATGGGTATTCCTTAAAATTCATCAGGAAGGAAACCATCTCCCAGGATTTGCCTCTGCTTGGCCTCAGGGTTTCGCATTACCATGGCCTGCCAGCCCAGCTCCTAAAGTACAACAAACTCAAACAGGTTTCTCTACAAGGAAATATCTCCAAACTTTGGGCCTGGAAGGAAATGGACATTTGAAGATCTTTCCATTCTGGAGGGAAGGGTGCATATCCTCCTGGGTAGGACCCTCTCTAGGGAACCATGCAACAAACAGCCTGATGTCCTCCAGCCAGTCAGCCTTCCTTAATAATTTCCCAGTCAACCTGACTCCACTCTGCTCTCACTAGAAGCAGAGGCACCCTCATAATGGTTTTTTGGCCTCTACCAGATTCTGTCGAGAATACATTACCTATCAATCCTAACTGTTCCCCGATACTATTTGACAACAACCCCAGCAAACACATTCCTTATCGCTGATGCTAATCCCACAAGCCAGGGGTTTTCATTAGGTTGCCTACCCAGCAACTCCCTTCACCACCCTTCCAGTACGGGGCCAAAAACTACGCAGCATCACACACAATACCTCTAGGAGACAAGATACACGACAGATGCTTAACAACATGCAACACATCTCCGTAAATCCCACCTTAATTTGAATTCACAGTGCCCAAAGACCCGTTTACCTCACTGTGGGAAAACTCTCCGCACATGCTGCAGTGACTATCACTGGACTCTCAAGCGATATACTCACCTTGGGCATCAAGGTAAACCCAGGACCACTAAGTGTCATTGACCCTGTTACTGAGAATTCAACTCTTGACTTGCTGCTTCAGTCTACCTATAGCACAAATCCTACATAACGAGATCTACGTCTTCTCTACCATGGCCTACTGCAGTTGCCACAGGCCCTCAACAGCCCAAGATCTCTCGTGTGGAGTAGCAGTTAGGAAAAGGATTTTCCAGGACTTTCCTGGTAAGATTGTTTCATAACCTCTGCCCTCTTTACCAGCTGAGCAGGTAAGTCTCCACAGCCCTAGGACAGGGCCCACTTTCTCTTAGGCAGGCGTATGCCTCAAAGACCCTGAACTCTGTGTCCTAGAGCAAATTTTCTCTATACTATTCCTACCTACAATCTAGGCTCCTACAAATATAGCTCCCCCGCGCCCGACCCCAGTAACTGATGTCCAGGCTCTGTGTTTGATGCCCACCTGCCACCTGCTCACCATACATCACCAGTGCTCCTGCCCAGAGACCTCATGAGCTCTAAGGCAGATGTCATGATGAAGTCTGACACCCTGAACCTGTGGCTTAGTGCCCCCTGGTGATTCTAGAAGGAGGCAATCCTTGGCTTCTGGACCCAAGCCACTGCCTTCCCTGCCCAGCAGTAGATAAATCTACCTTCCCAGCAGTTCTACCCACTGGCCTACTGCTTGGTTATAAGACAGCACCCCAACCGTCTCACACCCTCCTGACCTTGGTATCAACTGCTACTTTCCTTAAGGCCCTGAGCCAGACTTAGAAACTGGAAGGGGCAAGAGGATGTACTCTGTGTCTTAGCCTGGCTATTTGTTCCTCCCTTTCTGCATGGGGTGAGTAGAGCTTGGATTTGTTCTATTTTGGCCTCTGAACCATTGTTTAGAGGAGCCCAGGAAGATTCACCCAAGGCCCACGTCTCCAGGGAACAAGGTATGGAATGAATGAAGAGAGCAGAGTGACTCTTCCTGTTAGATTCCTCTGTGGCCACAGGCTTCTGTTGCTTTGGTCTTGAGGACAGCTCACCTCAAACATAAATGGAGAGACATCCTAGGGGAGCAGCCAGGAGGCATCTGTCTGTCCAACCAGAGGCTGGGACTAACAAAGAGCAAGGCAGAACATTAATACTTCAAGAGGTATTAGAATTTAATGTGTGAGTGAGGCCAGGGGAGTACTGATGTACAGTAGATATGTAGGATAGGTATGTATGTATATAAACTTAGGCAAATTAAGTCAATTGCAGGGTTCTAAGTTATAAAGCTCCTTTTGGTAGAAAGCTGCCTCAGTGGGTCCTGACTCTGCTCAAAGTCCCCAAGCCCACCCCCCATCCCCCACCCCCACTATTTACTCTGAACAGTTTCTGGATAAAGGAATCATGGTATATGTTGCCTAGGAAGACTTAGCTCAGTTTGAGGACTGGGTTCACCTTCCAGAGTTAGAAAGAATGGTTTTATGCAAAGGAAGGCCTTGCTGTTGTCTCTGTGGAAAGTGGCCAACTTCCTGATCTGTAGCCCGTGGATACTAGAAAAGGGCCGCTATTCAGGATGGCCTGTTGCATCTGCCTTCTGACTAGCTGGGGGATATCAGCCACCTCATCTGATTCAGCCTAAGAGAAAGAAGGGTCACAGCCTGAAAGGGTGTTGGGTGGTCACGCTCCTCCAGTCTAGAGGGTGGCTTCCCCTTCCTCACCCAAGGAGAAGACCCCCTTGCTGAGCAGCGGCTGGCCCTCCCCCAGGGCTGTGAAGGCCAACTAGAGAGCCAAGGGTGGCTTCAGCTGGGTTTCCAGAGCAACTCAGCTGGTCTCTGAGATGCTGAGGTTTTCAGGAAAGAGGAGGATCTGGGGAAAATATCTAAGCCCATAAGTATTTCTTTAATGTTTCCCAATATAAGGTGAAAATAGGAACCTGAATGAACTGTTTCCCCCCTTGAGAAAGGTCTGCCAGGGACTGAGGCAGAAGGAACTGAAGATATTCAAGGAGGAAACAGCATCTAGGTAGCATCGGGATGACTAGATCTATGCCTTTGAGCTGAAGTTATATGACACACGTTGCCCAGACTTTTTCAGGGGCACTTTGTGGGGGGAGCGGGAGTGTCTTCAGTGTCACCTCCCTGTGTTGGGCCAGAGAGTAGGGCTAAGTCCCGTGTGTTCACAGTGCTGGAGCCCTCGGGTCATTAGGCTCCCCCAAATCCATCATTCCAGGGAGAATGGAAAGGGGCCAATGGGCACTGCTTCACTCTGCAAGGCAGCTTCTCTGCTCCCCATCTGAATGGCCTCCAAGTGCCATTAGCCTGGGCTGCAACAGAATTGTACTTAAGGGATTGATCTCAAACTTGAAGATTAAAGGGCACATTTCTAGAGTCAGAGGAATCATGCCTCTCCCTCCCCCGGCCCTCACACACCCACCTCGCATACCATCGAATCCCTGCTGCTGCCTGGAGTCCAGATAACTCTGGCTGAGGAATGTGGGGCCAGTGGGGACTGGAAAGGTTAGGTGAAGGCTGAGGGAAGGCTTTGACCAGAACTGGGAGAGGACCGTGGACTATAGGATGGGGATCTGGTTCCATCAGGAGGCCAGCAGAGTGTTGGTAGTCACATCAGAACTTCGCACACTGGGGAAGGCATGGCGGAGCTTCTCCATAATGTCTTCCAAGCACAGGCTGACATCTTGGCTCTTTGACCCCACATCATCTGAGTTGGAGAAGAAAGATGTGGGAAGAGAACTAGAAATTCCCTTATGAGGTCAAGGGGCTGAGGCAGGATGCTGCCAGCTGAAGGTGAACCTATAGCATTTGTATCTTCCCGGCACGATGCTTAGGTACATATGAGGTACTCAACATACATTTGTGGAATAAAATGAATGAATCAGTCAATAAGCCAATCATCCCTGACCCTAAGCTCAAAGCCATGAGGAGAAACTGGTCCCAGCCCTAGCAGAACCTTAGTCAGGAGACCTGGGGCAAGACAAAGCCATGGAGGAAGGGGTTGGGAGGGGCTGGGGGAACTCACCTGCAGCTTGAGTGTCTGGAGTAGTCTGTCCCTTCTCCTGGGGGTGACTGCCTTCTGACTGCTGCGGAGAGGAAGCCAGGGACGAGCCTGCAGAGCCATTGCCATCCGATTCAGTATGTGGCTAGCAAGAGGTAAGGCATGACTTAAGTGGCTTTGCCTTCCTGACCTTACTTTGACAGACTCCCGAGCTTAGAAAGGTCCTTAGAGACATCATGCCCATCCCTTTGCCCTGGGACTTTAAGAAGCTTTTGGTGGTGCCCCAAACAGTGGTTTCCCCTTTCACGAAACTTCTTAGAATATTTAATTACTGAATACCCGCTTCCTTCAACAACATGTATCAAAGGCTCCCAGTTCTTCTAAGGATACCATTGCCCCTAAATATCTCTTGCTGTCATTTCAGCTATAATTAAGCTATCTAGAACTCAATTCCCTCTGGAAATGTAGAGTTGCACACCTGATCCTTGGTGCATGACATAATATCATATGTTAAGACCTCCAGGAATTCATCTAGAGGCCATCCCTTGGAGGATCTGGGGAAGAGGCACAGTGTGGTATTACCTGGTATGGATAATGACAATAATTATTCATAAATTATTCATTTATGAAATGTTTATTATAGTCCTGGCATCATTCCAAATTGTTTAAATGTGTTATTTCATTTGACGTTCACCACAATTCCATGAAGTTGGTATATTTTTATCCCTGTTTTACAGATGAGGGAACTGGGGCTTAGTGAGGCTAAGTAACTTTCCTAACATCCCACAGCCACTAATCAGCAGCACTACACTCAAACTCAGGGCTGTCTAACTCCAGAACCACACTACATCCTATACACTACCTCTCAAAGAGGGAAGCGGCAAAAAGTAACAAGTGATCCCTTCACAGCAAAAATCTTCCTCTTGCCAAGCATGTCCAAACTTGCTTCTTTCCAGCAAACATCAAAGTAGCAAAGTCAACGTTTTGGATGATTCTTTGAACTTTGTTCTTTCAATACCAGATTCAAATGGGTTGTGGGGAAGTGAGCCCTCAAAAGCCCTCCCTGTGCCCTAGGCCCCACGGTGGCTTGAGAGTAAACACACAAGGATGGAATGGAAGCTAGGTACAAGAGAATTGGCCAAGCGATGTGATATAGCAGCCCATTCCTCCCCCCAAATTTCCTGATTGCTAGCCCAGTTCTCTTTAGAAAGTCTTCTAACAGCCACCTCCCAGGAGCAAGGAGCACCTCTCCCCGGCCCACCTGTGCTCGGAGGCTGCTCTGATTCTTCCCCTGGCCTCAGACTCACTTGCAGGAGCAGCTCCCTTAAGCGCTGCAGCTGGGACTCGAGTTGCTTGTTGTGGTCTTCAAGAATCTGCATGCGTGTCTCCAGGCGGCTCTTGTGCTGCCGAAGGATCCGGGCCTCAGCCAGCAGCTCCTCATTGCGGTGGTCCTGTGCCACCTCGGCAGAGCCCTCAGCCAGGGTGGGTGCCTCAGCAGCCTCCTCATGCTGCCACTTCAGGCGCCTCAGCTCCCCCTGGAGAATCCTGCCAAGGATGGAGAAGCCAAGGCCAATGACCTTCACAGGGTATCGACTGTCCAGGGCTCAGTGGCCCCTCATACCTAGGTGTGAGCAATCTCTTTGCTCTCCCATCCCCACCCCCACCCCAGCCCCCAAGCCGTGCTTTTTTTTTTTTGGTCGCAGCATGTGGGATCCTAGCTCCCCGACCAGGGATCGAACCCATGCCCCGTGCAGTGCTGCAGCGGAAGTGTGGAGTCCCAACCACTGGACGGCCAGGGAAGTCCATCCCAGCCATGCTCTTGCTTGAATGGCCATATCCACTTCCTCTCCAACACATATATCATTTACTTTGCCATCATTAGGCCACAGAGCAGAGAGAGCTGACATTTCATATAACAAATGTCTCAGGGCTTTGATGTACTGCTTCGGGGATTAATTCTGACCTTAAAATCAGGCAGAAACACAGTCTGCAAATAAATGAGGCATTAGGGCCACTGACTCACCTACTCCATTTTTAGATTTTTAGATTCCAGGGGAAGACATAATATAAACAAAGGATCACCCATCTTTCCTCTTCTCTCTACTGCCCTCCTCTTTGACCCACTTTAAACACCCATGTTGAGTCATCAAGGAAACAGATTCCAAAGAGTTGGTCTTTGGAGGACATTACTGTTTTTTTCTTTTTTGCAACAGAATCACTCTCTCCCTAGTGTTTCCCAGGGCCTCCCCACCACTGCTCTAGTGCAGTGCTTCTCAAACTATCCATAGCAAAAAAACAGGGGGATTTTTTGATCCATCATGGATCAATACATGGTCTGAATGTGCATAGCTAGTACACAGCTCACGCCACGCATGACTTGCTGCCCAAATTCAACAACACTCAACCTGGCCTATACCCAATTCAAAGAAGACAAGTCCACTAATTACGTGCGTGGATATTGTGGCCATGTCAAATTGCTATGAAAATTTCTAAAAGTTTACTCTCTATTTATGTATTTATCTTGTCTTGAACCAGTAACAAATACTTTGCAGATAGGCCCTGTTCTAAGGACTTGCTAATCCAAATACAGTCTGTAGGCCTGAGGCATGGGCATCCTTTAGGAGCTGGTTAGAAGTGCAGGAACTACGGCCCCACCCCAGACCTTCAAATCAGAATCTGCATTTCACCAAGCTTCCCAAGTGACTTGTATGCACACTAATGTTTGAGAATTACTTTTCTGGGGGTCGTTATTGATTCTACTACACACCCCCAAGGTGTCTTGGATGCTCCTCAGACTCCTGCTGCCCTCCATGCTTTACAGAGGTCAATGCCATCCCCATAGTCTTCTTCACCTTCCCTCTTCCAGTCCTCAAATGCTCTATGCAGTATCATCCTCCTCTTATTACTTTCACTAAGTGATAAGGACCTCTTTCCATTTCCAACAACTGAAAGTTCCTTGAGGGCAGAGACATCATCTCTTCTGTATTCTCTATGTTTGCATTCTCTCTGCCTGTATCTGTTGGGTACTTGGAGATATTTGGGTTGAGTTAAAAAGATTCAAATAATTATTAGGATAGCTAGCTTTTATTGAACACTTCCAATAAGACAGACACTGGCTAACACATTATATGCCTGATCATTTGATCTTCACAAGTGACCTTAAGAGGTAGGTACTCTTATCATCATCCCCATTTTACAGATGAGGAAATGGAAGATCACAGAATATAAGTAACTTGTTCAAGGCCACATAGCTAGGGTGTGGGAATTCAGGACTTGAATTAAGCCGTCTGACTCTAGAACCCACGCAGATCTGTGCCATTGCCACACCTACCGGTTCTCATCCTCTAAGTGGGCCAGGATCTTTTCGAGCTCCCCTTTGCTTTCAGTGGCCATGCTGCACGGAGCCTGCTGTCCAAAGGCTGGCTCCCGGTCTGTAATGGGGCTGGAGTGCCGCAGCAAGTACTGGTCCTCGTCTCTGTGTGGGGGTGGGGAGAGGAAAGAGGGGCCCAGGCATTGAACTAAGAAACAGCTCAGGGTGTGAGTTCTCAGCTCCCACCTCAAGCCCCAGGAGACACATGCTGGAGGATTCCCTCTCTAAGATACATAGAGAGGGGAAAAGCCATGTATTCAGGTTTAAGAGGGATAAAAGTGTTCAAAGGTGGCAGGGGTCATTGTTGGGGGTAGTAGGAGAGAGTGTTTTCAGGATGCCAAGACTCCTGGGTTCTACTTATAGTGACCTGGGAAACAATGAGCAGGTCACTATAACATCTGTGATGTTCCCCCACCCCACCCCCCTTCGCTTTCCCATCCCCAGGGGAATTGTGGCCTGCCTGAGTCCCAGTCCCAGGGCTGGATTTATCCGTGTAGCCAACAATTTCTAGGTCCTCTGAGGAGGCCGGGGACCTCCCTAGAGATGAAGGGCCCCTTCTCTGGGCTATAGCACCAAGGAATCTCTCTGGCCACACTTCAGTCAAGTCCCTGGTATCTCCCCAGGGTTGATGTGGCACTAGATGGGGCATTGGCATTTTGAGCATAAGATAATGGCTCATTTCTGCAACTTTAGTTGAGGGCATATTCTTCTTCCCTCAGAGTTAGGAATAAAAGGATGGGATCTTGCAACAGAAAGGGACCTTGGCAGATGGCAGGGAGGTAGTTCATCCTTCATTACCCTGCTCAGTTGATAGAGGGCAGACTGCTTCTCTCATTAAATACTGTGCCCAGAAAGCAGACTTCCTTCCTTAGGGTGTCAGGGACCCTATCCACACACACCCCACCTCCCACTGAGGATATACCCTCCCCAAGTAGTGGTAGAAAGATCCCAAAGGAGAGCTATTCCTGGCAAATATGTATCTGTGAAAACTCACATGCTGTCGTCTGGGGACAAGCTGTCATTAAAGAAGGAGCAATTTTGACTTTCCATCTCAGCAAGCCTAGGAAGAAAGAGCAGGAACAGAAGGGAAAACAGTATGTGAAGACTGCTTTCATCTCAAGGACTGTAATCCCACAGTAGGATAATCACGTTTGGGGGGCTGTCCCAATTCCCCCTCCCCTGCCCCAAACGTTAGGCCTCGCTGGCTGCTGCAAAGCCCACTGTGCATGTTCCCCTGGCCCTAACTTCATTGTCTTTGCCCCAACTGAAAACTCCTTTCCCCCTTGGACTCCTTACAATTCCCCTCCCCAAAACCTGGTGGTACCTGCTGGCAAAATGCTCAATGCGGGAGTGTGTGTCAGCGTGTGGCAACATCGGGGAAGAAGCTGGCCTAGAAGAAAGCAGCAAAGACTCAGAAGACCAAAGACTGGGTAGCTGGGCAGCCTGTCTCCTCACCACCACCCTTCCACACCCCGCAACACCACCACCAAATTAGGGAGCTCCCAAGAGCTGATGGGAACAAGATACAGAGACTGGATTCTAGTCTGTTTCTCAGGTCAGATTCCTGGTCAGGCCCCAGCTGAACTGCCCTGTCACTAGTTGGGTTTGCCCTGGAAGACTGTCATAGCCCATGTGAGACTCAGCCCCTTCACAGCACATCCCTAGGCTCAATGAGGATGCCTGCAGCCCCTGCTCAGCTACCGGTACTCACGTCTCACTGTAGTCAGCCTCCAGCACTGATTGCACAGGCAGATAACCTCGCTGAGGGTGTTTGCTGAAATAATGCTTTGAGCGGAATTTGTTCTTTAAGGTAGTGGCAAAGTCCCTCATGTTCTCACTGGATGTGGTCTGGGAGGAGACAAGATAGAGGGACTCACCCTAATGGGCTATTCTAGGGAGGTGTGGCCACTCCCCTGGAGCACGGACCATGACTGGTAGTCCACTCTTGTTCATATTTACCACACCTCGCTCCTAGAAAAAGATCTAGAAGGATACATGTCAAACTGTGAACACTGCTTGCCTCAGGGAAGTTAGACTTGAGGGGTGGGGAACGCACTGAGGAGAAAAAGGGACTTTGTTTTATACTTTAAACACCTCTATATAATTTAAATCTTTTACATGATTGTATATTTGTTAACTTTTAAATATCTTTTACATAAATTCTAGGGATGTAGAAGATGAGCAGGAGCTAGACAATTATCAGTCTACCATCTCTAGCCAGTTTCCCATGTATGACGTTAATAATGTTTATTTTAAAATGATAATAAAAGAAAAATAAAGGTCAAGGTCACTGCTTCCATTGGGTCACACATGTTTCTGTGTCAACAGAACTTGGAGAAGAGATGACAGCTCAGGGAGATGGATTATGGAGATGGGGAGGTAAGATGGGAGAGAGCAGTGGGGGGAGCTGGGGATATGCTTGGGACGTTGGGAGAATGTGTGCGGAGAGAGGAATAAAGGAGTTTAGGGAGCAGAGTCAGCTCAGGAAGCTAAGCCTGGAGGTCTGAGTCCTGAACATAGCAGAGGAGAAATTCTGTGGCTGGAGTTCAGGGATGCTGGGCTCAGGAGGCTATGAAGGGCACAGTTTCCAATGAAAGCCCAGTTGATTTTGGGGACCCAGGTAAAGAGCATACCCCCTTTTCACGCAAGAGACGGAGTAATGAAGTTGAGCACAAACTTTGGTATTGACTAGAAGGGATGGAAGCAATGACAAGGTAGCAGGTGAAGACCAGGGGACAGAAACAATCCAGGAAGCTAAGCAGGAAAAACTAAATTGAGCGATCGAAGGCTAGTCACCTGTAACTGCCTTGCTGTCTCTATTTTTTCCTGAGACTTCTCTCTGCAGGAGTATAGTGAGTGTCTTTTAGATGGCCAAGAATGTCCTGGGGTGCTACAGCCAGCTACCGCCCCGGTGAGGGTGAGGGAGAAGCTCTGCTAGAAGGACAGCCCTGGATCCCCCAAATTGGTCAATCACCAGGCCTGTTTGGAGGATGCTCCCCAACGGAGAGCAGAATACAGTGAGCTAATGCTGGACAAAATGGATCAAGCACCCAGAAGCTGAGAGTTGCCTGCCCCTCCCGCCCAGCCCAGAGGCTCCATACCGGGGTGTAATACTCCATGATGGGATAATGAAGCTTGTTGCCCTTGCTGGCCCTGCCTGTCAGGAAGCAGGTCTGGCAGATGTCCACGTTAAATTGTTTCAGACTCCGATACCTTGGGGAAAGGAGAGGTGGTAGGAAACAGGATGCAATGTACTATAATGACCTCCCCCTCCCCCAAACATCCAAATATACACATACATTAAAAGGGGGTGAGGCATGGAACCATAACCTCCTATACGCGGAGCACTTAACCTCCTATGCATAGCAGTGATAGAGTCCTCAGTAGATAACTAGTCTCACTCCAGAGACCACAAATCTCCATGAAATCACATGCTCAGAATCCCAGGAAGTTCGGGAAGTAGCCCTGTCTCACCATCTTTTTTAAAAGGAAGGGTGGGATAAACAACAAGCTCCTACCGTATAGCAGAGAGAACTATATTCAATATCCTATGATAAACCATAATGGAAAAGAATATAAATATATATATATATGTATAACTGCAGTAGAAATTAACACAACATTGTAAATCAACTATACTTCAATGAAAAAAATAAAAAATAAAAGGGAGGTTGGGACGGGGTAAAGAGCTCATTATATCAAATAACCTTCTAAACAAAGGTGGCCTGAAAGGGTCCAGTTTCACAGGTATGACCACCTTCCTTGGAGAAGGCACACTTTCAATATGAAAACAACTGATTCTATCAGCCGTGGGCAAGTTGGCTAAAAATTATTCCCCAAAGTTATTTATAATAATAACTCTATTATGACTGAATATAGACTAGCCCTTAAGATCCAATTCCAAAGCCTGATTGGACTGCGCAGACCTAATAGCATAGCATGGTGAAATGTCTAGACTTAGAACAGTCAGAGGATCTGATATCTTATCCTGGAGCTACACTAGCCAGAAGTGTGAACTCCACCTCTGTGCCTCATTTGCTTATAAAAAGCAGGGTGGTTGTAAAGAGAGTATGTGCTAGTGCTTTAAAGTGGTAAAAACAAGCATTTTATGATGAAAGCCAAATTCAGGGTAGCGGCTACCTTTGTGGGGACAGGAGGGAAATATAATCAAGGAAACTTCAAATATATTGTTTTATATATTATATAAAATATGTATATAATATATAAATTCGTAGATATATAAATATATTATATAATATATATAAATATATTGTAAAATATTGTTTGTTTCTTCAGCTTGATGGTGGGTGCCCACCATGGGGCGCTGGAGCCTGCTCATACAAGCTCACGAGAGCTGGTTGTTAAAATTTCAGGAATTTTCCAAGCCAGTTGTTAAATATAGCCATTATTTAAAAATTAAATTGTATAAACTCACAATTAAGCAAATGGTATTAAAAACAAAGGTAATAAATACTCAAACTCATCACTTCTTATTTCACTATTATCTATGCTCTCGAGGTTGTCTACATCTGTTATACCTGGTGGTGGAAATACTATAAATGGTGTGCAACTGTGTGTCTCTTCCTGACCTCCTATGGGTAGCCTGACACTGGCCACAGTGGGAGTATTTACATCATGGAAATTAGCCAATGCTATATCACGTTTCTCTTTTGCTTTCTAGAGAGTAGCACATTTGCCAGCACACATTTTGGTGCGTAGGTGTTCTCATATGTCAGGATGCTGGGGCTTCTGGGTTCTACTTAATGCTCCCTGAGAAACAATGAACAAATTACTTCCCTTTCTGTGCTGTTCTCCCACCCCACCCCCTTTTGCTTCTCTATACATTTTTATAGGTCTGAATACTTCATAACACAACTAACAGAAAAAAATTTCATCATTTTTGAGTTTTTTAAAAGTTAAACATTCTGCAGTAGAAAGGATTATAACAGTATATCACAACATACAATAGATTAATTGTAATTATATAATTATGTAATGCCCTGTTTTGCAATATATGGTTTATATGTAACATGGCCTATTTATTATTAGTATCACTCCAGCAGGTGTTGCTTTCCCTACCTGAAACCTTTGATGGGGCACTGCCTACAGATAGAGCACTTGGTCTGATGCTTCACTTGTTCAGCAATGGTGACCCGATGCAGAACAGCCAGCCACACCATGGACTGGGGCTCCAAGTTGACCCATTCCAGGAACTGTGCAACTTCAATGACTGGCTTCCCAGTGCTCTAGAGAAACAAGAAGCCCAGTAGTGATGTCTGAGGCCCAGTGTCTTGTGCCCAGAATGGCAGCCCTCAGGGGAGGAGGAGAAACAGCAAGACCTGGTTGGACTCTGGGTTAGACTGTTCTCCAGAGGTGTCCACCTTCTACCCTGTCCTAGTTGACCTGGTGCCTTCCCCTCAGGACTCTGACCCTAAAAGCCCAGAGAACCCTCTGCCCTGTCGCTCCAGCCCAACAAACTCCCTTGCATCTGAGTACTTCAGATCAAAAGCCCAGCTCTCAGTCCTCCCTCCCTTCTTCCCACCGTCTGTCCCATCATTCCTCCTTTCCTCCCTCCCCAGTTCCATACTCACAAAACGGAAGCAACTACGGACGCTGGGCTCCACGTTGCTGCCCCCAAAGGCCGCCACTTCCCCCAGCTGACGGGGCACCTGAATGGCTTCATGAAGCAGGACACCAAGGTGGCGTTGGTCACACTGGCTGCCTGAGTTGGCCACTTGGCTGAAGAGGTCTGCTGGCCCCACCGTAAGTCATGGCCAAGCCCGATACAGGAATGGCCAGAGAATTGGTGTGGGGAGAAAGAACAGAAAAAGAAGACAGGGAAAGAGCACATTGACTTAGCTAATGACTTTTGAAATTGGAATACCTAAAGGTCCATCCCTGACCTTCTAGAAGTCCAGGTGTTCTAAAAGCAGCACTCCTCTGGGTTCAGAGAGAAAAAAGTGAGTCAGACACAAAGACAGAGAGCGTCAGAAAGAGAAGGGGAGAGAGGGGTGAAGACAGAGAGCAAGCTGTGTGTGAGAGCGGTGCCAGACACAGATATGACACTGCTGGGAAAACAAAGTCTCAAGAAGAAAGATGAAGCGGTGTGGGATTCAAGGGT
Source organism: Grampus griseus (assembly GCF_964374135.1). Lineage (NCBI taxonomy): Eukaryota > Metazoa > Chordata > Mammalia > Artiodactyla > Delphinidae > Grampus > Grampus griseus. The sequence goes on along the minus strand of NC_138999.1, from coordinate 87,030,018 downwards.
GCCTGAATATGAGTTGCAGTCAGTCTGCCCTATCCCCTCTTGTTCATGTAGCCCATGTAGTCTGATACTGCAGTAATCTCTCAGTTATCCACACAAATGAAAAGAAACACTGGCATGGATAATCCAAAAAAAGGGGATAATTCAAAACATTTGATCATCTAAGAATTCACTCTAAATCATTGTGGAACAGACTATGGTACTTATATATTTGAGCATGGTCTATATCTGCCCTTGTGGGAACTCCCCCGTCCCACCCCAACTTTAGAAAACCTCCTCCAGAGGTTCTTGTCTGTCCGTTTCATACCTCACCTAAGGCCCAGAAATGGAACAAAACCAAAAGGCAGAGGGCCTGGGGTTTATTTCTGGATCCATTACTGACTAGCTTGTGAAACCTTGGGTAAGTCATGAACCACTCTATGCTGCAGTTTCCTTACTTATAAATGGAGACTAAATCATCACTGTCCATCCCGTCTCAAAGGAACATTGGGAGAAATAAATTATATCATAGATATGAACATACTTTGAAAAGTCTTCTTCCCTGTAAATCTTTCCTAGACGGCTGTCCTCACTCTTCTGTGATCTGATATAGCACATATCCTTTGCCATTCAGATTCTTCTAATTAGCACTCTAAAAAATGCTTTCTGTGTACTTCTGTATCCTCTTCTGGACTATAAACCACTTGAGGCAGGGACCATGTCTAACTGGACCTTGTACTCACCACATGTAGCACAGTGGTCAACGCACATTAAACACTTGACACTAATGATGCTGTTGCAGAAAAATGCAAAATGCTGTACAAATGATGGAGGATGGAGGGGAAAGCAAAGGTACTGTACACCAGAGAGGTTCAAACCTACAGAATTACATGTTGTCCACTTCCCAGATAATGGGGATTATTGCACACCACCCACGTTATCACATGGGAAGTCTCCAACAGAATGTGTGATGTAGTTTTTTTTTAATTAATGTATAGTTTTTTATTCTATTTCAGATGCCTGTGTTGATGATGCAGGTTCTCAGGAAACCCCCAAAACTATAAATGCCTTTCAAAGCTTTTGACAGTCAGGGTAAATTGAACAATTCTCAGTGATGTATTATATAGTAAAAACCATTCCATTTATAAAAACCAGCACACACCTGCCTCGTAAACAATAAAACTGTCCTCTTCCACATTTGCGTGATGTGGTTTGAGCTTCAGATTGGGAGAGGGCTAAGCCTGATAGGCCAAAGGGAAATGGAACTAGAAAGTCCAGGTCCTGGGTATCCCAGGATCCCAACTCAGATCCCCATCAAGTAATTACACCAGATCAGAAGAAACCAATGCCCTTGGAGTAACAGTGGGAATAATAACAGGCCTTAGACCCATCTTGGCCTTTGGCTGTTGTGGATTCTTTGCAATAGTTTGGACCAGGAAGCATTACAAGGTAGCCTGAGTAGCCCTTTGCTGAGTCATAAGACTCATCTTCTGCTTATCTTAGACTTTTCTTCCTCCCACCACACCTCTCCCTCCACACAACTCTACTCCAAACTTTGGAGTTGTACTCACACTGCAGTTTTTCCTTCACTTCTGTGCCACACAGGCATGCAATGCCAGTCTTAAAGGACAATGCCCGCATCTTTCCACTGCGACCACTAGGTTTAAAAGAAGAGACTGAGAATATGAATATCTATAAAGGGTTAACATCTTGGCAGTCATGTCCCTCACAGGGTTGATCCCAGCAGGGCTCTGTGCCAGACATGCCCCAAGCTGAGCTGAGTCCAAGTGCACCAGGGGAGCAATTCCTTCCCACCATGCCCACTCCAGATGTCCCACTGAATTTCACCATGGAGGCTGTCAGGACTGCAAGCCCTTACCTATCAAAAACATTGAGGAGCCAGTTGAGGCTCATGTCCACACAGAGTGGCACGTTGACAAGGATGCCTCTTTCCTCCTCCAGTCGTTCATATAAGGCAGTCAGGCAGTGAATGACCTCCACCACATCCATTACATGCTCACTGGCCTGCAGATCATGCTCATTGAAGATCTCCAGGGCTGTGGTTAAAGTTACCAGGTCCACTGGGAAGGAAAGGAGAGAAGGAGAAAGTATAGCCAAAAGTAGAACCCCAGGGACTAGACAGGAAGATATGGCCACCAGCATCACCAAATCTGACTCAATCTCCAGACTAACCATTTGTAAGTATGAAACAAGCTTGCCGTTTACCAAGACCCTCAACCCAAGTAAGGAGAAGGCAGCAGAAGGCCCCCTAAATTAACCCCAAATGTTTCTATACCCAAATGTTTCTTGACATCAGTTTCAAGAAGATGGTGGGATTTGGGTAAACTCCCAGGGGTTGAATACCATTATTTTAAACTTTCTTTGTCTTTACATGCATTTCAACTGCAAATAAGTTGGTCTGTGAACCTCATTCTGAAAACCTAGACACTGGTTATGAAGGCTCAGGTATGCCTGGGTAAATGTGACATAACTCAGGAGGATTTTTTAACTACCTCCAATGCTGGAATCAGCCTAGCCAGATAACCTGGTCCAGGAAGACTGAATGGACAGTGTCTCAGAGAAAAGACAGAAGGCACATTATATCTGCAGCCATGTTGTCCCCTAACCACTGGCATTTGCTTCAACAGTTCTGCTGCTACATCCAATAACCCCAAGATGGTGAAAGAACAAGCCTCCAGTGGCTCCAAACCATTTGCTGGGATACTTCTTGCCATAAAACACTTGCTTGATTATCCGTTTTGGGCAGGGAAGAAGGTAAAAGGAAGAGGATAGCTGTGCGTTAATTTGGAAATAAGTCTGGGGGTTGGGGAAAATAGAAGGGCCCTGGAAAAATCAGGTGTCCACAGCCAGCATATCCCAGCCTTTGGAGAGTCCCCACAAAGCCAATCTACAACACTGGACAGGTGGGATGAAAGTGGGAAACAGTCAACAGATGAGGAAGGGTAGGAGTGGGATGAAGGCTATAAGGGAAGTGTAATAGGAGACTTACGACGCAGTGCTTTCTGGACTCTGCGTAGCTTCATGGCAGTGCGGTAAGCTGAGAACTTAATGTTGTTCAGATCAGCTGCAGAGAATGGAAAGAGACCCACTCAGATCACGGAAATGCAAATTAAAACCACAACAAGATACCATGTTATACCTGCCAGATTGGCAAAAAATAAAAGTCTAACAATAGCAAGTGTCAGCAAAGATATGGATGAATGAGAATTGCTGGTGGAAGTGTAAACTGATACAATCACACTGGAAAACAACTTGGTATTACCTAGTAAAATTGAACATTCATATATTCTATGACCCAGCCAGCTATATATCCTAGAGCAGTGATTTTCACATGTTTTGTTTGTTTGTTTGACCAAGCAGCATAGTTCTTGTTAGCTCCAAACTAGAAATGACCGAAATGTCCATTAATAGTAGAATGGTTGAGGAACCTGTGGTATATACAATGGAACACTCCATGGCAGTGAAAATGAATGAACTATAGTCACATGCATCAACATGGGTAAAATTTACAACATAATAGTGAGTCTCTCTTGGCAGTCAAAGATAAGGCACATGAGCGTCATATTCGTAGCCTGGATAGTATCTTTCAAAGAAGCTCTAGTACACATCTATAAGCATAATTACCTAATGTGATGATAAAATCGTTCAGGAAGAGTATAGAGCTTCCAGTTGAGGGAGGTGCAGAGGGGAAAGGAAAGAAGGCTACTGGAAAAAGCACAAGCACTTACTTCCACCCTCACCTGCTTGTTGAATAGGATTCCCTTCTATTTTTTTTAATTTATTTTTTATTGAGATAACATTGGTTTATAACATTTTGTAACTTTCATGTGAACAAAATTTTATTTCTACTGCTGTATACCCTACAAAGTGCTCACCACCAAGATTTAATTTCCATCTGTCACCATACAGTTGAACCCCTTTACCCATTTCAACTTCCCCCTACCCTTTCCTCTCTGGTAACCACTACTCTGTTCTTGGTATTTATGTGTTTGTTTTTGTTTTGTTCATTTATTTTGATTGTCTCTTTTTATATTCCACATATAAATGGAATCATATGGTATTTGTCTTTCTACTCATGTCACTCAGCATAATATCCTCAAGGTCCATCCGTATTGTCACATGTGGCAAGATTTCATCTTTCTTATGGCTGAGTGTGTGTGTGTGTGTGTGTGTGTGTGTGTGTGTGTGTGATCCAGCTATCCCACTTCTGGGTATTTATTCAAAGAATATAAAAACACTAATTCAAAAGGATATATGCACTCCTATGTTCATCACAGCACTATTTACAATAGCCAAGACATGAAAAAAACCTAAGTGCCTGTAGACAGATGAATGAATAAATAGGATATGGTATATATATATATACACACACACACACACACACACACACACACACACACAATGGAATACTACTCCCTTATATTCTTATAGGACAAAGGCAACTGTATAGATCTCCACACTATACAGGAAACTTGAATTCTTACCTAGGGTTTGGTATAACTCAGTCATCTTGGGATGATCCCAGCATGTGGTCTGAGCCTGGTGGCTACAAATAAAAGCATCAATAGTGCCAGGGTCTATACCACCCCCCAACCCCTCAAACACACATGCACACACCCCTCAGCAATAGGTTGGATGCAAGGAGCAACAGGATCTGAGGGTGAACCCTGAGGATCCCAAAGCACAAGGGTTCACCTTTACCAGGTAGAATCTTGAGCTCTTGAGATGAGTAGGAGGAAAAACTGGAGTGGATGGAGGAATCCCAACAGGTAAGGGGTGAGAGGGATAGATAGAAAAAAAGACAGGAAAAGGAGGGGGTGGGCAGGTGACTGACCCATTTCCGATTCAGATGGTCACTCACTTGATATAGTAGGGAACTTTATTGGGTGAAATTGCTCTTTCCCAAGGAACCTGAACAGAGGCTGGTGAGGGAGAAGAGAAAGAGAAAGAAGCTGACCACTAATGCTCTTCAAGCCCCTGGTTACTCCCCTGCTCTATCCTCTCAAAGAAGTAATTAAGCCCAAAAGGGGATGCCTGACTCTCATTGCCAGCTCTTAACAGCCCCTGAGCATGAGGTAAACACTTTTAAGGAACACACTTCTCTCCCTGACGTTTGGGTGAGGGAAGGAGAAGAGGTTGTCACTGATACCCTCATGTGCCAGAGACATGACAAGGGCATGAACAGGTGGCCTTGGCCACCCTATCTTCTCCCTGAGCTGTCTGCCATTTTATCCATTCAGCAGAAGGCAGCTGGTGTGCTGCTGTGGATATGAAGTGGACTCTACTTTCCTCATGGGGCTCAAAGCCCATCCCCCAGAAGGTCAAGCTTCTCAGTCCTGTGGGACAATGGAGAATGGGACTGCTCACTTCTCTCTGGTGAGGAACTCTGGGAAAGGATATCTCTCTCTGCTCTGTGTCTTTAACATCTGGATGCTCCAGGAGAGGCTCAGTCACCTGGTGAACCTCCTCATTGCAGTTTCCCTGGGTACAAGAGCCCTCTGCAGGTATATCTGCATGCCAGTGATTATAATTCAATAGTTCTAATCACCATTAACATTGATTAAGTTCCTACTATGTGACAGATACTCTGCTGAATGCTCTGTGTGCATATCTAATTTTCATATCTGTACATTCCCACTATCTCCACTGCTGCCACCCTGATCTGGGTCACCATCATCCCTCATCTAGATTGTTGCAATATGCATCCTAATAGGTCTCCTTCCTCCCACTCTTGCCCCCCAACACTCTGTTAAAACATAAGTCGGATCATGTCATCCCTCTGCTCAAATCCCTGCAATCGTTCTCCATTCCATTCAGAATAAAATCCCAAGTTCTTACCATAGCCCTCCAGGCCCTCCATGCTCTGGCCTCCTGCTCCCATTCTGACCTCTTGCTCTCTCCCCTCGTCACTCACTTCTACACTGGCCTCCTTGCTGTTCCTCAGGTATGCCCCTGCCTTAAGGTCCTGGAAGTTGTTCCCTCTGCTCTTCCCTAAGATATCCACATGGCTCATTCCTTCACCTCCTTGAGGTTTCCACTCAGTTGCCTCCCTCATTAAGTCCAGCACTCCCTAATTCACGTCTTCCCTGCTTTATTTTTTTTCCATAGCACTTGTCACCGATTGACTTTATATATATTTTACTTATTTGTTTATGGTCTGGCTTCCTCCTGTAGAATGTAAGCTCTCCACGTCCAAGGATTTTTGTCTATTTTGTTCACTGATGTAGCCCCAGTACCTAGAACAGTACCTGGCCCACAGTAGGCCATCAAGAAATATTGTTGGAACAATAAAGTCATTTAATTCCCATAACTCTACCAGCTATGTAATATTTTCCCTCTTTTTACATATGGGAAAATTGAGGTTCAAAAAGGTTAAGCTATTTTTTTCAAGCTTGCAAAGATATAAAGTCGAGCAGCTGTGACTCAGATCCAGGTCTCTCTGACTCAAGAGCCTGTCCTTTTAACCACTACACTACACTGTTTTATCCTACTGCTTCTTAGATGCCAAGGTACACTCCGCTCCCACTAGGCCCCCAAGGGACAAGAGTAGACCCTCTTGGAAGGTGGCTGAGTTTCTACCAAGTGAAGCCCAGTTTGTCTCACATACAGGAGAGGAAGTGCTGTGACCCAGGCCCAAAGTCCCGGTGGGCATCCTGGAGCTGCTTAAGTCTCTCACCAACTGACACCTATGGAAAGAAGATGCAAGAAGTCAGTGGACTCATTTCAGATATCCAGGGTAGGATTTCCACATGCCTCCGACAATCTCTGTGAATTCCCTCAGAGGCTGCCTCTTCAGTTCCAGATCCTCCCAACATTCACCCAAATCCTAGCCTTCCCATGGCACTCCCAGGGGTCAGAGAAGAGCATCCCTAATTCCAGGCCACAGACACCCTTCATCTGCCCCTGTCTACCCTGAGGGGCAGACAGGCCCCTCTCAGACCATTTTAATCACTTCCTGCAGTTTAGAGGTTGAGAAGCCTGTTTCCTAGCCCCAAATTCTCTACAACTCTTTTCCCACATAGATTCCATTTCAATGCCCCTTCACTTCCTTTGGGCCTGGGTAAGTTGCCCTCCAAGCCTAGTTATACCAAGCCTTTTCCTCATGCCTCACTCCAGGCTTCTCTTTTACCTGTAGCTGTTTCCACCGGATGTTGATCTGCTCCAGGGCCCGGGAGTTCTCCATTGACAAGTGCACATCAGAAATGGCAAGTTGATGGGCCAGATCATTCACCAACTTCACTCCATCTTTCATGGGGAAGAATTCTTCTTTGAATAGCTATAGAACCAAAACCCAAGTGCCACAGTAGGTAGAAAATAGGAAAGAGGAACCATTAGTCATTTTGTTTTAATAGCGCAACCTCAGTGCTTGCCTATTAGGGCAACCAGACTAAGGTGTGTGTGGGGGGGGCATTGTCCTTATCCTCTTCCTTTTCTACTCTCAGAAGACACCAGGGAAAGAGAAGCCAGTAGAAGGACAGAGGAGACTTCAGGTAAACCAGCCCCCAAATCTAGCACAGAAACTGGGACAGACTCTATTGAAGTCCAGGGCAACAATGGAGCCTCAGCAGCAGGAACACTGTCAGGGTCTGGGAGGAACATCTGGTCCCGGGGTGGACTGTAGCCACAGGAGGGGGCCTGCATACCTTAAGAGCCTGGATGTGCTCAGGAAGTGAATCAATGAAGAGATCCCCAATGGGCTCCCAAGTGGCTCGGACTCCCTCGGCCTGAGTCAGAGTCGCGCTTAATTCCTCCATTGCCCCTTGGATCTCCAACAGCTGCTCCAGAGTGCGCTCAATGTGGCGGTGCTGGTCCACACAGCGGGCTGTCAGCTTCTCCCATAGTTCACTGGCCACCGTTGCCTGCTTCCACACAAAGCGGCTAAGATTCTGGATCCGCTGTCTGGGAGAGGTATCTGCAAGGGCAGGCACGAAGTCAAGTCAGGCCAGCCAGGCAAGGATAGCCATGGAAAGACAGAGACAGATAGCCCTTTGTAAAATGTGTGTGTGTGTGTGCATGTACGTGTGTATATATATTCACACACAAAAAAATGCATTTTTTCATAGTTGAGCTCCTTTTGAAGATTCAGCTTTTTAAAAAATTAAAATTTTTATTTTGAGTTCATTGTAGATTCACATGCAATTATAGGAAATAATACAGAGGGACTTCCTTGGTGGCACAGTGGTTAAGAATCCGCCTGCCAATGCAGGGGACATGGGTTTGATCCCTGGTGCAGGAAGATCCCACATGCCGCGGAGCAACTAAGCCTGTGCACCACAACTACTGAGCCTGCACTCTAGAGCCCATGGGACACAACTACTGAAGCCCACGTGCCTAGAGCCTGCGCACCACAACGAAGAGTAGCCCCCGCTTGCCGCAGCTAGAGAAAGCCTGCACGCAGCAACAAAGACCCAACGCAGCCAAAAATAAATTTAAATAAATAAATAAAGCTTTCCTGTGGTCTCACATCACTTCCAGCTCCTGCCTAAATTCTTTAAAAAAGAAAGAAAGAAAGAAAGAATACAGAGATCTCATGTACCCTTTAGCAAGTTTCCCCAAATAGTAACATCTTGCAAAACTATAGTATAATATCACACCCAGGATATTGACATTGACATAATTCACCAATTTTGTTCAGACCTCCCCAATTTTACTTGTACTAATTTCTCTCTCTCTCTCTCTCTCTGTGTGTGTGTGTGTGTGTGTGTGTGTGTGTGTGTGTGTGTTTTGCTCTATGCGATTTTATCACATGTGTAGGTTCATGGACCCACCACCACAGTCAGGAGACCATACTAGTGTTTTCCACTTATTATATCATGAGGATTTCCTCATATTCTTAAAAAATGGGCAAGGTAAAGAGTGAGTAAAATATTTAAGATGTGTAGTGAGACAAATCATTGAGTCCTATTCACATGACCTTGGAATGCGATTTTGCATTAGCGTCTGCTGCCCACTTCCTTCCGAAAAAGGGAGGTATTTTATGAAGACCCAACAAAGGAGAGGTTAGTATAATTTGCCCAGCCTTTCCACCTAGGCTCCTAAATTGTAAGTTTCCTCTTCCTCCCTCAGATCTCCCCTCAGAAGTATATTCAGAGCCCCCAAACTCCAGACTAATTGGAATTGTCCTGCTCTCTTGAGCTCATTTTATCTGAGGCCCATTGGACAGTAAATTGAGTACTAGTTAGTACTCAGTAGGAGGGGCTCGAGGTAAACTGAGAGGGTCGACAGCATTGACAAAGGGCTGCATTAACAAAGGGTCCTTTCAAGCTATACATAACCAATCTCAGAGGGTTGAAGCCTCTTTCTGGAGAAGAGGGCGTGCTGGGCCACCACTCAGACCTGAGCACCACGGATCCCACCCTGCTGCCTTATTTAAACCTAGACCTACAGTGACCGACTCTATTGATGAAAGAGGGCCAGAACTCACCAGGGTCAGAATTAAAGAGCCACAATCATTTTTCTTTTCAAATGCAATCACCAAACCTTTTAGAATTTTTTGAAAGGTTTTTTTTATTTTCTGGTTGATTATAGCAGTGCCACATGCCTCTCTATGTTGTAATAAAGCAGTATGCTTTTAAAGGACATACTACTACTTTTACTTACTGAGTTAGTTTAATGCATTTGAGTCTTTTTTTTCTTTTTCATGCCTTATTAAATGGCCACACATGATGCTCCAGAGAGCTACATACAGCTTTAGGCCACACGGTCATCTCCCCTGCTCCGGGCTCTGTTCTCTTTGCTTTATCTTATAGTGTGAATCTGGCTTCTTCCCAACTTTGGACTCCCAGGAGAAAATTATCCTCCTAGGTAACAGTTGAGAAAATGAGTTTGGGGAGGGCAGGAAGGTGTTTAATGGTTCACAGCTCAAGAAGAAGATGAAAGAGGGGAAGATCACCCACCTTTGCTCTCAGAGCGAGGCTCCTCTAATTCATCAAATGGGTGCTGGGACAGGAAGGCCTGAGCTGACTCCAACACAGAGTAGATATAGGGGCCCCGAGACTTGACATCTTCCATAAAGGCCTGTGAAGTTAGCAACGTGGTCAATGGGGAAGGAAAGTCTTTCAATTGCTTTGAAATCCATCCTGCAATTGACAATCTTTCTTCTCCTCAGTGCAGCTTGATCCTTTGGCGTTATCCTGTATCTTTGGGCTACTCAGACTAAAGAAGAGCAGTCTTCTCCTTAGGCAGAAGAATAACTCTGACACTGGAAGGTCTATTTACTCTGAAATGGGTCTGTCTATGCCACAGGGTAGAGTGAAATGTGGGGATTTGGTTCTGGGAATCTTGGTTTTCTGGAAGACTCAGAAAGTCCTCTGTGAGGGGCTTAGAGAAATCAAAGCCAGGATGGGCAAGATTTATATTAAAATTTTAATTAGTTTTTTTGTTGAAATATACACCAATAAGAGTATACAAATCAAAAGTGTACAGCTCAATGACTTTCCATAAAGTGATTCAATCTCTGTAACCAGTACTGAGATAAAGAAACAGAACTCCACCAGCATCCTGGAAGGCTCCCTCATGACCCCTTCTGGTCACTCTCTCATTCCCCCCTCCCCCAAGGTAACCACTATCCTGACTTGTAACACCACCGATTAATTTTGCCCATTTTTTAACTTTATATAAATGGAATCATACAATGTGTGCTCTTGTTTGTATTTGGCTCTTTTTTCACTCAGCATATTGTCTTTAAGATGTATCCATGCTGTGGCACACATTTATAGTTTATTTTCTTGTTGTATGGTATTCCGTTCTGCATTCATCTTTTAAATTGAGATATAAATGATATATAACATTGCATAAGTTTAAGGTGCACAATATACTGATTTCAAACATTTATGTAATATGATTGCCATTAGCTAACACCTCTGTCACATCACATAATTATCATTCCTTCCGGTGCATTCTGGATTCATTTTAAGAAGCATGTTGTTATTTTCTGATTATAGAGGTAATATATGTCACAGAAATCTTAGAAATCTCAGAAAAGTATGAAGAAGAAAGTTAAAAAGAACTCTGATTTCATCACTTGGATTTAACCATTGTGAAGATTTTGATACAGTTTCTTCTTCTGTTTGTATACATGTGTATACATACATACATATCTATATTGATTTTTATACAGTTGAGATCCACCTGTATATAGTTTTGTATCCTGTGTTTTTTCACTTAATATTATATTATGTTCATTCCCATGTCCCCATTACAAATCAGCGCAGAATTTTAAGGGAGGTCAATATTTGATGGGAAGAATAGAGGGGAAAGATTTGACTTATTCTCTGGAGTACTATCCACAGACCAGTAGGACTGTACACAGCTTCCTGTGACTTTAAGCATCTAAGCAGAGACTGGGCATCCATCAGTCAGGGTGTTGCAGAAGAGATCCCTTCCCGATGGAGAGGCTACACACCACGGCCTCTGTAACTCTAACCTACCGCGTGCGTCTCCTTCTCTTGTTGCACCAGGGCCACATCCCCTTGTAGGGGCAGCTGAGCTGACAATTCCTCATCCTTTTGGCTGAGCCAGTCAATAATCTCTTGGAGAGGGAGCTGAAGCTTTCCACTGTGATCTGAGAAGGCCTCTAGGCGGGCGCTGCACACAATGGTAAGACCAGTGATTTTCAATCCTCTTGTTAAGTTGCAAAACATTTTTCCCCAACAAATACATATGTGGAACCTTAATATATAAACAGGTGAAAGAGGTGCTGCTCTGGTTGAAGTGGGAGGAGGCCCAGAGCCCTCCCTCTGACCCACCCACAAAGGCTCCCAAGGCACCTCCAGAGGGAGTACGGTACCAAAACACTTGGCAGACGTCAGCTAATTCAGTTGAGTGTCCAGCATCACGCTGGGAAGGGTAGCGAACTGAGCAAGGCCATTAGAGGTGACAGCTGTCTGGTTGCCCTCTTGTCCTAGAGGACCTCAAGTCATGCCAAACTGCTCATCCTCAGAGGCTTCTTGGAGGCTGCCTTCTGAGCAGAAGCGGATGCAGTAGGTGGAAAGGGCGCGTCAGGTGGCTGAGTTTGGGCATGCACGTGTGTGAGGCTGCATACAAATACAAGCAGCCCAGGGGTCCCAAAGGATGAGGACAACATAGGCTGGAAGTTTGATATATGGAAGGAGGAAAATGGGTACCGCATAATCACCTCTGCTTGCCTTCCCCCACAAATGAGCCATGAGCTGAGGTCCAAGTGGTAGGAAGCCAGAGGCCAGCCCAGGCTGTGTGCATCCATCGAGCCCATTCCCCTCAGCCGACAGTGCTAACTAGTCCTTGCGTCCCTACCACGTGGGCCAAGCCTTTTACTACATTTTTGCTTCCACTAATTCTCAGAGCAACCTCGTGAGGTAGGCACTGCTATTACCCAGAGAGGTTAAGTAATTTGTCCAAGGTCACACAGTTAAGTCACTGGTACAGCGATGATTTGAACTCAGGTTTGTCTGATTCCAGAGCCTGCATTCTTTCAACTTCTCTACACTCTTCATCCCCGCCAGAACCCACCAGAAGCCAGGAGCTTGGTCTTTGATGATAGGAAGTAGAAAGGAAAAGTGTGGGTGGGGGGTGGGGGCGGCAGGGGTTATAGAGAAGGGTAGAGGAAAGAGGAACAACTGATACAGAAATTGCCTGCAGGCTCTTACTGATTCGCCCTTACTTTGGGGAGGCATGGGTGGGTGATAAGCAATAGACAGGAATAGAGGGATAAAAAGATGGGAAAGAGAGTAGATGAGATCTACCAAGATGGAGGACAGTTATGAGAGGAAGAGGGGGAGGCAGTAATCATATCCTCCATTTATACATCTGAACTTATACATTTAAGTTCAGAAAGCATTTTCATATCTTATTTGAGTCCTCACAACAACACTGGGAGATAGTTAGGACATCTATTATTCTTCTACTCATTTTTTTTTCCTTAAAAAATACAAACAAGTGGAAGCTAAAATTCAGAGGTTACTCAAACCAATTATGCAAGGTGACACAGCTATTCAAGACTGAGGTTCAAATCCAAGTCCCCTGACTTCTGACCCAGTGTTCTTCCCCCAGTTCCAGAGAAGGAAAAGGAGGAGAAACAGAGGGTGAGGCTGACGAGAAGGCTGAGAAGAGGATGATGAGCTACAGCAGCAAGAGGAGCCCAACACCTTCCCAGACAACTCCCTAAAGCCCCTGTTTCGAGGGGCCAGGCCTTACCGGAGGCTGTGCGACTTCTTTTTGATTTCATTCCAACACAGATTCATGGCTGGTGGTTCCAGGGGTCCAGCGGCACCAACAGACCCGTTGAATAGCTTTGGGCTTAGGTAGGGCACCCCAGCACCATCATGAGGAGGCGCAGGGGTGCTGGCAGCAGCTCTAACCTGGACAGAAACACAGGCACCTCTGTGAGCCCTGGAGTGTGCCACACCCTGGTCTGCACCAAGTCAAGCGTGGGACAAGTGTGAACAGAGGGAGAGAAGGGCTGGTTCTGGGGTGTGTTCAGGGGTGGGGGTTGAGAGGAAGGATGACTCCATGGCTCTGTTCATGGCAAGGTCCTCTCTTGGTACAGGTCGGTCACTTTTAACTGCTGACTCCTATCATTATCACTCTTATAATTGCAAATTGTGCCAGGATTACTGCCCAGATGGGACCCTAGACGTATTTGTGTTAGATAAGAGCTGCTCAGAATTGCCCAAACATAGGCAACCATGACATTCAAGGTGAGCTGCAACTCTTACTTCAGTGTCCCACAGTTTAGCCAACCTTCTAGAAAAGAAAGCTGAAGGGCTGTCCCACAAAGTTCCAGAGAGAGAGAAAGAGAGAGAGAGAGAGCAGCCAGAGAGAGCCATCAGTAGTAGATGATGTCCTACTTCCAAGTGAATCTAGGCCTTGGTGCTCCCTCTTCCTCTTCCCCGCTCACATTTTCCGCCACAGTCAGGAAGGCTGGAAAGAGTCCTAAAGAGCACTGTTCATCTTCCACGGGTTGAGAAAGGGCTAAAGCAGCATTTTGGGTCCTGATCTCCAAAGGACTCTGACCAGAGTCGACAGCTAAGAGGACCAGCCGTGGAGCCTGCCAAAGTCTCGCCTTGGGCCGTCAAGTTCAGAGCCCGTCACTTGCTCACCCTGTAGGGTACTGTGGGGTTTGGGGGAGTGTGGGTTGTGCCAAGTAGCCCTTCAGGAGTTAGCTACCTTGAATGCAGTGCCAAACCTGCGCAGCCAGGGGCAGAAGGGTGTGGAGAGCAGGGGAGTGTGGAGAGGAAATCTCAGCCTCGGGAAACCCACCTGCCTGCCTGCCTGTCTACCTCCTCACCTCCTGTGGAAAGCACACGGTCCTGGTGGCTGAACCTCCTCTTGTCTCCCCTTGCCCCCAAACCATACCTCCTCCCCACACAAGACTCTCAGGAAGTTGGGAAACCAATCATCCCATTCAGACCACGGCTCGAAGTTCTTAACACACAGTAGGTGCTTAATAAATATCTGTTGATAAAATTAATGATGCCCAATCTATAGAATAAAAAATATTCAAGATTTAAAAAAGAACCCACAGCTCGCAGCCACACACGGAAGGAGAAGCGGGAGAGCAGCCAGGCTCTGGGGCAAAGCTCTGAGTGCAGTTGCCTTGCGTCCCTGGGAGCGGACCCTACCTGTGCCGCCTGGGGACCCAGTTGCAGGACTGGACAGCTCCATGATGATCCCTCCACACAAATCTGGACCCAGTGCCTGGTGAGCTAAAGGTAGAGTCCTGACAGGCTCTGAGCAGGCTCCCTCAGGGAGGGTGGGCAAAGCTGAGCCAGGCCAGGAGGCGGGATCTGTCACCCTGTTTGTTTACTGACCCCCCAGGAATCCAGAGGGGGCGGCTATGTCAGGACTCCAGACGGTGAATCAGGGCTTTGTCCCTGGGGAATTCCGGCTCACTCCCAACTGGGCCCGCCACACCGGGGCCAGGAGGGCCCTCCCAGACTGGCAAGGATGGTGAGAGTGGGACTGAGCATTCCATGGTGCTGAGGAGGGGCACGAAGAGGGGAGCTTCTGTTGATTTATGTTCCCTTTCCCTGGAAGACACAAAGGACTCACTCTGCCTCCACCCCCACCCCCTGAGGTGAAGGAAAGGATCAGACTGCTTTGGTGACAAACCTCTGGTAAGCAATTTCCCCAAGGTCTGGAAGGACAATGAGCTTGGTGATAAGCCTTGTCCTTGACCAAGTAAGCGTCCTCAGAGGCAGTGAGAGATGTGTGTGGCACACCTGGGGACAGAGCTGTGGTTGGGAAGGTGGGCAGCAGAAGACTGACCCAAGCCCACAGTGAAAATGAGAGAAGAGGGAGAGCCTTGTCCCCACAGACCTCCGCCTGCACTCTAAGGCCAGGGGGAGATGGATGGTCAATGGGCAATCCCCCCTGGACTTTTGCAGGGTGGGGAGAGGGCAAGAGGGAACCCAGAAACTCCATGCAGGGATCCAGCGCCAGAGAGGCTCCTGTGCCCTGCCTGTGCTGTCATTGGTCCCTGGCCTGAGGGGCAGGGCCCCTTCTGGAGGTGGCCACTCTTCTCCTTTGCCAGCAGACTTGGCTGGAGAAAGGTTAACATTCCCAAGCTGGGCCCCCACCCCTCAGCACTGAGGCAAAACCCTTCATTTTGACCAAAAAGAGTTCTGTTCCAATCCTCATTTATCTCCCACAGAGTCTTCTGGGCTTTCCACAGTTCCACATTGTTTCCATGCTGAGGCCCACCTACAGGAATAGTTAGAGCAGCTGCCTGACCCTTTCTGGGACTACGGGGTAGAGCCTTGCGGGGTGGATGGGGGATGGCAGGGGACAGCAGGCCAAGAGCAGGGAGTGGCTCTAGCTCTGTGTCGCAGCTTGGCTTATGCTGGGATAATTGGTCCCAAGCCAGTCTCACAGTGTTCCCCAGACTGGGAATGCCCCAGAGTTAGAAATGGCCTCTTGTGATCCAGCCACAGCCTAGTTGTCTGGTTCTGATGGAAGCACCCACGATGAGCTGGGCTCCACCCATGTTAGCCTTTCATTCCCTCCAGCCTTCTTCTCAGTTTCCTATGCCCCCATTTGGCTCCTTTACTATGCTCCATCACCCTGTTTTCCCCTCCGAGTTCCCCCTAATAATCACAAGTCCCCTGGGGCAGAGCCAGGCACGCAATAGGCAAATAATGAATAATCATAGTTTTCTTTCCCTATCAATAGCCTTCTACTTCTGGCTTTTGTGGCCAAAATGTTTGCTTCTCACTCCCCACTCCCCATAGGGCTCTCTCCTTATCTCTTGAAACTTTAAGACAAAGTCAGAGCCATAGAAAAGGAAGAGAAGAAACTAGACAGTGACCGAGGAGAGGACTTGGTCTCACCATTCTCTGTCACAAAATGAAGCCCTCAGGTCCCGTTGCCAGGTGGAGAAGTTTGGAGGGGGTGGGCAATGAGCAGGGCAAGCCTTATGGAAGGACCCATGCTTCTCAATCCCTCAACCTTCTGAAAGCCCCAGTCTGGGGAAGGGGTAGGTGCACAGGGGGACTCTCAGTTGACACTGACTTTGAGAATACGTTACAAGCAGCAAATTCTCTCTGGCTAGACATGTGAAAACAGCTTGGGAGGACCTGGGTCTTATGCCTCTCTGGACCTTGACTTTCCCTCATTATTCTCCCCCAGATGGGCTCCCCAGCACCTACATTCTCCATCCACGCCACCTCTCCATCCGTGTCGCTCTCTTCCTCCTCCCTGTATATTCAGCTGCTGTTTGCAGCTGAATAGTGACTCAGCGCTGCAGTCCATCTGTGAGATACTAAGAAACAGTACTTTCACATACTCCTGTGGTCTCTGGACCCCAAAGCATTGTAGGGCAAGCCAAAGTATGCTGATACTTCTCTCTTGTCTAGTCAGCTTTCCCTTGGACCTCCCTAATTGTCAGGAAAGGGGTCTGCCCTCTTGGGATTACTGCCTCTCACACATACTCTGACCACCTAGAACATATGCAGGTGGGCACACGCAGCACCACCACTCCACTTCTATAGGAGGAGAGAGACAGGAGAGGCCAGTATGAAACTCAGGGGAGCCTTAGTGGGGTTAACCCACTGTGAGTAAGACTAGGGACTTGAGAAGAAGAGCCAATGGAAGGAGAGGGAATATTCTGCAGGTATGGAATATGAGGTAAGCCACAGAGAAGTCAAGACAAAGGAAGGTCCTGTCTTGTCCTTGGCTATACCCTGAAGGATCATGCTTTTCTGGGACCTCCCTTGGGAGGTTAACATAAAACCAGCCCCCTCAGCCATTGTGGGCCCTTTGGCTTGTCCAGCTCAACACACCTCCTTTGCCCCATGCCCCCCCCATAAAAGGCCTCATGAGTGACAAGGATGGGCCAAAGGAGACCTCGTGCTGTCCAAGAGGTTTCATGTATATGGACAGTACCCCTGAGCTTTAGGAAGCATGGATACCCACAAGATCACACACAGATCATGTGTCCACCCTGTCTCCACAGGTCTTTCTTTTGCTCTCGGCCTCTTACCTGAGGCTGGGGGCAGGTGCTTCGGAGGCTGCTGCTGTGATGGAAGTGGTCAGCTGCCCGCCACTCATGACATCGTGGGAGGGTATAAGGGCATCCCTGCATGACCATAGGTTGCATCAGAACTGAGGCTCATGGGGGGGCGGTGAGGATAGGCAGTGCACCAACCGCTGAGCATAAGCACCTGGAAGAGTAACAAGGAGAAATTTAGAGTCAAGATCTAGAAAAGGACTGCAAATCCACCACTTCCCTAGAGGTGCCTTGACCAGTTATGTAAATAAGTATTCAAAGCTTACTTACCTATCCAATAGTTTTTCCCAGGCTATCATGTACCATCAAAATTTGATTTAATTATTGATCAAGGAAATATTTATTGTTTCTCTATTGTGCTTTGTGCTAGAGACACAAAGATTATATGCTGAGATTTCGCTGCCTGGGGATGGGGTGTGGGAGATGGAGGGGGCAGTCATATAAGCTGATAATGATAATAAAACACTTATGTGGAAAATGCTATAATCGAGGTTTGACCAGAAGGCTAGGGGAGCACAGAGTGGGGAACAACTAACTCTATCTGAGATTTCAGAGAGACTGCATTTGAGATGAGTCTTGAAGGACTCAGTAGATGTTTGCCTGTGCAGAGAAGGGAAGAAAGGGAGAAATGCATTCCCAGCAGAGGGACCCACCTGTGCAAAGGCGGATGTCACAAAAAAAGCACAGCATGTTCAGAGAACAGTAAGTTCAGTATGGCTGGAGTTTGGGAGGCACAGAGATGAAAAAGACATGGTGCCTGTCCCTGAGGAGTTCACATACGGAGAGAACAGACATGGGGAAAATCAAGCCATAAAGTCTTACTTGCATTAATTGTAGAAGTATTTATGGGTTGTAGTGAAGGGATGGATGAGGTGAGTTCTACCTGGCCATGTCAGGAAAAGTCTCCTTAGAGGAAATATACTTGAAGTGAGTCATAAAAGAGAAATCAGATTGCCATTAAGCAGAGAAGATAAAACAAAAAAGAACATTCCAAACAGCACAAAAATAAAATGTATGGTGTGACCAGAGTACAAGGTAGGTGCTTTGTGGGGAGTAGCAGGTGAGGCTGTGGCCAGATTGGGTCATGCCTTGAATGATAAGCAGAGGATTCTAAGGCTTCATCTCGTAGACAATAGGAAAGCACTGAAGACTTTAAGCAGGGGAGTGACATGACTAGATTTGCAGTTTAGAAAGAGCCCTCTGGCTACCTTGTGGAGAGATTCTCTTGGGCAAAAACCCATTGAGGAGCTGTCAAAATAGGCAGGCAGTTGCAGTGAGGAGGGAGCAGAGAACATGGCTTTGAGTTACATTGAAGAGGTAAAACACACTGGGCTCGGTGATCACTTGGAGGTGAAGGGTGAGAGAGGTGAAGGAGTCAAAGGTTTTTAATTTGGGAGCTGGGTGGATAATATTGCCAACAGCAGGAAAGGAAAGACAAGAGAAGAAGCAAATTTGGTGTGGCAGGGGCAGGTGAGAGCAGTATTCCGTAATAAACTATTCTTTAGACATGTTCAGCTTTTGATGTCAAGAGCTAAGCTTAGAAAAGACATGAATGAAAAAGTTAAATGTACAGACCAACTGACAATTTAGTGAATGTACACAAGTGTGATGAGGATGGGTGGCTAAAACAATGCTTGCAGATGATAAAAGTGATATCTTTTAGTGCTGGGCAAAGATGTGCCAGCTTTGATCCAATGGGCAGGAAGTGAACATCTTTGATTCCTGATCCTGATGATTAAATAGCCACCATTTTTAGTCTCTATTTCAGTGGTTCCCAACATTTTAGGTATAAAGGCCTCTTCTTAAAATAAAAACATCTCACTTCACCCACTCACACCTACATAGTAGCTGTACTTTTAGCACTTACGGAGTGAGAAAAACACTTATACATTTAAAGATCTGTGGACTCCTCACATTAAGTACCCTTCCCTCCTCCTCATGGGTCTATGGTCCAAAGATTGGGACCATTACAGATCATGAAGGTGCAAGAATTTATTGTCTGAAGGACATTTTACTGTAGTCAAAGTCCCTAGAGATCACACAACTACATCATTCCTCATCCCCAAAGAGATTGCCCTAAAGAATGGTTGAAAAGGTGGCTCCCCTCTGATCCAACGCCAACATAAAAGAATTAACCACTCAGATCAAAAATGAAGTACTGCTATGGACATATTGTAAGTATGATGGCTACAAAAGTCTTGCTTTCAGCCCTCTTTTTACATTAATATTTTTATACAAATAATGCATGTTTATAGAAAAACTGGAAAATATAAAAAAACATAACTGAAACTAAAAATAACCTATAATACTAGTATCCAGAGATAACCATTACTAACAGGTGTGAATCCTTATGGTAGTTTTCCTATGAAAAATATATACTTACACTTTGGAAATAAAATTGTCATCATATTATTTATATATTCATTATATATTTATAATTTTGTATCATGCTTTTTTTATTTTCCTTTTATATCATGATCAGTTTAGAATTTCACTAACTATTCCTCTAAAAGATGATTTCTAATGGCTGCAAAGCTGTTAGAGTGCTATGGTTGAGGCCATGGGTTTTTGCATCAGACAGACCTAGGGTCAAACCCACACTATTCAACCTAATATCAGTGTGGCCTGGGACAAGTTAACCTTTCTGAGCTTCAGTGTCCTCATCTGTAAAATGGGGATGACTGCCCTCGTAGACTACTTCTAACGATTAAAATTAATAATGTATTTAAATAACTTAGCACAGTGTCTGGCAATGGCACACTGTTCAATAAATGTTAGCTGTAATCATTGTTGTATACTATCCCACTGAATAGATACACCATAATTTATTTTAACAATTTAACACGTCACACTGCAATGAACAGCCTTGTGCATATTTGTGATTCTTTCCGTAAGATAATTTCCTAGAAGGGAAAACTCCTGGATCAAAGGGCATGAACCATTTTCAGACTTGTAATACATACTTCTTTATTTGTTAATTTATTTACTTTATTATTGGCTGTGTTGGGTCATCATTGCTGCACGCAGGCTTTCTCTAGCTGCGGCAAGCGGGGGCTACTCTTTGTTACAGTGCACCAGCTTCTCATTGTGGTGGCTTCTCTTGTTGTGGGGCACAGGCTCTAGGCACACGGGCTTCAGTAGCTGTGGCGCATGGGCTCTAGAGTGCAGGTTCTGTAGTTGTGGCGCACGGGCTTAGTTGCTCCGCGGCATGTGGGATCCTCCTGGACCAGGGATAGAACCCGTGTCCCCTGTGTTGGCAGGCAGATTCTTAAACACTGCGCCACCAGGGAAGTCCCAGACTTGTAATACATACTTCTAAATTGCCCTAGAATAAAGTTAGATCACTTTGTACTACTCCCAATGTATGAGAAAGCCAGTTTCCCAGCACACTTGCCGGCAGTTAGTATTCTTATTTTTAAAATATCTTTGCCAATTTTGTAAGTGAAGATGGCATCTTGAGGATTACTTTGCATCCTTAACTACTAGAAATGCTTAGCTTTTTCCTTCCATTTTTAGTGGCCAGTTGTAGTTCTTCTTTCATAAACTATCCCTTTTTCTCTTTTGAGGTTCACCACTCTACAGATAAAATTCCTTCCTTCCTATTCTCCTCTACTGACCTGATGTCAGTTTGATGCTTCACAAAATAAAAATAAAACAAATCCAGGAATCAGGGAATTCAGATCTTCTAATCCCAACACAGGCTAAAAAGGGATAAACTCTTTCTAGTACTAGTGTGACTACCTTCTGTTATGTTCAGACTTTGCCACTGATTGTGACAAGTCATTTCACCTCTCTAGACCTTGGTTTGCTAAAATGTTAATGTTTAACAGTTGCCACACATCAAAATGCTAGCATTTGCTATATTTGTAGGGCATGCTTTTGTAGCCTGCTCTACTGTTTTTCTTGATCCTCAATGGACCTGGTAAGGTTGGCCCAGCCAGAATTATGATCCCATCTGACAGATGAAGATTCTGAGACACAAGTGAACCTGGACCTCCTGACTCTTGGCCAGTGCTCCTTGTTCTACATAAAGATTCTTCTTTCTGCCTCTTTATTTATCTCCATCCTGTCCCAATTACTACCTGTACATACTGATTGTTCTCTTCCTATTCCTCCTTTTAACTTTCAGAGTCTGTGAGGAATTGGAGATGAATCTGACTTGGTACCCAAAAGGTCGAGTGTGGGAAATAAGACATATAAACAAGTATCACAGGGGAGAAATGATTCATACCTTACGTGGGGCACAGAAATCATACTCTGAAAGGTCACAGAGCAGGAACTGTTCACTTCAAGCTGGAGGGATATAGGATATATTTATGGATGTTTTTGAGCTAAGGTGAGAGAGAAGCTTTGGATGCATGAAGTAGTATGGAGGATGCTTTTGCAGTGGAACCAACTCGTCTGTGCTCTCCCCTAGGTATCCTGCTAGATACCAAACTGTGGCTTTTTCCCAATAGGAATACTCTTTTCCTAGTTCTCAAAGCCATATACAGGCCCTTCTGGGAGGATTCAGGGAGGAGACATTGTTTAACTTAGGCAGAGATAAAAGCTTTAAATATATGTGGAATACCAGGATTTCAGCATGAAAGCAAGTTTGTTGGCTGGTGGAGGACAAGATTCATGCCCAATATTTATTTCTACCTCACATATTTTTAACACAGAGCCAGGCACAGAGCAGGCACTCGGTGAATGTTTTCTGACTTGATTTTCTTAATTAAAGTATAGTTGATTTACAACATTATATTAGTTTCAGGTGTACAACATAGTGATTTAGTATTTTTATAGATTATACTCCATTTAAAGTTATTATAAACTAATGGCTGTATTCCCTGTGCTGTACAACATATATCCTTGTTGCTTAATTATTCTATGTGTAGACAAATACTCTATGTTATCACTTATATGTGGAATCTAAAAAATAAAACAAACAAGTGTATATAACAAAAAGAAAACAGACTCACAGATATAGAGAACAAACTAGTGGCTACCAGTGGGGAGAGGGAATCAGGAAGAGGTGAGATAGGAGTATGGGATTAAGAGACAAAAACTAACTTGATCTACTGAATTGAACTCCAAACAGGTGAGTGTACAGGTCCTCAATTTTGTAGGTACAAATTCCAAGGGGCATGAAGAGAAAGGCTCTGGATATACACATTTCTTACATTTGTGTGAAATGATGTATACAGAACATTAGCATTTGAAGCAAGGCTTGAAATGGCAAAAAAACTGCAAACAACCTAATTGTCCATTACTAAGGACTTGTTAAATAAATAATTGTGTATCCATACAATGGAATTCTATACAGCTGTTAAAAACAGAATTAAGAACTATTTATGTGCCAATATAGAATGATCTCTTAAGATATATTTTTAAGTAAAAAGGAAACAAGAATAAAAAATAAAGTGGTTAGTTTACATTAGTTTTAAAAAAAGGAAAATATGTGCTTATATATGCAATAAAATATCTTTGGAAGTATAGAAAAGAACCCGTTAACATTGATTGCCTTTGGAGAATGGCATCAAGTGGCTACTAGACAGAGGTGGGAGAATTCCTTCCATTCCTTTGGGATTTTTCCTTATTTTCTCTCTTTCTAAAACTGAGAAATATAACTTACAAAAAAGTGCATAAAACATATGTGTAAAATATATTGAATTATTACAAAGTAAATCCCCATATAATCATGGCTTGGGTTGAGAAATAGAATAATTACTCACACCCACAAAAGCCCCATGTCACCAATAGGAGATATAGTTTTTACTGAATATCTTTTTGTACCTTTTGAATTTGGAGCTGTGTGAGTATATTAGCTATTTAACGGCTATTCTCTCCCTCCCTCCCCACTCCTCACCAAAGTGCCATGGACATCTTCAACTGTTTTATGGAAAGGTAGGTGTAGCAGCTTTTCCACAGTCAAATAAATAATAACAGTTAAAATTTACTGTATTCCATGTTTTACATATATTAACTAATCAGTCTACATACATCAAGCATTGAATCCTCAGGACAATCCTATGAAGTAGTTACTACTGTTGTCTGCATTGTGCAGGTAAGAACACGGAGGCACATAGGCAGTAAGTAACTTGTTCAAAGTGATATCGTTACTCTGAGGTGAGGAACTGGGATTTACATCCAGGCTAGTGTGTCTCAGAATACAAGTTCTTCACTGCTACACTATTCTGCATCTGTAAATTCTAGAACCCAGGCTCTGAGGCACTGTGGTCACTGACACTTAGTAAGTAGGGAAGATTCTTGGCTATGGGCCACCAGGTGGGAGCCCAAGGGCTGACTCAGACATGCCACTACCCAGGCAAAGACACAAGCAATTAAGAATGGACAGGATGCAGTGGGTCTGGGGTATCAGCCAGCTGGCAAATCCTACAGAGCATTTAAATGACCTTCCAAGGACATCTGGGAGGTAAAATGCTAGTCAACTCTCCCAGTCTGACCTCAGACCTTTCCCAGTGCCTTAGAGCTCAGTAAATGCTTTTTGAACAAATGAATAAGCTCTTTCCACCTATAAACTGGAGAAGTTTAGGAACCTACCCTACAGAAGTACTTGCAGAAGTGGACGAGGGTGTCTGCTACAGTATTGTTTGCAATAGCAAAACTGCAATTGACTCAAATCTCCATCAACAAGGGACTGGTTAAGTATCGGAGAGGCGGCACCGCATAGCAGTGTAGAGTGTGGGCTCTGAGCCACAACACTAGAGTTTGCATCCTGGCTCCAAGACCTAACAGCACAGGTTTGGACAAGCTCCCTGACTTCATGCTTCAGTCCCTGCATCTGTAAAAAAGGGGATAATGAAAAGACGTACTTCATAGCCTTGTTGTAAGGAGTTAATTCATAGTTTCTGACATCTAGTAAGTACTGAAATCTTTTCTATTATTGCAGCCACTCATGCCATGGAATATTATGTAGCTGTTAAAAAGAAAGAGGTAGATCTGTACTCACTAATTTGAACAGATGCTGAAGATATATATTTTAGGTTAAAAAAAAAGTGTCAGAATGAACATGTCTGGTATAACTCCAGTTTTGTAAAAAACCTTCTTTCTGTTTATGCACAGAAAGAAAGCCTACAAGGATACACAAAACCGTTCAGCATGGGCTTCCCTGGTGGCGCAGTGGTTCAGAGTCCACCTGCCGATGCAGGGGACGCAGGCTTGTGCCCTGGTCCGGGAGGATCCCACATGCCACAGAGTGGCTGCCCCCGTGAGCCATGGCCGCTGGGCCTGTGTGTCCGGAGCCTGTGCTCCACAACAGGAGAGGCCACAACAGTGAGAGGCTCGAGTACCGCAAAAAACAAAAAACAAAAACAAAAAACTGTTCAGCGACATTGCTTCTGGAGAGTTGTATGAAGGGGACCCTCATTTTGACTTTATACACTTTGTGTGTGTGTACATATATTTTATATATATATATATATATATAATTTTTACAACAATCATTTATTATTCTTGGAAGAAAATAAATAAGGAAGACTTCTAAATCATGAGAGGCTCGGGAAAGAACAGGGAAGTGAAAAGAAGACCCCTTCTTATGAGCTACAGTTTCCTCTCTCCAGTCCAAGGTGACATTGCATGATGGCCCTCCCTCTCACAGCACTGCCTTTCTACCTGACAGCATGGCACTAAGAGACGAGACACACATTTCATTTGTACCAAACCTTGTTATGTGTTCCTAAAATAATTCCTGCAATGTAGCCAAAAACCAAGGTTCTGCTTCAGATGCTCTCACTAATGAATAACACAGGGAACACAGATTGTCAAGCTGGTAGGGACCTTAGAGCTTACTTAGGCCAACCCCTTCATTTACAAATGGAAACAATGAAATGTGTTCCTGAGAAGGTAGATGTCAAGTAATTTTGAGAAATACAATTTCTTTTCCAGTGGGAAGAAAGATCAGAGATGCATCCTCATGAGGAGAATTGTATTATAAGAACCAATTAATAAACAAACTTATGGTTACTAAAGGGGAAAGGGGGGAGGAGGGATAAACTAGGAGTTTGGGATTAACATATACACACTACTATATATAAAATAGATAAACAACAAGGACCTACCGTATAGCATAGGGAACTATACTCAACATCTTGTAATAAACCATAATGGAAAAGAATATGAAAAAGAATATGTATGTGTGTGTGTGTGTGTTTATAACATAATCACTATGCTGTACACCTGAAACTAACACAACATTATCAATCAAATATACTCCAATAAAAAAAAGAAAAAAGAAAACCAAATGAAATAAAAGATATAGGAATTAGAAAGGGAAAAAGAAAGAACCAATTAATGCAATACATCTAAAACCTTTATACACTGCTGGTGGGGGTATAAGTTGTAAACCATTTTGGAGAGCAATCTGACAATATCTCCCCAAAGTGAAAAATTCTCATACCCTGCAATGGGGCAATTCCCTCCTAGATATATACCCAATAGCAATAGTCACATAAGAATATCTACACAGGAATGATCACAGTAGCCCTAACTGTGAGCCAGAAACTGGAAACAGCCTAAATGTCCATCAACTACAGAATGGATAAATAAATCATGGCACATTCATTAAATGGAATGCTATACAATAGTGAAAAATGAATGAACTAGAGTCACATATCACAATGTGGATGAATTTCACAAATATAACATTGAATAGGAAAAAACAAATTGGAAAAGAATACATACCATTGATATACATTTTAAAAACACATAAAGCAGTGGCATATGCTGCTTAAAGACCCATACATATATAGTAAAAGTATAAATAGATGCATGAGAATAATAAATGCCAAATCCAGAGAGTGGTTACTTTGGAGGGAGGAAAGGAGGAAGTTTGATCACAGAAGGATAGAGGGTTTCAAGTCTACTGGAGATGTTTTTTCTTAAGCTGGATGGTGGATATCCTGATTTTCATTATATTATTCTTTATACCCCTTTGAATGTCTAAAAATTTTCATAGCATATTGTTTAAAAGAATGCAAAAAATCCAAGGCTGAAAGGGAAATTCAGAATTTTCAGATATAACAAAATAACTAAAGAAATGTATAAGATACAAACATCTCACTCAAAATGACAGGATTATTCCTTCAACCTGCTTCATCTTCCTGGGACTAATTTAACAGGAGGGAACCTACTAGAGGAGCAGCAAATGGGCACAGGGGGACTAAGAATTAGGAGATAAGGGTTCCATTCTCTCAAATACTCAGAAAGAACAATTTCATTAACCTCTCTTTTTTTCACACTTAAAAATGTGGTGCTGGATTAGATTACTTTAAAGTTTTTTTTCCATATGTTAATTTCTTCCAGGAATTTTTTTGGGCAGCAATTTCTAAAACTGTGTGTGCAAGATACAAAAATTTTTTCCATGTAGAAAAGAGTTCCCTGGTCAAATCTGTTTGGGATATATTGGGTTAAACAGAATTAAACAGGGCTTCCCTGGTGGCGCAGTGGTTGAGAGTCCACCTGCCGATGCAGGGGATGCGGGTTTGTGCCCCGGTCCAGGAAGATCCCACATGCCATGGAGCGGTTGGGCCCGTGAGCCATGGCCACTGAGCCTGCGTGTCCGGAGCCTGTGCTCCGCAAGGGGAGAGGCCACAACAGTGAGAGGCCAGCATACCACAAAACAAACAAACAAACAGAATTAAATAGATTACAGCAGTACTTCTCAGAGCCTTTAACACATTTATATATATTATGACTCTTCAAGAGGATAATTCAGTTATGAAGCATTTTCAAAAAATTATTGGACCATAGAAAACGGCCCCCTGAGACAGCAGAAGTAAGAAGAACTACAGTTCTGCAGCTGTGGAAGGAAAACCACGTTCACAGAAAGATAAACAAAATGAAAAGACAGAGGACTTTGTACCAGATGAAGGAACAAGATAAAACCCCAGAAAAACAACTAAATGCAGTGGAGATAGGCAACCTTCCAGAAAAATAATTCAGAATAATGATAGTGAAGATGATCCAGGATCTTGAAAAAGAATGGAGGCAAAGATCGAGAAGATGCAAGAAATGTTTAAAAAAGACCTAGAAGAATTAAAGAACAAACACCTAGAAGAATTAAAGAACAAACAAACAGAGATGAACAATACAATAACTGACATGAAAAATACACTGGAAGGGGCTTCCCTGGTGGCGCAGTGGTTGAGAGTCTGCCTGCTGATGCAGGGGACACGGCTTCGTGCCCTGGTCCGGGAAGATCCCACATGCCGCAGAATGGCTGGGCCCGTGAGACATGGCCGCTGAGCCTGCGCGTCCGGAGCCTGTGCTCCACAATGGGAGAGGCCACAACAGTGAGAGGCTCGCATACCTCAAAAAAAAAAAAAAAAGAAAAGAATACACTAGAAGGAATCAATAGCAGAATAACTGAGGCAGAAGAATGGATAAGTGACCTGGAAGACAGAATTGTGGAATTCACTGCCACAGAACAGAATAAAGAAAAAAGAATGAAAAGAAATGAAGACAGCCTAAGAGACCTCTGGGACTACATTAAATGCAACAACATTCGCGTTACAGGGGCCCCAGAAGGAGAAGAGAGAGAGAAAGGACCAGAGAAAATATTTGAAGAGATTATAGTCGAAAACTTCCCTAAGATGGGAAAGGAAATAGTCACTCAAGTCCAGGAAGCACAGCGAGTCCCATGCAGGATAAACCCAAGGAGAAACATGCCGAGACACATAGTAATCAAATTGATAAAAATTAAAGGCAAAGAAAAATTACTGAAAGCAACAAGGGAAAAATGACAACATACAAGGGAACTCCCATAAGGTTAACAGCTGATTTCTCAGCAGAAACTCTACAAGCTAGAAGGGAGTGGCAGGACATATTTAAAGTGATGAAAAGGGAAAACCTGCAACCAAGATTACTCTACCCAGAAAGGGTCTCATTCACATTTGATGGAGAAATTAAAACCTTTACAGACAAGCAAAAGCTAAGAGAATTCAGCACAACTAAACCAGCTCTACAACAAAAGTTAAAGGAACTTCTCTAAGTGGGAAACACAGGAGAAGAAAAGGACCTACAAAAACAAACCCATAACAATTAAGAAACTGGTAATAGGAACATACATATTGATAATTACCTTAAACATGAATGGATTAAATGCTCCATCCAAAAGACACAGGCTCACTGAATGGATACAAAAACAAGACCCACCTATATGCTGTCTACAAGAGACCACTTCAGACCTAGGGACACATACAGACTGAAAGTGAGGGGATGGAAAAAGATATTCCATGCAAATGGAAGTCAAAAGAAAGCTGGAGTAGCAATACTCATATCAGATAAAATAGACTTTAAAATAAAGGATGTTACAAGAGACAAGGAAGAACACTATGTAATGATCAAGGGATCAATCCAAGAAGAAGATATAACAATTATAAATATATATGCACCCAACATAAGAGCACCTCAATACATAAGGCAACTGCTAACAGCTATAAAAGAGGAAATTGACAGTAACACAGTAATAGTGGGGGACTTTAACACCTCACTTACACCAATGGACAGATCAACCAAAATGAAAATAAATAAGGAAACAGAAGATTTAAATGACACAATAGACCAGATAGATTTAATTGATATTTACAGGACATTCCATCCAAAAACAGCAGATTACACTTTCTTCTCAAGTGTATACGGAACATTCTCCAGGATAGATCACAACTTGGGTCACAAATCAAGCCTCGGTAAATTTAAGAAAATTGAAATCATATCAAACATCTTTTCCGGCCACAACGCTATAAGATTAGAAATCAATTACAGGGAAAGAAACATAAAAAACACAAACATATGGAGGTTAAACAATACATTACTAAATAATGAAGAGATCACTGAAGAAATCAAAGAGGAAATCAAAAAGTACCTAGAGACAAATGACAACGAAAACACAACGATCCAAAACCTATGGGATGCAGCAAAAGCAGTTCTAAGAGGGAAGTTTATAGCAATACAAGCCTACCTCAAGAAACAAGAAAAATCTCTAACAAACTAACCTTACACCTAAAGGAACTAGAGAAAGAAGAACGAAAAAACTCAAAGTTAGTAGAAGGAAAGAAATCATAAAGATCAGATCAGAAATAAATGAAATAGAAACAAAGACAACAATAGCAAAGATAAATAAAACTAAAAGCTGGTTCTTTGACAAGGTAAAGAAAATTGATAAACCTTTAGCCAGACTTATCAAGAAAAAAAGGGAGAAGATTCAAATCAATAAAATTAGAAATGAAAAAGGAGAAGTTACAACAGGCATGTAAGAAATAAAAACGGTCATCAGAGATTACTACAAGCAACTCTATGCCAATAAAATGGACAACCTGAAAGAAATGGACAAATTCTTAGAAAAGCACAACCTTCCGAGAGTGAACCAGGAAGAAATGGAAAATATAAACAGACCAGGGGCTTCCCTGGTGGCACAGTGGTTAAGAATCTGCCAGCCAATGCAGGGGACACAGGTTTAAGCCCTGGTCTGGGAAGGTCCCACATGACACAGAGCAACTAAGCTCGTGTGCTACAACTACTGAACCTGTGCTCTAGAGCCCGCAAGCCACAACTACTGAGCCCACGTGCCACAACTACTGAAGCCTGTGTGCCTAGAACCTGTCCTCCACAACAAGACAAGCCACCGCAATGAGAAGCCCATGCACTGCAATGAAGACCCAATGCAGCCAAAAATAAATAAATAAAATTTTAAATATATATATAAACAGACCAATCAGAAGCACTGAAATTGAAACTGCAATTAAAAATCTTCCTGGTCCGGGAAGATCCCACATGCCGCGGAGTGGCTAGGCCCGTGAGCCATGGCTGCTGAGCCTGCGCGTCCGGAGCCTGTGCTCCGCAACGGGAGAGGCCACAACAGTGAGAGGCCCGCGTACAGCAAAAAAAAAAAAAAAAAAAAAAAAATTCTAGGGCTTCCCTGGTGGCGCAGTGGTTGAGAGTCCGCCTGCCGATGCAGGGGATGCGGGTTCGTGCCCCGGTCCGGGAGGGTCCCACATGCCGTGGAGTGGCTGGGCCCATGAGCCATGGCCGCTGAGCCATGGCCGCTGAGCCTGTGCGTCCAGAGCCTGTGCTCCGTGACGGGAGAGGCCCCAATAGTGAGAGGTCCGTGTACCGCAAAAAAAAAAAAAAAAAAAAAAAAAATCTTCCAACAAACAAAAGTCCAGGACCAGATGTCTTCACAGGTGAAATCTATCAAACATTGAGAGAAGAGCTAACACCCATCCCTCTCAAACTGTTCCAAACAATTGCAGTGGAAGGAACACTACCAAACTCATTCTATGAGGCCACCATCACCCTGATACCAAAACCAAAGATACTACAAAAAAAGAAAATTACAGACAAATATCACTGATGAATATTGATGTAAAATCCTCAACAAAATACTAGCAAACAGAATCCAACAACACATTAAAAGGATCATACACCATGACCAAGTGGGATTAATCCCAGGGGTGGAAGGATTCTTCAACATACACAAATCAATGTGATACACCATATTAACAAACTGAAGAATAAAAACCATATGATCATCTCAATAGATGCAGAAAAAGCTTTTGACAAAATTCAACATACATGTATGATAAAACTCTCCAGAAAGTGGGCATAGAGGGAAACTACCTAAACATAATAAAGGTCATATATGACAAACCCACAGCAAACATTATTCTCAATGGTGAAAAATTGAAAGCATTTCCCCTAAGATCAGGAACAAGATAAGGATGTCCACTCTCACCAGTATTATTCAACATAGTTTTGGAAGTCCTAGCCACAGCAATCAGAGAAGAAAAAGAAATAAAAGGAATACAAATTGGAAAAGAAGAAGAAAAAGTGTCACAGTTTGCAGATGACATGACACTCTACATAGAGAATCCTAAAGATGCCACCAGAAAACTACTAGAGCTAATCAATGAATTTGGTAAAGTTGCAGAATACAAAATTAATGCACAGAAATCTCTTCCATTCCTATACACTAACAATGAAAGATCAGAAAGGGAAATTAAGGAAACAATCCCATTCACCACTGCAACAAAAAGAATAAAATACCTAGGAATAAACCTACCTAAGGAGGCAAAAGACCTGTACTCAGAAAACTATAAGACACTGATAAAAGAAATCAAAGATGACACAAACAGTTGGAGAGATATACCATGTTCTTGGATTGGAAGAATCAATATTGTGAAAATGACTATACTACCCAAAGCAATCTACAGATTCAATGCAATCCTTATCAAATTACCAGTGGCATTTTTTACAGAACTAGAACAAAAAATCTTAAAATTTGTATGGAAACACAAAAGACCCTGAATAGCCAAAGCAGTCTTGAGGGAAAAAACTGGAGCTGGAGGCATCAGACTCCCTGACTTCAGACTATACTACAAAGCTACAGTAATCAAGACAGTATGGTACCAGCACCAAAACAGAAATATAGATAAATGGAACAGGATAGAAAGCCCAGAGATAAACCAATGCACCTATGGTCAACTAATCTATGACAAAGGAGGCAAGCATATACAATGGAGAAAAGACAGCCTCTTCAATAAGTGGTGCTGGGAAAACTGGACAGCTACATGTAAAAGAATAAAATTAGAACACTCCCTAACACCATACACAAAAATAAACTTAAAATGGATTAGAGACCTAAATGAAAGACCAGACACTATAAAACTCTTAGAGGAAAACATAGGAAGAACACTCTTTGACATAAATCACAGCAAGATCTTTTTTGGTCCACCTCCTAGAGTAACGGAAATAAAAACAAAAATAAACAAATGGGACCTAATGAAACTTAAAAGCTCTTACAAAGCAAAGAAAGCTACAAACAAAATGAAAAGACAACCCTCAGAATGGGAGAAAATATTTGCAAATGAATCAACAGACAAATGATTAATCTCCAAAATGTGCAAGCAGCTCATGCAGCTCAATATCAAAAAAACAAACAACCTAATCCAAAAATGGGCAGAAGACCTAAATAGACATTTCTCCAAAGAAGATATACAGATTGCCAACAAACACATGAAAGGATGCTCC
Organism: Grampus griseus; assembly: GCF_964374135.1. NCBI lineage: Eukaryota > Metazoa > Chordata > Mammalia > Artiodactyla > Delphinidae > Grampus > Grampus griseus. Next base: position 86,997,509 of record NC_138999.1, on the reverse strand, counting down.
ACATCGCTAATCATTAGAGAAATGTAAATCAAATCCACATTGAGGCATCACCTCACACCAGTCAGAATGGCCATCATCAAAAAACCTACAAACAATAAATGCTGGAGATGGTGTGGAGAAAAGGGAACCCTCCTGCACCATTGGTGGGAATGTAAATTGATGCAGCCACTATGGAGAACAGTATGGAGGTTTCTTAAAAAACTAAAAATAGAGCTACCATATGACCCAGCAATCCCCTGCTGGGCATATACCCCGAGAAAACCATAATTCAAAAAGACACATGCACCCCAATGTTCATTGTAGCACTCTTTACAATAGCCAGGTCATGGAAGCAACCTAAATGCCCATAGACCGATGAGTGGATAATGAAGATGTGGCACATATATACAATGGAATATTACTCGGCCATAAAAAGGAACGAAATTGGGTCATTTGTAGAGATGTGGATGGATCTAGAGACTGTCATACAAAGTGAAGTAAGTCAGAAAGAGAAAAATAAATATCGTATATTAACGCATATATGTGGAACCTAGAAAAATGGTACAGATGAACCGGTTTGCGGGGCAGAAATTGAGACACAGATGTAGAGAACAAACGGATGGACACCAAGAGGGGAAAGTGGGGTGGGGGGTGGGGTGATGGTGGCGTGATGAATTGGGAGATTGGGATTGACATGTATACACTAATATGTATAAAACAGATAACTAATAAGAACGTGCTGTATAAAAGATAAAATAGAATTTAAAAAAAAAAGAAAGAAAACGTCCCCCGCCACGTGCAACACACCACCACCACTCCTTATTTTAAAACAGAATCTATTAACATTCTTTCTTAACAGTGTTCTGTGGAATATTGGTTTGGTAAATGTCATCCTAGAAGGATTTATGTCACTTGCTCTTTCAGTTGCTGATGGATGTTTAGAATCTTTTTAAAGAGTGGAATGTAGTTTCCTAGTTTAACTTCCACAGAGTGGGTTTCCTTTGAGTGAGTGCTCCTGGCCATTGTAGAAGGCTATCTTCTTAGGCTTCATTAGTGAGAGCCCATCCTATCTCACATTTTGGCAGATTTAACATGAGAAACTTCTGAGTATCTTTGGTTAGAAGTGCTGCATCCCAGATGTGCCCTCTGTACCTGGCTCTTGGGCCTTTGCTAAGTTTGCTGCTTCAAGCCGTGCTCCCTTCCTTTGGGTGATTGCAGAGCTGAGGAGTGCTCTGGCCTGGAACTCAGGGCCGAATTCCTGTGGGACAAGCCTCAAGGGAAGAGGAGCCCTAAGTGCCTTCATCGCCCAGCACTGGTTTGCAGTAGACAGGACTGCAGAGCCAAGGCCAGTCCACCCAGGAAAAGAGGGGATCCGACTTCTTTCAGGGACAGGACACTTATCAGTTCCACTGGCAGCACTGCCTTTTGGCGGGAGGGGTTCCTTAGAAGATCCCAGGGTCCTCTGGAACTATCTCCCCATCCAAATCCCAGAGGGGAAATCTCCTGAGGTTTGTGGCTCCCACAGGGCCTTTTAAAAGGTGATTTACCTGAGGGCCTTTAATCTAGAAACAAGGATTCCTTTGGAAAAGTCAGATGCTAAGGTGAATGAGGCAGAGAGATTTTTTTTAAAGGCTTTTGTTCTTTTGAACAATCAAAAAGAAAACATGAGAAAAGTATGTTCTTTTCCAGGCAGCTGCTGCTGCTGCCCTTCCTCCTTCTCTACCCCACTCCACCCCAGCCTGGCCCTGCCCAGCTACCTGCTTGGACCCAACACCTCTGAGGCCTGGCTCTCCCTGCCTACCGAAGGCAAGATAAGCCTTAACTACCCACACAGTGTCAGGCCCACTTACCAGGCTGAGGCATTGGGCCTGATGCTGGGGAAAGCTGAAGAGAGAAAAAGGAACAGGGTGTTTGATGCCAGAAGAGGTGATCCCCATTTCAAAGCTCTCCAAGCTCTGCTCTCAAGAATGGAGAGGAGCCTCCTGGTTACAGCGGGTAGAAAGGAAATCAAGGGAAGCAATCAGAGGAAAACTGCAACGGGGGAAGCCGGATTGAGCCAGGAAGTAAATGCAGAGATTAGGATGCACCTTCAACCCCAGGCTCCTAGGTCAGAGCCCGGTTTGCTCCAAGGAAGTGTTCCTGTGTCCTGTCTGCTGGCCAGACACTCATTTGTTCAGGAAACCTGCTCCAAGGTCCCGCGTTTCCTCTCTCCTCCCTTTTCAGCTAATGCTTTCCACACCCCTTCCCTTCCCTCCCTCCAGGAAATCCATCCATGGACAAAAAGCCTGTCATTGAGAACAGACATAAATAAATAAACAAACATGTAAATAAATAAATACCCCTCTACTCTCAAAGCAGCAAACTGTGGACCTTCCTCTTATTCATTTTTAGACCATAGTTGCTCAAATTGGATGGAGTTTCTATTCCTGGGCATCTTTTTTTTTTTCCTTCTATAAATCCAGGCGGTGGCTACTTCATTGTGGGCATTTTTTTAAATGCAAGTTTTCCCCTAAAGGCACAAGCAGGTGGCAGGAAGGCAGGCAGGCAGGCAGGTGCATATACACACACACACACACACACACACACACGGGCGCACACAGAGTACCTCTGGAGCTTCCCCTCCCTCAGTCATTTCCCCTCAGTGGGCTGAAAAAGGGTGAGGCTTGAAATCATTTCTCTGTGGCCTACCTTCTGATTCCAGCAGGTCTGAGGAGCAGGCGACAACCGGGAGCTGGGCGGCCAGGGCTGGGTTGCCTGTGTGAATCAGCAAAGAAGTCCCTGAGACAGGGATGCTGACAGCTGCTGTATGCACACTCTCCCTCTGTCTCTCCCACCTCCCTGCCCTCCTTCTCCTGCTCCTCCTCCCCTCTCGGAACCGCTCTGTGTTGCTATGCAATCATATCACAGGACTAACAGCATCACTCCCACCTCAGGCAAAGATACCCTTGACTGGGCAAATGCAGGAAGAGGAAGGACAGTTTTGTAGAACTACCGGAGCCTTGGCAGCTCTCTCGGAGATTTCAATTTATTAGAAGCAGAGAAGGAAAGCGGAAGACGCTGAGAGGCAGAGGGGGAGAGGGGGAGAGGCTTCCACTGGGGAGGAGGAGACAAAAGAGGCTGAGAGATCAATACAAGCTGCTGAGCGAGGAGCCTGGGCCTCAACTTCCACAGATCTAGCTCAGAGCCAAAGCCAACTTCAGAGCCAGCAGCTGGCAGGGCCCCTCATTAGCCAGTCCAGGATTCAGTTTCTGTGTTAGAGGTTGAAACACTCTGCTCTAGAATCATCACTTGTACCCAAGGTAGAGTCTTGGGCCCAGGGCAGTCTGCCAGTCACCCGTAAGTTCCATCCTTACCTCCTCTTAGATCTAAATGTAGAGAAAGCCTTGACAATGAGAGCAGCAAAGTGCACCTTGAATGATTTAAGAAAATACAGCTCCTCCGTGCCTCCCCTCACCCACTACCCCAGTCACTCTCCTTCCTTCTGTCCATACCAGCCCTTACAACTTTAACTGTCACCCCTGTTAAAGAGAAGAGGGTATGAATGCCAAACACACTGAGAGACCTGGGAGAAGCCACTAAAGGGATGGAGGGGATTATACCCCTTTACGGAGTGCCCAGCACACAGTACGTTAACTCAATAAATATTTATTGAATGAGTAAATTGAAATGCTGGATGGATGGATGGATAGATGGATGGATGGATGGGTGGCTAGCAGTCAGAAGGCCCCCATCCCCATCCTCCTACACAGACATACTCATATTTAAAGCCCCAGCAGCTCCAGCCTGGGGCAAAGGATAAGAGAAGCATTCTTCTTTCCTCTCTCCATTTCTGAGAACAGGGTGTGTATGAGAAGGAGAAACGCGTTGGTTTGGGGGTGGATTGCTTAACTTTACTGATTTCCCTCTAAGAACTCTATAAGCTCTGATGGCAATGGAATTTAGAAGACAAAATACTTCCTGGCCCAAAGGACTTGGGACTAGTGTTTACAAAGTTTCTACAAAGACTGAGAATTATTATTATTATTATTAATTATTATCTTTATGGAAAACCCTCAGGTAGGAAATAACTAGTGTGTATGTGTTTTCTTTTGAGATAAAAATGTTAAAAACTTAAGCTGCTGGTTTCAGTAAAAGATTAGCCATAAAGGCCTGATCTCCTCTTTAAAACGAGCAAAGAAAATGGGAACCAACTGCTCCCTCCCCCAAACGAGGCTTTTAGAGCTGTGTGAGTGGCCCCCCCTGCCCAACCCCCATGCAGGCGCAGAAAGGGCCTTTGATTTCTGAAGGGGTTTTGGAAGCACAACCGGCTTCTCAGTCTACACACCCCCGACAGAGCAGTTCTGAGCTCCCCAGCCTCACCCGGCCTGGCCCCAGTCTTAGTCCTGGCAGCATGCAGGGTTTCTCAGTACCATCCAGATCCAGGGCCCCAGAAGTCCTTTACTACTGACTCAGAATGACTTGGAGGGGGCAGTTGGCTAGAAGAAAGACCAGAGGAACACTCTGAGAAAATGTTTGGGCTGGCACAGCACAGAACACACACCGAACACATGGGGACCTGACTCCATGCTCACTCCTGGCACCAGTGCACTGGCACACCAAGTCAAAGCCGAACCTGAGTTTCGAAGGAGGAAGGAGAGTGAGCCGGATGGGGTACTTGCTGCCCACTTGTTTTTTTAATTTATTTATTTATTTTTGGTTACATTGGGTCTTCGTTGCTGCGGGCAGGCTTTCTCTCTAGTTGTGGCAAATGGGGGCTATTTTTTGTTGCGGTGCACAGGCTTCTCATTGCAGTGGCCTCTCTTGTTGCGGAGCACAGGCTCTAGGCATGCGAGCTTCAGCAGTTGTAGCATGCGGGCTCAGTAGTTGTGGCTCGTGGGCTTAGTTGCTCCGTGGCATGTGGAATCTTCCCGGACCAGGGCTCGAACCCGTGTGCCCTGCATTGGCAGGTGGATCCTTAACCACTGCGCCACCAGGGAAGCCCTTGCTACCCACGTTGACTGCACCTGGACTGACCCAGATCACCATGAGCAGTCAGAATCCTCCTTAATTTTTCTATCTCTAGAGAAAGCATTCAGGCTGCTGTTACAAAAAGACAATACAAACCTCCAGGAAAATAAACCCACAGAGTTTGTTTTGAGGGATACAACAAAATCTTTCCCTAAATCTCTCTCCCGTTGACTCAATTATGATGGAAAAGACCTCCCCTCCTTGTTCCTTTGCTTTAGGCACTCAGAGCTCTTGTGTAAAATGAGGGTATTACCAGTGAGACAAAAAACGTTATGCTATTATCAGCTAGCAACACTTAAGATTTAATTATTAGATTATAATTATGGCTAACATTATTGAGCATTTACTCCAGGCTAGGCACTGTTTGAAGTGCTTTGAACATGTTATTAGCTCATTTCATTCTCATAGCAGATTAAAAATAGCTTCTATTATCCCCCCACACACTTTATAGATAAAGCACTGTAACACAGTGAGGTTACATGACTTGCCCAAGGTCACACAGCTATGCATTATGGAGCTAAGACTTATCCTAGATCTCTCTGGGCAATGCCCACATGATTAACCATGATGCTATACTGTCTCCATCTATCTTGTAGTGGTCTGATCAGATGTCAAGCCTAGGTAGGTCATTGAGACAAATGTGACTAGGGCAGAAGTCCCTGGATAGTTTTTCTAATCTTCTGAGTCTTTTCTCAGGCTATTTCCTCTACTCAAAATGTCTCCCTTCCCTTTAGAGGTCAGAAACACAAGGGACCTTAGACGTAAGATTTCTCTCTCTGAGAAGTTCCAAGTGAGTAGATTCCACACAAATTTTGGTTAAGACTATGAATGGAGTATGAAAGGGAAAAGACAAATGACCTTGAGATGAGGTGGAGTGCTCCAGTTTGCTATGGTTCCCACACTGCCCACTGTACTCTAGTCGTTTATATTACCTGTTCAGCTCCTGTGGCTTTTCAGTGGGTGCCGTCTCATAGGCTACCGAAGGTACATTCCTTACTGTCATTGGTCTTCTGGTGTATTTAGAAGAGGATTGTTTGGTTTTTGCTTCCTGGAGAGTGTCAGGATGGGTAGAGTCTCTAGCTGTGTTTCAGGAAAGGTAATATCTTGGCTTGAACATCGCAACTGGATAGAAAAGTTCACTCTGACATTTAAATCCCAGGGAGAGGCATTTTTACCCAGGAGACATCTCAACAAACCAGAGCAAGCACATAGGCTAGCTTCAACTAGTTTTCTGATGAGGACGAAGAAAGATGAAAGGGGGTCAGGCCACAAGCTTTGATTGTCTCTCCACCCTGGTAACCTACAGGAGGATGTTTGAGACCCATCCTAGTATCACTGAGCAGGACTTTGCTCAGTGGACAAGGATAGGTGGGGCATTTCAGGCAGAGAGAAAGCATGTGAAAAGGCACAAAGCTGAGAGAACACAGCTTGCTAAGGGACTGTAAGTACTAACTCACTTTGATTAACCTAAGATGGGGTTACAGGTGGGAAATGGCAGGATGTGGCAGGAGGTGAAGCTTTGGAAGCACACACAGAGGCACTAGGGTCATTTATGTTTTTGTTGTTTTTGTTTCAAGCAGGGAAGTGGCATGGTCAGATTTATGTTTTAGAAGTATCATTCTAATGGGTTTCATTGAAGAAACAATTTTTTTAAATTGAAGTATAGTTAATTTACAATATTAGTTTCAGGTGTACAACATAGTGATTCAATTTCTTTTATAGATTATTACTCCATTTAGAGTTATTACAAAATAATGGCTATATTTCCCTGGGCTGTAAAAGATATCCTTGTTGTTTATTTATTTTATACATAGTAGTTTGTGTCTCCTAATCCCCTCCCCCATCTCACCCCTCCCACCTCCGCACTGGTAAACACTAGCTTGTTCTTTGTATCTGTGAGTCTGCTTCTTTTTTTTATAGTCACTAGTTTGTTGTATATTTTAGATTCCACATATAGGTGACATCATACAGTATTTGTCTTTCCCTGCCTGACTTGTTTCACTTAGTATAATACCCTCCAGGTCCACTCATGTTGTTGTAAATGGCAAAATTTCACGAGCACTTAGGTTGCTTCCATATCTTGGCTATTATAAATAGTGCTGCTATGAACATAGGGGTGTATGTATCTTTTCTAATTAGTTTTTTTTCTTTTAATATATACTCAGAAGTGGATTGCTGGATCATATGGTAGTTCTATTTATAGGTTTTTGGGGACCCTCCATACTGTTCTCCATAGTGGCTGCACCAATTTAGAATCCCACCAAAAATGTCCTAGGGTTCCCTTTTCTCCACATCCTCGCCAACATTTGTGAAGAACAATTATTTATTTATTGCCCGCTACATGCTAGGTCTGTGCTAGACCCCAAGAGCACAGAGAAAACTTGAAAACTACCTTCAAGTTGCTCACAGTCTAATGGGTGAGACAACTAATGAAACATAAATACAATCGAGTGCAATGAACGATGAATTGGAGGAGAGGAAGGCTGGAAGCTTGGACACCTAGTAGGAGGTGGTTGTAGCACTCATCTGATGAGGGCCTGAAGCAGAGCAGTTGGTAGTGAGGGTGGGACAGTGCCTCCATCCTTAATGAATCTTCCTCATATTCTCCTTCCCTTTTATCATTTCTTCCTAGCCTAGCTTTACTACTTGCCAAGTTGCTAAAAGAGAAATAAACTGTGAATAGCTTTTTTGTCCTTGGTGGGTGGGGGAGAGGTAGTATAGGTAATTCCCATTGTCATTCCACAACCTTATTCATTGCCCCCCCCCACCGCCGACCATGTTTACCAAAAGTATTACTTCAAATCATTTCTACTCTTCTCAAACACCCAACCCATGCCCACCTACCTCAGCAAATAACCTCCATTCTTGTTTTGCTGAGAAGGTGAAAGCTATTCCTGCAAAATTCTTCTCTGCCTCAGAACTTCTTTCTATCTTCTTCCCCTTCCATTATCCCCAGACAAAGAACCTCCCCCTGCTTTTTCCTCACCAAGGTCAATACCTCTGCTCATGACCTCACACCATTCTCTTCCTATCTTCTCTGGTAACTTCATAAATTTTTGTCTCTCTCTGGCTTTCATCTTCAACCTAATCCTTGCTTTTGACACTTTTCCCTGCTTTCTAAAAACATGTGAGGAGAAGGAAGTTTGCTGACTCCAGTGAGCTGGGAAGGGGGAAGAATGTTCCCCCACTAGAGAAAGCCCTCCCCTCTGCCCTGTAGGAACCCACCACACACACAACCCGGTCAAAACTGTCTTACCAACAAGTTTGGAGGGAAGAAACGTCATCAGGGCAAAGAATTCCCAGGTTTCAGGTAAGGTTAGGACATAAAAAGTAGAACTAAGAAAATGCAGAGAATAAGAATAATAAACATTTTTACCAAAAGGGAAAGGGGGGAGGGATAAATTGGGAATTTGAAATGAACATATACACACTATTATACATAAAGTAGGTAAACAACAAGGACCTACTCTATAGCACAGAGAACTGTATTCAATATCTTGTAATAACATATAATGGAAAAGAACCTCAAAAAGTTATATATATATATGTATAATTGAATCACTTTGCTGTATACCGGAAACATTGTAAATCAACTATACTTCAATAAAAAAATTTTAAAGTAAAGAATAATAAACCTTGGCCAGTTATTTGCAGAGTGCTTTTTGCCACATTGTTTTTTATTTTGGTTTTTTTTTGTTTTTAAATAAATTTATTTATCTTTGGCTGTGTTGCTGCATGCGGGCTTTCTCTAGTTGCGGAGAGTGGGGGCTACTCTTCGTTGCAGCGCGCGGGCTTCTCATTGCAGTGGCTTCTCTTGTTGCAGAGCACAGGCTCGAGGTGCGTGGGCTCAGTAGTTGCCACATTGTTTTATTTATCTAGCAGAGATTGCTTCCAACGAATGGGAATTTCATGTAGCAAAATAGAAAGGATTAAGTAGAGGGGCAGACAGAGGTGAAATGCCTGAGAAGTTGGGATTGTGAGAATGAGTCAGAGAGGGGAGGGAGTTTCCCCAAGTGTGTATGACATAGACAACAGAGCAGGAAATTGGGTGATAAGTTGGAGGAACATGTTAGGAATGTAGGGGCGCACTGCTGAAAAGGCTGAATTTTGTCATTGAAGTTGGTAAGGAATAAGGCGAAGCCACAACAGAGAAGGGCTGAAGAATCAGTGTTGTCCCAGTCAATGACCTGAGCACCCTCTGCTGTTTCTGCTGAACATCTCAAAATGTGGAACTCATCTTACACACTTGGTTACCTCCCACCCTCTTCTGCTTTTCAAGCTTCTGCTGCACCAGACCCAGCAGCTGGGATGTTATATAACCAAATATTATGTTCTATTTATGTTTTTAAATATATTCCATTTAGACCAAAACCATTCAAGCTACGGTAAAATTGGTACAGTGGAAAGAACACTGAATTAGGAGTCAGAAGACAAAGGTTCTAGTCCCAATTTTGCTATTAAATTGCTGTTAACCTTTATGAGCCTTAGGGTTTTTTGCTTCACCAGAAAGAGGGTAATATCTGTCCTATTCACATGATTAGGTTGAGAATCAAACAGGATAATGGATATGAATATATATTGAACATACTGAAATTATAAAATGCTATTTAAATGTAAGAGATTACTATTTCCATTGCTTCAACGTCCTGGTGATTCTTCTATCTGCAGTTGTTGTGAGTATTACACCTAGTAATTACACCTAGTGAGTATTACAAGAGGTAATAGCTGTCAAGTGTCTTACACTGTGTTTGGCACAGAGGATGAGCTCCAAAAATGTTAGTTCCCTTCTCCTCTCAATGCAAGTTACAAGCAAGAAATGGGGCTTCCCTGGTGGTGCAGTGGTTGAGAGTCCGCCTGCCGATGCAGGGGACACGGGTTCGTGCCCCGGTCCGGGAAGATCCCACCTGCCGCGGAGCGGCTGGGCCCGTGAGCCATGGCCGCTGAGCCTGCGCGTACGGAGCCTGTGCTCCGCAACGGGAGAGGCCACAACAGTGAGAGGCCCGCGTACCGCAAAAAAAAAAAAAAAAAAAAATGCTCACAACAACTAGGTGAGGTAAGGATTATTGTTCCCAACTCTATAAACAAGGAAACTGCATCTCGGAAATGTTAAGTAACTTGTTCAAGTTCATTAAGCTAATAAGACATGAAAGCTGGAATTCCATCCCAAATCCATCTGACTCCAATGCTGATGCTCCTCCCACTTCTCTCCTTCTTCTAGGCAGGACATCAATATTCAAAGCAGGGCACATCCTAGAAATTACCACTTCTTGTTGCACTCAAAAGTACATATTGCCATAACATCTGGCAAGTACCTTGGCCACCAACAGGTAGAGTCCCCTTTCAGTGATGCCTCTAAATCCTGAAGTTGTTTTGGAATCTAAAGAAAGCCAGGACCTGGACTTCCCTGGTGGTCCAGTGGGTAAGACTCTGCGTTCCCAATGCAGGGGGCCCAGGTTCGATCCTCAGCTGGGGAACTAGATCCCACATTCATGCTGCAACTAAAAGATTTTGCATGTCACAACTAAAGATCCCTCACACCACAATGAAGATCCCACACACAGCAACGAACATCCCACGTGCTGCAACTAAGACTTGGCACAGCCAAAATAAATAGATAAATAAATATATTTTTAAAAAGAAAGAAAGAAAGCCTGGACCTAACAGACAAGAGCTATCTTTTACATCAAGTAGTGAGCTCTACACATCTCGCAAGACAGGCAAGATATTTGCTTGGCAGAGGCAAAGTGACAATTTCAAGCTGAGACTATCAGTGTTAAAAGGATGCCTCACACAGTGTTCTCTGGCCAATAACCAATCAAACTCAGAGCTACCACACTGGCCACTCCTTAGATTCAACCTTATAGGGGTGAATAGAGTTGGTAGGTATCTACCTGGTATGATTTGAGGAGAACTGAAATGCTATCACTAATCAAAATGATTTCCCCTCCTGGCCTTGCCATGAGACCTGCAATTTCCTACTAATCACTTCTTTCAGGTTAAGGCATCTGTCAAAATGTAAGTGCTGTCTTCAGTCATGATATATTATAATCATTCATTTATCACTTTCATTCTAATCACCAGACAGGTATGGGATACAGGGCAAATCATATTGAAGGAGAAGACAGAGAGGAAGCTTCAGTGTGATATATAATGGGCAGCTAGAGTCAAGCAAGTCCAGATCAAGACATTTAGAAACACTAAGCACCGAAGAGATAGTGTTACAAACTCTATAAACTAAACATAAGATGGAAACCTATAAACTAAGCATAAGATGGTTCAACACAATCTGACCTTTCCAGTAATTACAACTGCAATTCTTTTTTTTTATTATTTTTTATAAACTTTGACTTCACAAAAACTAAAACTGATTGCTTAAGTTTTTAGCACTGATGAGTGCTAAAAAAATAGCACTAATTATGCTATTTTTACCCTATTTTTCATGTGTTCTTATTTGCATTACTCCTGATCTCTTTTTTTTTTTAACATCTTTATTGGGGTATAATTGCTTTACAATGGTGTGTTAGTTTCTGCTTTATAACAAAGTGAATCAGTTATACATATACATATGTTCCCATATCTCTTCCCTCTTGGGTCTCCCTCCCTCCAACCCTTCCTATCCCACCCCTCTAGGCGGTCAAAAGCACCGAGCCGATCTCTCTGTGCTATGCGGCTGCTTCCCACTAGCTATCTACTTTACGTTTGGTAGTGTATATATGTCCATGCCTCTCTCTCGCTTTGTCACAGCTCACCCTTCCCCCTCCCCATATCCTCAAGTCCGTTCCCTAGTAGGTCTGTGGCTTTATTCCTGTCTTACCCAGAGGTTCTTCATGACATTTTTTTCTTAAATTCTATATATATGTGTTAGCATACAGTATTTGTCTTTCTCTTTCTGACTTACTTCACTCTGTATGACAGACTCTAGGTCTATCCACCTCATTACAAATAGCTCAATTTCGTTTCCTTTTATGGCTGAGTAATATTCCATTGTATACATGTGCCACATCTTTTTTTTATTAACATCTTTATTGGGGTATAATTGCTTTACAATGGTGTGTCAGTTTCTGCTTTATAACAAAGTGAATCAGTTATACATATACATATGTTCCCATATCTCTTCCCTCTTGCGTCTCCCTCCCTCCCACCCTCCCTATCCCACCCCTCCAGGTGGTCACAAAGAACCGAGCCGATATCCCTGCGACATGTGGCTGCTTCCCACTAGCTATCTACCTTACTTTGTTAGTGTATATATGTCCATGCCTCTCTCTCGCCCTGTCACAGCTCACCCTTCTCCCTCCCCATATCCTCAAGTCCGTTCTCCAGTAGGTCTGCGTCTTTATTCCTGTCTTACCCCTAGGTTCTTCATGACATTTTTTTCTTAAATTCCATATATATGTGTTAGCATACAGTATTTGTCTTTCTCTTTCTGACTTATTTCACTCTGTATGACAGACTCTAGGTCTATCCACCTCATTACAAATAGCTCAATTTCATTTCTTTTTAGGGCTGAGTAATATTCCATTGTATATATCTGCCACATCTTCTTTATCCATTCATCCGATGATGGACACTTAGGTTGTTTCCATCTCCGGGCTATTGTAAATAGAGCTGCAGTGAACATTCTGGTACATGTCTCTTTTTGAATTATGGTTTTCTCAGGGTATATGCCCAGTAGTGGGATTGCTGGGTCATATGGTAGTTCTATTTGTAGTTTTTTAAGGAACCTCCATACTGTTCTCCATAGTGGCTGTACCAATTCACATTCCCACCAGCAGTGCAAGAGTGTTCCCTTTTCTCCACACCATCTCCAGCATTTATTGTTTCTAGATTTTTTGATGATGGCCATTCTGACTGGTGTGAGGTGATACCTCATTGTAGTTTTGATTTGCATTTCTCTAATGATTAATGATGTTGAGCATCCTTTCATGTGTTTGTTGGCAGTCTGTATATCTTCTTTGGAGAAATGTCTATTTAGGTCTTCTGCCCATTTCTGGATTGGGTTGTTTGTTTTTCTGTTATTGAGCTGCATGAGCTGCTTGTAAATTTTGGAAATTAATCCTTTGTCAGTTGCTTCATTTGCAAATATTTTCTCCCATTCTGAGGGTTGTCTTTTGGTCTTGTTTATGGTTTCCTTTGCTGTACAAAAGCTTTGAAGTTTCATTAGGTCCCATTTGTTTATTTTTGTTTTTATTTCCATTTCTCTAGGAGGTGGGTCAAAAAGGATCTTGCTGTGATTTATGTCATAGAGTGTTCTGCCTATGTTTTCCTCTAAGAGTTCGATAGTTTCTGGCCTTACATTTAGGTCTTTAATCCATTTTGAGCTTATTTTTGTGTATGGTGTTAGGGAGTGATCTAATCTCCTCCTTTTACATGTACCTGTCCAGTTTGCCCAGCACCACTTATTGAAGAGGGTGTCCTTTCTCCACTGTACATTCCTGCCTCCTTTATCAAAGATAAGGTGACCATATTTGCGTGGGTTTATCTATGGGCTTTCTATCCTGTTCCACTGATCTATATTTCTGCTTTTGTGCCAGTACCATACTGTCTTGATTACTGTAGCTTTGTAGTATACTCTGAAGTCAGGGAGCCTGATTCCTCCCGCTCCATTTTTCGTTCTCAAGATTGCTTTGGCTATTTGGGGTCTTTTGTGTTTCCATACCAATTGTGAAATTTTTTTGTTCTAGTTCTGTGAAAAATGCCAGTGGTAGTTTGATAGGGATTGCATTGAATCTGTAGATTGCTTTGGGTAGTAGAGTCATTTTCAGAATGTTGATTCTTCCAATCCAAGAACATGGTATATCTCTCCATCTACTTGTATCATCTTTAATTTATTTCATCGGTGTCTTATAATTTTCTGCATACAGGTCTTTTGTCTCCTTAGGTAGGTTTATTCCTAGATATTTTATTCTTTTTGTTGCAGTGGTAAATGGGAATGTTTTCTTGATTTCACTTTCAGATTTTTCATCATTAGTGTATAGGAATGCCAGAGATTTCTGTGCATCCATTTTGTATCCTGCAACTTTACCAAATACATTGATTAGCTCTAGTAGTTTTCTGGTAGCATCTTTAGGATTCTCTATGTATAGTATCATGTCATCTGCAAACAGTGACAGCTTTACTTCTTTTCCAATTTGGATTCCTTTTATTTCCTTTTCTTCTCTGATTGCTGTGGCTAAAACTTCCAAAACTATGTTGAATAAGAGTGGTGAGTGTGGGCTACCTTGTCTTGTTCCTGATCTTAGTGGAAATGTTTTCAGTTTTTCACCATTGAGGATGATGTTGGCTGTGGGTTTGTCATATATGGCCTTTATTATGTTGAGGAAGGTTCCCTCTATGCCTACTTTCTGCACGGTGTTTATCATAAATGGGTGTTGAATTTTGTCAAAAACTTTCTCTGCATCTATTGAGATGATCATATGGTTTTTCTCTTTCAATTTGTTAATGTGGTTTATCACATTGATTGATTTGCATATATTGAAGAATCCTTGCATTCCTGGAATAAACCCCACTTGATCATGGTGTATGATCCTTTTAATATGCTGTTGGATTCTGTTTGCTAGTATTTTGTTGAGGATTTTTGCATCTATGTTCATCAGTGATATTGGCCTGTAGTTTTCTTTCTTTGTGACATCCTTGTCTGGTTTTGGTATCAAGGTGATGGTGGCCTCGTAGAATGAATTTGGGAATGTTCCTCCCTCTGCTATATTTTGGAAGAGTTTGAGAAGCATAGGTGTTAGCTCTTCTCTAAATGTTTCATAAAATTCACCTGTGAAGCCATCTGGTCCTGGGCTTTTGTTTGTTGGAAGATTTTTAATCACAGTTTCAATTTCAGTGATTGTGATTGGTCTGTTCATATTTTCTATTTTTTCCTGATTCAGTCTTAGCAGGTTGTGCATTTCTAAGAATTTGTCCATTTCTTCCAGGTTGTCCATTTTATTGGCTTGTAGTGATCTCTCATGATCTTTTGTATTTCTGCAGTGTCAGTTGTTACTTCTCCTTTTTCATTTCTAATTCTATTGATTTGAGTCCTCTCCTTTTTTTTTTGATGAATCTAGGTAATGGTTTATCTATTTTGTTTATCTTCTGAAAGAACCAGCTTTTAGTTTTATTGATCTTTGCTATCATTTCCTTCATTTCTTTTTCATTTATTTCTGATCTGATTTTTATGAGTTCCTTCCTTCTGCTAACTTTGGGGTTTTTGGTTCTTCTTTCTCTAATTGCTTTAGGTGCAAGGTTACGTTGTTTATTCGAGATGTTTCCTGTTGCTTAAGGTAGGCTTGTATTGCTATAAACTTCCCTCTTAGAACTGCTATTGCTGCATCCCATAGGTTTTGGGTCATCGTGTCTCCACTGTCATTTGTTTCTAGGTATTTTTTGATTTCCTCTTTGATTTCTTCAGTGATCACTTCGTTATTAACTAGTGTATTGTTTAGCCTCCATGTGTTTGTATTTTTTACAGATCTTTTCATGTAATTGGTATCTAGTCTCATAGCATTGTGGTCGGAAAAGATACTTGATACAATTTCAATTTTCTTAAATTTACCAAGGCTTGATTTGTGACCCAAGATATGATCTATCCTGGAGGATGTTCCATGAGCACTTGAGAAAAATGTGTATTCTGTTGCTTTTGGATGAAGTGTCCTATAAATATCAATTAAGTCCATCTTGTTTAATGTATCATTTAAAGCTTGTGTTTCCTTATTAATTTTCATTTTGGATGATCTGTCCATTGGTGAAAGTGTGGTGTTAAAGTCCCCTACTATGAATGTGTTACTGTTGATTTCCCCTTTTATGGCTGTTAGTATTTGCTTTATGTATTGTGGTGTTCCTATGTTGGGTGCATAAATATTTACAATTGTTATATCTTCTTCTTGGATCGATCCCTTGATCATTATGTAGTGTCCTTCTTTGTCTCTTCTAATAGTCT
This sequence comes from Grampus griseus, assembly GCF_964374135.1. Taxonomy (NCBI): domain Eukaryota; kingdom Metazoa; phylum Chordata; class Mammalia; order Artiodactyla; family Delphinidae; genus Grampus; species Grampus griseus. The sequence continues at coordinate 86,981,599 of NC_138999.1, read as the reverse complement.
ATTTAAAGTCTATTTTGTCTGATATGAGAATTGCTACTCCAGCTTTCTTTTGGTTTCCATTTGCATGGAATATCTTTTTCCATTCCCCTTACTTTCAGTCTGTATGTGTCCCTAGGTCTGAAGTGGGTCTCTTGTAGACAGCATATATATGGGTCTTGTTTTTGTATCCATTCAGCCAATCTGTGTCTTTTGGTGGGAGCATTTAGTCCATTTACATTGAAGGTAATTATTGATATGTATGTTCCTATTCCCATTTTCTTAATTGTTTTGGGTTCGTTATTGTAGGTCTTTTCCTTCTCTTGTTTTTCTTGCCTAGAGAAGTTCCTTTAGCATTTGTTCTAAAGCTTGTCTGGTGGTGCTGAACTCTCTCAGCTTTTGCTTGTCTGTAAAGGTTTTAATTTCTCCATCAAATCTGAATGAGGTCCTTGCTGGGTAGAGTAATCTTGGTTGCAGGTTTTTCTCCTTCATCACTTTAAATATGTCCTGCCACTCCCTTCTGGCTTGCAGAGTTTCTGCTGAAAGATCAGCTGTTAACCTTATGGGGATTCCCTTATGTGTTATTTGTTGGTTTTCCCTTGCTGCTTTTAATATGCTTTCTTTGTATTTAATTTTTGACCATTTTATTAATATGTGTCTTGGCGTGTTTCTCCTTGGATTTATCCTGTATGGGACTCTCTGTGCTTCCTGGACTTGATTAACTATTTCCTTTCCCATATTAGGGAAGTTTTCAACTATAATCTCTTCAAATATTTTCTCAGTCCCTTTCTTCTTCTCTTCTTCTTCTGGAATCCCTATAATTAGAATGTTGGTGTGTTTAATGTTGTCCCAGAGGTCTCTGAGACTGCCCTCAGTTCTTTTCATTCTTTTTTCTTTATTCTGCTCTGCAGTAGTTATTTCCACTATTTTATCTTCCACATCACTTATCCGTTCTTCTGCCTCAGTTAGTCTGCTATTGATCCCATCTAGAGTATTTTTCATTTCATTTATTGTGTTGTTCATCATTGTTTGTTTCATCTTTAGTTCTTCTACGTCCTTGTGAAATGTTTCTTGCATTTTCTCTATTCTGTTTCCAAGATTTTGGATCATCTTTACTATCATTATTCTGAATTATTTTCAGGTAGACTGCCTATTTCCTCTTCATTTGTTAGGTCTGGTGGATTTTTATCTTGCTCCTTCATCTGCGGTGTGTTTTTCTGTCTTCTCATTTTGCTTATCTTACTGTGTTTGGGGTCTTCTTTTCACAGGCTGCAGGTTCATAGTGTCTGTTGTTTTTGGTGTCTGTCCCCAGTGGCTAAAGTTGGTTCAGTGGGTTGTGTAGGCTTCCTGGTGGAGGGGAGTAGTGCCTGTGTTCTGGTGGATGAGGCTGGATCTTGTCTTTCTGGTGGGCAAGTCCACGTCTGGTGTTGTGTTTTGGGGTGTCTGTGGACTTATTATGATTTTAGGAAGCCTCTCTGATAATGGGTGGGGTTGTGTTCCTGTCTTGCTAGTTGTTTGGCATAGGATGTCCAGCACTGTAGCTTGCTGGTCGTTGAATGAAGCTGGGTGCTGGTGTTGAGATGGAGAACTCTGGGAGATTTTCGCCGTTTGATATTATGTGGAGTTGGGAGGTCTCTTGTGGACCAGTGTCCTGAAGTTGGCTTTCCCATCTCAGAGGCAGAGCACTTACTCCTGGCTGCAGCACCAAGAGCCTTTCATCCATACGGCTCAGAATAAAAGGGAGAAAAAGTAGAAAGAATGAATTACTAGAAGTAGAAAGAAAGAAAGAAAGGAGGGAGGAAGGGAGGGAGGGAGGAAGGAAGGAAGGAAGGAAAGAGGGAAGGAAGGAAAAAAATAAAGAAAGAAGATAAAGTAAAATAAAGTAAGATAAAATATAATAAAGTTATTAAAATAAAAAAATAAGGCTCGCCGTGCGTTCTCCTGGGGAAGTTGTCCCTGGATCCTGGGAACCTGGCAGTTACAATTCTTTTTTATTGCCATATAATTCAGTCGTTAGAAGTGTACAATTAAATGGCGTATAATATATTCAAAGTTGTGCAACCCTCACAGCAATCAATTTTAGAATATTTCCATCACTTTCCCCCCAAAAAACCCCATATCAGTCACTCCCTTTACCCCCCACTCCCTCCCAACCCTAGGCAACCACTAATCTACTTTTTTGTGTGTGTGTGTGGTACCCGGGCCTCTCACTGTTGTGGCCTCTTCCTTTGCGGAGCACAGGCCCCGGACACTCAGGCTCAGCGGCCATGGCTCACGGGCCCAGCCGCTCCGCAGCATGTGGGATCTTCCCGGATCAGGGCACGAACCTGTGTCCCATGCATTGGCAGGTGGACTCTCAACCACTGCGCCACCAGGGAAGCCCACTAATCTACTTTTAGTCTATGTAGATTTTTCCTATTCTGGACATTCTCCATAAATGGAATCATACAATATGTGGTCTTTTGTGTCTGGCTTCTTTCACTCAGCATAATGTTATTCTCAGCATAATGTTATCAAGGTTATTCTTTGTTGTAGCATGTATCAGCACTTCATTCCTTTTTATGGTTGAATAATATTCCCTTGTATGGATATAACACATTTTGTTTAGCCATTCATCAGTTGATAGACATTTGGGTTGTTTCCACTTTTTGGCTATTATTGAGTATTGCTGCTATGAACATTTGTGTACAAATTTTTGTATGGACATATGTTCTCAATTCTTTTAAGTATATACCTAGGAATGGAATTGCTGGGTTATATGGTAACTCTCTGTTTAACTTTTGAGGCACTACCAGACTGTTTATCAAAGTGGCTGTACCATTTTACATTCCCACCACACCAATACTTGCTATTGTCTTTTTGATTATACCCATACTAGAGGGTATGAATTTGTATTTCATTGTGTCAATCCTTTTTTGAAATACCAAATATCCAATTCTTTAAAAAAATCTTTAATGCCTCTATTTAGTTGGTTTCCTAAGTATATGCTTGATTTGCCTATTATTAAAGCATCCAGGACTGGGATCAGCTAGAACTGATTTGGTTCCTCGGGTTGGAGGGCTATAAGGGAGGGCCTATCAGGTAAAACATTTCTAACACCAAACCAAGACACAAAGATGACTAAGCCACATTTCCTGTTTAATAGGGGAGCCAGTCACGTACCCAAAACAACTACAAAACAAAGTAGAATGAGGAAAGTGCTATAATAAGGCAAGGGAAGTACAGAGGGGTATCAGGACAAACCAGGTGCAGTTCTCTCAAAATACAGTGCTAAGCAACTCCAAACATCACCAAAGCAAACTGGCTCTCCACCCCTACCCAGCCACAGCGTGAATCCAGAGTCTTCTTGGAAACAGTTACAAGAGCAGGGAACAAGGCTCTTAGAGATATACTGTACTGAGCCTGAGAAGTATATTTGTCATCTTCCCATTTCAATTACTATTCATACTTACTACCCACTGGCTGGCTCTTTCAGACTTGGCCTCATTACTTTCAGTCTTACATCAATTTGTAAGACTGCACTGAAGAATGGTTGTAAAGTACTTTGTAAATCTAAAGTGCATTATAAATAATAATCTCCTATTGCAACCTTCTTAGCAACAAAAAACAAGTCCTATCCCAGAAGTTCCTCATTGCCCTCTCCCCAATCTACCATTTTACCTGAATTGTTCCCATCACACCTCTTTGCACCAGTACACCCCAACTTCTGGAGATGATGCTTACAATCAGCTAAGCCTTCAGAGAACCTTTGCAGTCTTAGAAGCATTTTGATTCTGTATTTTGCTTTGGAAATAGAAAGCAAGCCAAGGAGATTGCTCCCATTTCATCATGGAGAGGCTGAGGCATATGAAGATTAAGTGACCCAATAATTTTAAAGAAATCATGTTATCAGACTGAAGTTCTGTGTGTCCTCCCTGTTTTACCCCTACCTCTACCCATGAGAAAACTACAGCTATTGAGGTTGTGGGATTGGGAAACCTACTCCCCAGGTCCCAAGCCTTTCTCCTGAGAGTAGCTAAGAGTAAGCAGGCTGCCTGAGCACAGCTCACTCATATTCAACAGACCAGAGAAGGTAATTTCACTTTTTTTTTTTTTTTGCGGTACGCGGGCCTCTCACTGTTGCGGCCTCTCCCGTTGTGGAGCACAGGCTCCGGGTGCGCAGGCTCAGCAGCCATGGCTCATGGGCTTAGCTGCTTCGCGGCATGTGGGATCTTCCCGGACCAGGGCACGAACCAGTGTCCCCTTCATCGGAAGGCAGACTCTCAACCACTGCGCCACCAGGGAAGCCCAGGTAATTTCATTTTTGAACTGCTCTCTACTTTTCTGAAGTGGAACTCAATTGTGCTTGAAAAAGTCAAGCACAACCTAATTGCCCTCAACCATCTGTCTAAACCCTGCTCAGGGAAATGGGCCAGGGCGTTGTAAAAACACATGATTCTGCCTGAGGGAGCACTTGGAGGAAGCTCTTTGGAAAACAGAGACCTCTAATCACCTCTTTGTTTATTCAAATATTTATTGAGCACTTACTATCTGAATACTTCAGAGTAGTAATAGCAGAGGGGTCACCAGCACAGGTTCTGAAGGCCAACTGCCTGGGCTCAAATCCTGACTCTAATGCCTGCTTACTGACTTTAGTTTCTCTCTTGGTAAAATGAAAATAAAATTACTCATGCCATAGAGTAGACATGAGGACGAAATGAGATCCACATGTGAAGTGGCTAGTGCACTGCTTGGCCCGTGGGAAGTTTTCAATAAATGCTAATATTGCTATTCATGCAGAATCAGAGCAAACTTGTCAGGGATCAATGGATGAGAGTAAAATTTTACAGCCCTTCGGCCAGTTTCATGGGCCAATTGCTAGAACTTCTCTGGGAAACAAGCACATGCTTAGAAGAGTGGTAGGAAAAGTGTCATGATTGGAGGAGGTAAAGTAGAAACACTTGGATTTCAGGGAACTACTTGTTGCACTATGGAAGTTTCAGAAGAATATCAACACCAAAGAAGAAGTTATTGCACATCAATGCATTCTGCTCTAGGGTAAATGATTCCTGCTATCACAACCCAGCCCCTCCCTGTCCAGTTTTCCATCACACGACAAAGAGGACAATGCAGACTTAGGGAAGTGATTTTTAGGTGCAAAGCCCGGAACCTAACAAATTATTTTAACTTCCTCCCAGCAACACTTTTCCTGGAATTAGTCCTGTGAGTTGGGGTACCCAATTGACCCCAAGGAAAGACAAATATGGCAGAGAGAAAATCCAGTTGATGAGCCAACTTAGGAGAAGACTGATTTAGGACTAACTTGAGGGAGTAGAGGGTCTTTTGCTGAGACAAGGCTCAAAAGGAACGAGGGAGGGTGGGGCATGAAAGTGAGAATACTGTTTTGACCATGCTAATGGCTGTCAAGCAGGAATCTTTAAAACCCTTTCCTGCTTTCATGTTTATCGAGTGTTTCCTGTGTGCACAGTAATGCTGAGTATTGCAAGGGTCCCAAAAGAAGCAACAAATGTGCTTCCTGCTTCCAAACTGTGATTAAACTGAAGTGGGAAAAATAGTCTACACTTTCTGCCTGTAACTTAATTCCAGATTGGAGAGTACAATGGTAACAGCTGCACTAACTGCTTTCATTTTACATACAGCGCATAGAGTCAGAACCTCTTGAACTCAATTCACAAAGTGACATAAAAGCATACGTGGGCACTTCTGTTTGTTATAGGATTGTAGCCAGAACTGTATTAAATTCTCTGTTTATGTTCTCTACTGCACCAGTCTCTCATTGAACTGGCATTCCATAGTCTTTAAACAACAACCAACCCAGTAAAATGTCTCTGGTCCTCCCAGGGAAGGGCTGGAGGGCCCCAAGGGCATACACACAGTGTGTTAACATCATTGGGCATTCTTGTGCCAGGTCTGCTGTTTCCTCTCAATCCCTGTGCCATTTGAAAGCCCTGTTTTTGTTTTCCACTCATGATGGGCTGAACCTCAGAAACAGTGGGCTGGTGAACAACCATTTGTGACCAATCTAATTGTGAGGGAACGAAGGCAATGGCAGACTGAGCAGAATGAACCCAAAGCTCCAATGAGCTACCAACCCACGCATCGGTACACTCTCTGGATTCCTGTATCCCAGTTCCTCACACCTCTCACTTAGGGTAACAAGGCTCACAGTGAGGGGGAGGTACCAGGCAAGGCAAGTAGTTTGCTAGGATTATTTTTCTCTTCTATATGACATTCTCAAAAAGTTCTCCTTTGCTTGTCTAAAGTGGGTTAGGTATAGTTCTGCTGAAAGCAAAGAGATGGCCCCTTCCAGCCATGTGAACCTCTGGTTATACTTCCTGAACCCCACAGAGATGAGCCACCTTGTTTAGTGTCCACGCTGTCTAGTCTTTTTTTTTCCTGTTTAAATCTACCAAGGACCAAGCTATCCAAAAGATCTCTGCTTATTGAAAGCTTGCTGCTACTGTTATTACTACTTTTTATTTTTTACATCTTTATTGGAGTATAATTGGTTTACAATGGTGTGTTAGTTTCTGCTTTATAACAAAGTGAATCAGTTATACATATACATATGTTCCCATATTTCTTCCCTCTTGCATCTCCCTCCCTCCCATCCTCCCTATCCCACCCCTCTAGGTGGTCACCAGGCACCGAGCTGATCTCCCTGTGGTATGCGGCTGCTTCCCACTAGCTATCTATTTTACGTTTGGTAGTGTATATATGTCCATGCCACTCTCTTGCTTTGTCACAGCTTACCCTTCCCCCTCCCCATATCCTCAAGTCCATTCTCTAGTAGGTCTGTGTCTTTATTCCTGTCTTACCCAGAGGTTCCTCATGACATTTTTTGTTTTTTTTCTTAAATTCCATATATATGTGTTAGCATATGGTATTTGTCTTTCTCTTTCTGACTTACTTCACTCTGTATGACAGACTCTAGGTCTATCCACCTCATTACAAATAGCTCAATTTCATTTCTTTTTAGGGCTGAGTAATATTCCATTGTATATATGTGCCACATCTTCTTTATCCATTCATCCGATGATGGATACTTAGGTTGTTTCCATCTCTGGGCTATTGTAAATAGAGCTGCAATGAACATTTTGGTACATGACTCTTTTTGAACTATGGTTTTCTCAGGGTATATGCCCAGTAGTGGGATTGCTGGGTCATATGGTAGTTCTATTTGTAGTTTTTAAGGAACCTTCATACTATTCTCCATAGTGGCTGTACCAATTCACATTCCCACCAGCAGTGCAAGAGTGTTCCCTTTTCTCCACACCCTCTCCAGCATTTATTGTTTCTAGATTTTTTGATGATGGCCATTCTGACTGGTGTGAGATGATATCTCATTGTAGTTTTGATTTGCATTTCTCTAATGATTAATGATGTTGAGCATCCTTTCATGTGTTTGTTGGCACTCTGTATATCTTCTTTGGAGAAATGTCTATTTAGGTCTTCTGCCCATTTTTGGATTGGGTTGTTTGTTAGAGCTGCATGGAATTTTATCACTGTTTCCTCCTCTTGGGGAAGCTCAGCCTGATAGCACAGTCACTAAGAAATTAATTCTGACCACAGTGGGAGAGTCTGTGAGACTTCCAACAGAGGCTGATATTTAAATTGGTCACCAGACGGGGAAGGGCATTCCAGGATGCGAGCAACATGAGCAAGGGTTCAGGGGTACATAAGTGCATGGTGGATTCAAGAAAATGAATAGCTGAGCAGGACTACAGTGGCAGGTATCAGTGAAGTGAGAGTGATGCTCAGGAGACTGTAACAAGGTAAGGTGGGGCAGAATGTGAAGGACATTGAAAGCCAGGTTAAGTGGGTGGACTTACTCCTCTAGGCAATGGGGTGTTCTAAGCAGATGAAACACAATCCAATCCACATTTACAAAGAGAGCTCTATGGGAGTATGGAGGCTTGATAGACAGAGGTAAAGAGACCATTGAGGAGGCTCTAGCAAAGGGCTAGATAAGAAATGAGTGCTATATCTAGGGTAGTGGTAGTGGGAACTGAAAGGTGGCAGATTTGAACACACTAAGAAGCAGTGATGTGCTGGTAAACAACTGGCTCTCCAGAAAAGAAAAGGGAAAAAAAGCCCCGATTTACAGTGTTTGTTGATTTCCATGGTGTAAATACTTCCCCATGGCTGATTTCAAGGTAACACTAGACGTCGCTGGATGTGGAATTGTGAAGAGGTGCGCTCAGTCAGCTCTCTTGAGCCAGTGTGTGCCGGCATACCACTACCAAGTGACCAGTTCAGTGTCGGGGAAGAAAGAGAAAAATCAAAGGTGATGGACATGGCTAATTTGGATGACTCCTTAGATGTTAATAGAGAAAGGGAACTCAGGAGGAAAAACAGACTTTATTTATTTATCTGTCTGTGGTGGGGGAGGATTAGGAGGTAAGAGGCATATCAGGAGGGAATTATGACTTTGGTTTTGGACATGTTGACTTGGAAGTCCTACCCTTGGAATTCAATTTTCAATGAGGCTCTGCCTTATAACAATAACTCACATTAATGGAATACTTATATTGTGCTAGGCACATTATATGTTTTTATGATCTTTCAGTTATACCACAACCCTATGGCTCTAGTAGAAAAGCTGGCAAATAGTAGTTACACAACAAATATCTTTTAAATGAACGAATGAATTAGGTACTCTTGTTTTTTTCATTTTATAAATGAGAGAAATGAGACACAAATTGATAGTAACTTTCACAAGGTCATTCAGCTGGGACTCAAACTCAAGCCTGTGTGATTCCAAAACCACTCTGCTATACTATATGTGTGTGCTGTGGAGATGAACCATGGCAGGGACCTTTTCTTTTTTATCTTTCTAAATCTAATCTATCGCAATGCTTATACATAGTGTTATAGACTGAATGTTTGTGTTCCCCCAAATTCGTATGTAGAAGCCCCAACCCCTAATATGACTGTATTTGGAGATTAGGTCTTTTCGGAGGTGACTGGGGTTAGATGAGGCCATAAGGGTAGGGCCCTCATCCGATGGGATTAGTGTCCTTGTACAAAGAGGAAGGGAGACCAGTGCTCGCTTGTGCTCTCTCTCTCTCTCTCTCTCTCTGTCTCCATTCACATGCACCGAGGGAAGTCTATGTGAGGGCACAACAAGAAGGTAGCCATCTGCAAACCAGGAATAGAACTCTCACCAGATGCCGAATTAGCACCTTGACTTTGGACTTTCCAGCCTCCAGAGCTGTGAGAAAATAATGTCTGTGTTTAAGCCACCTAGTCTGTGGTATTTTGTTTTGGTAGTCTGAGCTGACTAATACACAAGTACCGGATCATTAAATATTTGTTGACTGAATGAGGACTGATCCTAATATTTATATTGAAGTTACTATTTTTCAAAGATAAGGCCTAGTACGACATAAGGAAGAGCTAGGAGTAAAAAGAGGCTCCACCTGAGAGATCTTTGGTAGGGGATTTTTCTCTGATGGAAGTTTTCCGCTGTGGGGCTGGTGAGGAGTTTCTTGCCAGGATTTTACAGCAGTATTACTGACCAGCCTCAGAAATATCCTTTCTTGGGGATCTTCATATTCTGCTTCCTCCATTCTTGATATACTTATGACATTAGGAATGCAATGGGATAATAAGAAAAGTATTTATTAATTTAACAAATACGTATTGAGTATCTTCTGTGCTGTACAATATGTCCATTATGGTATTTATTTTTTTACCACAAGCCTGGGAGGTAGTTCATATTATCCCGTTTTTGCAATGAAAAAATTCAAGTTAGTAGAGGTTAATTTGCTCAAGGTTAAATTATAAGTGGAATCACACATTTGAACTTGTGTTTGACTTTTTAAAAACATTACCGTCTCTCTTTCTTCACCCCTCCTAACCAGAGAACACATTTTTATTTTAATTTTTTGCTGTTTGCAATCAAAGGACTCTGATTAAACCAAACTCAGTGAATGGTACTATTTTATTTACCCAGTAGGTTACGTCAGAAACCTGAGAATTCTGGGCTGATAAGATACTCCTATATCATCAGTCACAAGTCTGATACTGAGTCTACTTCTTAAATCTTTCTAATCAGTCTCTCTATTCTTATAGCTACTGCCTTGATTCAGGCCCCGTCTTGCCTTAATTGCAGCAAAAACCTCTTAGTTGGTCTTCTTGCTTTCTGAAAACCCAAATTGATCATGTTGCTCCTCTATTTAATACCTGTTGTGGTTCTTCATACCATTTAATATGAGTTTGAATTCCTTAGCTTAGCACAAAAGGCATTTATGACTAAGCCCCTGCCCACAATTCTCCCTCTTGAATAAAATGTAAAGTAAACCCACTATTTTTGTGCTAACATTCAACTACTCCCCGACACACACACACAGTACAAACCAATAGGCAGGAGATATTTTCAAAATATTCACCTAAAAGACCTTAACTCCTGGAGGGAGCAGACCTTTGTACAGTGCCTACTCATCATAGACACAATACTTAATTCCCTTCACTCTCTTTCCCATGCTGAATATTCCCCAGTAATTCCTCAGTGGTATAATTTCATTCCATTTCCTTCTTGCCTCGACTCTTCTCTACAAGCCAAAATGTACACATTATTGTCTTTTCTTTCTGTGGTGGTCCCCCAATGAGCCCATGCCTCCCTGTATTCACACCCTATGTGACCTATCCCATATCCTTCCCTTCCCCTTGAATCTTGACTGGTCTCGTGATTTTCTTTTAACCAATAGACAGAAGTGACTGTGTGAATGCTGAGGCAAGGTCAGAAAAAGCCTTACAGCTTCTACCTGGGCCACTGGGACCATTCCCTCTCAGAACTCAGCCATTATATTGTGATAAGCCCAGGACACACGGAGAGGGAGCAGGTAGTTGTTCCAGTTGACAGCCCCAGCTGAGTTCCTAGCCCAGAGCCAACATCAGCCACCAGTGATATGAATGATCCACCTTGAACATCCAGTCCAATAGAGCCTTTTGATGACTCCAACCCCAGCCAAGAATTGCCCAGCTGAGCCTAGTCAGCCCACAAAAATGTGAGGAGACAAAAATACAGTAATTTTAACTTTGGGGTAGTTTGTTACGCAACAAGAGATAATCAGAACGCTTTTCTCATTCCACCTTGTATCTAAAAAAAATTCTCATAGGTAAACTAGCTAATGTTGTATTGAACTTTCTTTCCTAGTCATACTATCATCTAGTCTAATAAGTTTTTCATCCTAGGACAAGCATTCAGAGACTCACCTAGATGATTCAGCCTTAATCTACATCTTCTGCAGTTTCGAATTTCTCTTTATAAGATTGAATATACTCTTTTTAAACTTTTTAAAAAATAGGACTATTACTGATTACAGGATTTTAGTAATTGTAGGCTTGTGATGAAGTATTCTGAAATTCATCCTAAGTAATGGCTGGTTACTTTTTCTTTCAACTCTAAATGTCTGCCCTAGAACTCTTCTATTGGTAACTACAGATCCCATAGATACCTTTATCCCTACACTTGGTCTCCAGGAGTAAATCCCTCTTCTGTTTGTAATAGAAAGATGCTTAACAAGACCAGACTACTGACATACCCATTTCTTTCCCAATGCTTCCCTTTCTTTTTTTCGTAGTGGCTATTCACTGGATTGTCAGTTTTACTTTCATTTGGTATGTTTTTCTGACAATATATATCAATGTCAAACGTTAAGAAGAACAAAGTTAACTATTTTCTCTATCTCACAACTCCTTCCTAAAAATCCTCAGTGTCTTCTTGACTAAAGATTCTCACTTCAAAGGAGAATTGCTAGGTAAGGATTCTGAGTCCATCAATTACTATCATGTTAAGCAAAATACTTCCTTCAAAACCAAACTGATGTTGGAGAAATGAAAGCTTATTGTTTCCTCCATATTAGTACTTAACGGTGGTAAATTGCATGAAGAAGTAATGATAATAATGGTTAACGTTCATGAAGTGATCATTATATACTAAGCACTGTTCTAAGTGCTTTACATGTATTAATTCACATAATTTTTATAACAACCCTAAAAGGAAGGTGATATTATTACCCTTATTTTACATATAAGGAAACTGAGACACAGAGAAATTAAATAACTTGCCCAAAGCCACACACCTAGAGAGTGGCAGAGTCTAGATTCTAAACTAGACAATCTAGCCTCAGTGTCCACTCTCTTAACCACTATACCATTAGTTCAAGTTTTTATTCAAAGTTTCCGGATACTTAAACTTTAAAGAATGGAATAGAAAAAGCAAAATTACCCAGTATCTATTTTTCTTCTATTTTCTCTGTGTTAGAAAATGATTATTCATTGGTTTGGAAAGGGTAGAACAATTACTCATATGAATATTATATACAAAGATGAATTAAGCAACACTTAATACAACATCTCAACAATCTGTAAAAATTAAATTCTAGGGACCTGTGCCAGTAATTTACTCATTGCCCCTCAACTCTACTCCTACCATTCTATACTTCATGCATTTCCCAGGCTCTCTTGCTAACTAAGCTTACTGTTGGAGTCTGCCAATAAGAGGCAGTGACAGGAGATCAGAAGGTGGAGGAAGAGAGATGCTTCCTGCTTTTGGCTCTGATAGGTTGCAGTTGCTGATAGAAGATGTAGTGACAGCAATAGCAGTTTCTGGCCCTGGTTAGGTGATACTACTTTGGCAGATCTAGAATTGATTGTGATGTCTCTAACAGTGCAATAGTAGATACAAACTTGTGAACTACACTCCAAGAATATTAGTTTCTGATCCCTTGGTATCATCTTTTCTTCCTTTTGCCCACCCACCCTTCTCCATTTTGCTCTACCAGTCCTTTCAAAATTGTCGTAACTAATTCTTTTTATTAAATTCCCTGTTTGAAACACCAAGAGTAATTTCTTTTTACCTGTGTGGACCTTAAAACCCCAAAGAACTTACAGATGAGACTATTGGATCCCTCTCAATGATTTTTGAGAAACTGATAGTTACATCAGAAGATTGAAAGCAGCAAAACATTGTACTTAAAAACTTTTGGAGTTGGGTTTGGGGAAGGAGAGAAATAGGTGAGGGAAATTAAGAAGTACACACCTTCAGTTACAAAATAAATGAGTCATGGGTATGAAATGTACAGTGTGAGGAATATAGTCAATAATTATGTAATATCTTAGTATGGTGACAGATCATAACTAGACTTATGATGATCATTTTAAAATGTGTAGAAATATCGAATCACTATGATGTGTAATAGGAGCTAACATAATGTAGGTCAATTATACTTCAAAAACAAACAATCAAACTCATAGAAATAGAGATCAGATATTTGACCACCAGAGGTGGGGGCAGGGGGAATTAGATGAAGGTAGTCAAGAGGTACAAATTTCCTTTTATAAGATAAATTAAGTACTAGGGATCTAATGTACAGTGTGATAAAGATAATTAACACTGCTGTATGAAAGTTGTTAAGACAGTCCTAAGTGTAAAAAAATCCTAAGGTAAAAATTTTTTTTCTATTTCTTTAATGTTGTACCTATATGAGACGATGTAATCATTTCATGATGTATGTAAGTCAAATCATCATATTGTACACCTTAACCTTATACATGTGCTGTATGTCAATTATATCTCAATAAAACTGGAAAAAAATTAATAAAAGTTTTAAAACTTTTTGTATTGTAAAGAATAACACATACAGAAAAGTGAGCACACAAAAACATATAGCTCAATGTTTACCAAGAATCAGCCAAGTAATCAGCACCCAGATCATGAAACAGAACATTACCGGCACCCCAGAATCCCCCTGCCAATCACTAAGTCCTCTCTCTTCAGCAAAGGTAACCATTAACCTGACTTTTATGAGAATCATGTCCTCATCTTTCTTTATAGCTTTACCACCTAAGCATGTATGCCTGAACATAAATGGTTTAGTCTTTCTGTTTTTTGAACTGTTATATACGTAATCAAAAAATATGTGTTCTGGGCTTCCCTGGTGGCGCAGTGGTTGAGAGTCCGCCTGCCGATGCAGGGGACGCGGGTTCGTGCCCCGGTCTGGGAGGATCCCACATGCCGCCGGGCGGCTGGGCCCGTGAGCCATGGCAGCTGAGCCTGCGCATCCGGAGCCTGTGCTCTGCAACGGGAGAGGCCACGGCAGTGAGAGGCTCGCGTATCACAAACAAACAAACAAACAAAAAACCCTAGTCTTACAAAATTCTTAAAGAAACCTAATAACACAAAAATGCAAAATATGAAGCGTTTAACTTGTCAAAGTTAAACCTATTTGGTGTTAGAATAAGACAAAATGCTAAGAAAAAATTAACCCTTATTAATGTCAAGGAAAAATCTGAGGTCCAGGGTAAAAGGAGCTAATGTAGTTATTAGTCAATATGTCTCAATATGTCTACTCTTATGTAAATGGCTGATAGGGGTAGGGTTTTTCAAGTGTAGGTCCCAGCCAGACTCAATTACTGTCTGACCCCTAGACCCTAAGTCATAGATCAAGAAACCTCAAGCTGAGGGAAGCTCAATTCCTTTCCAAACACAAGGGAAGTGGATCTTTGAAGTCGGGAAGGGCAGAAATCAGAAGAATTGTACTCTAGCTCCCCATTCAGCTCCACACACTCATTTCCTCTTCTTTCTCTGCACTAGGCAGAGGCTAAGTAGCAGAGGTCGAATTCTTAATTCCTTGTAGTGGGGTAAACGTCCAGCAGGGGGAGATGGTGGGATATCCTAGATTCAATAGTAATAAGGAATTCTAAACACAACCAAGAATGTTTTACACAGAGCATCTTAGAAACTCGGTTAAACAATTGAAATAAGGTTAACTTTTACAATTCTCACCTGAAATTAAATAGTTTAATAAATTTTTCTTTACAATTATCCATATAAAGACGTGAAAATTGGACTTCCCTGGTGGCTCAGTGGTTAAGAATCTGCCTGCACATGCAGGGGACACAGGTTCGATGCCTGGTCTGGGAAGATCCCACATGCCACGGAGCAACTAAGCCTGTGCGCCACAACACTACTGAGCCTGCACTCTAGAGCCCGCGAGCCACAACTACTGAGCCCGCGTGCCACAACTACTGAAGCCTGCACGCCTAGAGCCTGTGCTCCACAACAAGAGAAGCCACCGCAATGAGAAGCCCACGCACCGCAACGAAGAGTAGCCCCACTCTCTGCAACTAGAGAAAGACCACACGCAGCAACGAAGACCCAATGCAGCCAAAAATAAATAAATTTATTTTTTAAAAAAACGTGAAAATTTTCCATTTCTATTTAAAATATCATTCACTCTGGCTGTATCCTCATTCAGAATAAGGAAAATTAACTAAATATTTTGTTAGAAATTCAGTTGCATTTTATTTGTTTGAATACATCCATTATAGCTATATTATATTTTTATTTTTGGTAGAAAAATATGCAAATACCTCTAAAATTGATCAGAAACCTTTTTAAAGAGAAACAATATTACAATGATTTTTACCCACTATTTCATAACCTACTTCCACTTGCCTATCTATACTTTAGAAAATTATTCCAGCCTATCTTTTTTCCTTACTGACCCTAAAATATCTCAAATAAACATGTAAATCTGGTATCTAACTTTAAAAATTCTTTAAAATGCTTGATGGCTGCACAATTACCACATAAAATTCTCTTTGCATATTCCTAATTTCCTAGACTGGAAGAGGACAAGGTATGACATAGAAGAGAAGCAAATAATGATTTTATGACTATAATTTTTCCAAATTTGTTATTATACAGTTAAGATAATCATTATACAAACATGCGATCTTTAAGATTACTCATCTCATCCTTTCCCAAAACAGGAATTGAAACAGTTCTTATAAGTTTTTTTTAAGAGCTTTAGTGATATAATTTAATAACATAAAATTCAGTGGTTTTTTATTATATTTACAGAGCTTAGAACACTTTTAGCATCTTAAAAAGAAACCTCATACCCATTAGCAGTCACTTCCCGTCTTAGTCCTTTGGGGCTGCTATAACAGAATACCATAAACTGGGTAGCATATACACTACAGAAATTTATTTCTCACAGCTCTGGAGGCTGGGGAGTCCAAGATCAAGGTGCTGGCAGATTAAGTGTGTCTGGTGAAGACCAGCTTCCTGGTTCATAGACAGCCATCTTCTTGCTATAACATTACCTGATGAAAGAGGCAAGGAAGCTCTCTGGGGCACTCAACCCATTCATAAGGGGTCCACTCTCCTGACCTAATCATCCCCAAAGGCCTCACCTCCAAATATCATCACATTGGAAATTCAGCATATGAATTTTGGGGGCACACAAAATTTCAGTCTATAGTACTCCCCATTACCTCCACCCTATCCCTGTCAGCCCCAGACAACCATTTAACTACTTTCTGTCTTTATCAATTTGCCTACTGTGGAATTTTCATGTAAATGAAACCATACAATATGTGCTCTTTTGTGACTGGCTTATTTCACTTTGTATAATGTTTTTGAGGTTTGTCCATATTATAATATGTATGACTTCATTCCTTTTTTTTTTTTTTTTTGCTAAACAGTATTCCATTATATGGAAATAGCATATTTTATTTATCCATTCATCAGTAGGACATTTGGGTTGATTCCACTTGGGGCTATTATGAATAATGTTGTTATGAACACTTGTGTACAAGTTTTTGTGAGGACATGTTTTCATTTCTCTTGAGTATATATCCAGGAGTACAATTACCATATCAGTCATGGATATGGAATACCATATCCGTCATATGGTATCTCTATGTTTAAAATTTTGAGGAGCTGCCAAATTGTATTCCAAAGTGGCTACAACCATTTATAGCCCAGGCAGCAATGTGTAAGTTTTAATTTCTCCACATCCTCACTTCTTTTTTATTACAGCCATCCTAAAGGGTGTGAGGTGGTATCTCACTATGGTTTTGATTCAATTTACCTAACGACTAATGATGTTGAGCACCTTTTCATGTTCTTATTACCCTTCTTTTCTGGGAAGAAATATTCAGATCCTTTGCCCATTTTTTAATTGAGTTATCCTTATTAGTGAGTTGTAAGAGTTCTTTATGGACTCTGGATACAAGACATTTATCAGATATATGATTTGCAAATATTTTCTCCCATTCTGTGAATTTTCTCTTCACTTTCTTGGTGGTCTCATTTGAAGCACAAAGTTTTTAATCTTGATGAAGTTCATGAATTTTTTCTTTTATTGTTTGTGCTTTTGTTATCAGAGCTACAAAATCAATGACTAACTTAAGGTCATGAAGATTTACTCCAATGTTTTGTCTAGGAGTTTTATAGTTTTAGACATTACATTTAGGCTTCTAACACACTTTAAGTTAATTTCTGTATTTGACGTGATAAACAGTCCAACCAGACTCTTTTGCATGGGGATATCCAGTTTTACCAGCACCACTTTCTTTCCCCATTGAACTGTCTTGGCATCCTTGTTGAAAATCAAATTGACCCTAGATGAATGGGTTTATTTCTGGACTCTCGATTCTATTCCATTGATCTTTGTGTATCCTTATGCCAGTACAACACTGTCTTGATTAGTGTGGCTTTGTAGTAAGCTTTGAAAGCGGGAAGTATGAGGCCTCCAATTTTGTTCTTCTTTTTCAGTATTGTTCTGGTTATTCATAGTACTTTTCATTTCCATTTGAATTTTAGGATCAGCTTGTCAATTTCTGCAAAATGCCAGCTGGGGTTTTGATAGGGATTTCATTGAAACTGTAGATCAGTTTGGGGAGTATTACTATCTTAACAGTATTCAGTCTTCTGACCTATGATCATGGGACATCTTTGCATTTATTAGATGTATTTTTACTTTCTTTAAACAACATTTTGGTATGGTGTATTACATTGATGTTAAGCCAACCTTGTGCTACTGGGGTAAATCCCAGTTGGTCATGGATTATAATCCGTTTTATGTTGCTGGATTTGCTTCGCTAGTATTTTCCCAAGCTTCTTGAATGTATAGAGTGTTTTTCATCAAATTTGGGGCATTATCAGCCATCATTTCTTTAAATATTTTTTGTCGCTTTGTCTCCTCCTCTGGTATACCCATCATGAGTGTGTTTGTGTACTTAATGCTGTACTACATTTTCATAAGGTTCTGTTCATTTTTCTTCACTGTTTTCAAGTCCAGCACTTCCATTTGGGGTGTGGTGTGTATGTATTCGATTCTTTACTGGTATTTTCTTTTTGATGAGTCATTGTCATTACATATTCCTTTAATTATTTAAACATGGTTTAAGTTCTTTGAACATATTTATAATAGCTGCTTTGAAGTCCTTGTCCACCAAGTTCAATATTTGATCCCCCCTCAAAGGCAATTTGTCTTTTTTTCCCCTGAATATGGGTCACACTTTCCTATTTCTTTATTAATCTGAACAATTAGGTAATATATTGTAACAGCACTGGATTGTCCCTGCTCCAGAGTCTTATAGCAACTTGGCTAGACTAATTCTGTGAAATCAGTTCCCCCATAGTGTGGAGCCTCTAATTTTCCTGTTTGGATTTTTTATTTTTCATCTTGACACCTGGGTTCCTAAGGGTAATCCCTGGGTCAGTATAGTTTAGCAGTCATCCACTGATTGATTGGAGTTGTACTTAAGCCCCTGAGCCAATAAGGTTTTCATTTTTTGCTGTTTGACCTGTGTGGCTTAAAGACTGCTTTCACACTTCAGGGAGCTTACAAGTTTGTCTCACATTTAGTCAAGGACTAATAGTAAAGCAGTTTCCTCTCCAGTTGCTCCTGAGAGAGTGTGGCCTTAGGTATGTACACACTCTTCCTTATCACCAGGCCTCCTTTGCTGGCTCTTTCTCTGGTCTGTTAAACTTCTGGCTGGTCTGCCTCTATTAGTATCATACCATGCTTTTGGCCTCCACTGATTGTTTGCTGATTTTTATTTTGGACAGTTCCTTTGAGGCACAAATTGCTCCACAATACAAATAAAGTCAGGTCCCTCAGGCAGGGCCAGGGTGTTGCCAGCCTTTGAGGTTTTCTCTGACCCTGTTGGAACCTCTATATTATGGAACAGTATCTGGGAGAGATAGGAGCTGCCACTTGGCTGCCAAGCTCACTGTAATACCTCTTCTGCAACGCAGAGTTGGGTGGGAAAATGGGTGTAACCTCTATCTCACATGTTAAAGACTCCTACTACTATTACTGAATTTTGTAGATTTTGAATAAATGATTTTCAATTTGTTGCAAATCCCTTTATCATTCTCCAGAGACTTTGAATGACTGTCTTTGCTAATTTTGACCAATTAGGTAGATATTTTTTTCTGGGGAGAAGTTCCATTGAGCTTGACTATGCAGAAACTGACGATCAAGTTTGTGAATTTAACCTAGTCCACAAAACTGATTACAAATAGAAAAAGGATTCAGTTCTATTTTTTTAAGTTGAAATTCACATCTAATTAAACAATTATATACTACCTTCTTCCTCACTACCCCAGGTAATAGAAAGTTCACCTACAAATAGATACAAGGGGAAAGTACAGCATATTAAAAATGCAATCTTGTTCAATTTCATATGTGATATTAACTATGTTATTGTATCCAGGGCTGTAATACTCATAAATGCTTAGGATGTCAAACTATTAAGTAGGTTCTTATTCATTCATACTTTCAGCACTTTTCTCAGAAAGGCTCAGGAAACCTCTGTTCACACAGAAAGTAAAGTACAGAGAACGTGCATTACTTCAGTAAGCCAATACCTCCTGGAATAGTCTTTTTGTTTGTTTGTTTGTTTAAAAAGCCTTTATTCATTTTTGATCAGGGAAAGGACAATCTCAATGTCAACTTGTCACCTAATCATAAATTTGAACTTACAGGATTCACTGCCCTAAAGACACTGCACCTACTGACTTTGACAAGATAACTTAAAATGAAAATCTCCTTTCTGTTCCCTAAGGTTGCATGTTGAACGAATCAAACAATCCTTTGCAACAGCCAACATTGGTACTTGGCCTAGGTGTAAGGTCAAATAGCAAAACAGGAGCAAAAGGCCAAAAGCATTGTAACTTGATAGCCCAGCAAGTACAAACATCATCGGAACAAAGAAAGTTGCAGGCACCAAATAAAACAAGGCAGGTTCATTAGCATAAAAAAATTTACACTTGGTTGAAGGTGAGGTCAACTATTCCACATATGAACTTGTATGCCAATCCTAATGGCTAACATGGAACCACAGAAACAAAAACAAAAACCTTGAATTCAATAACTACACTGAATGTAAAATTCAAAACTTGCGTTTACCCAGGACATCCTCCAAAATCTACAGCTAAAACTTTTTTTTAATGCACCAGAAGATCTGTTGTAATGACATGACTTGGTCACACTTAGATTTGCATTTACATAAGATTTAAGGGATACCTTTCCCCACTATTCCTTTTACGTTTGAATATGGATATGCTTAACTATTCAGCTCATGCACTAACTGCGCTAAAAATGATGAAACTTACTACCATGATTTTTTCTAAGAACTCACACCACGTAACAGTTAACACCCAATACAGCTTCCTAAAAATGCCCCAACAGAAAACATTTTGTTCAGTTTGGTGCTTGCTGTGACATAATACCAACAGAATAGTATACAATTAATTTACTCATCCACTACGTCATATATTTTAATCTAACTTTTGTTCAAATTTTAGTAACTTCATACCTATTTGCCAAAATCCTTGTGTTAAATGTAACTACATCTGATATTCTTAAACTGTGGCTCCTATAACACAGTTCAAGTGTTTTTTCCCCTGGGTATATTTAGACAGTTTAATCAAGAAAACAAAGTTATGGTATTATGATTAGCCAAAGCTCTTTCTAGCAGACCACTGAATACAGCAAGTCATAACAAATGCCTTTCCAGAGACAAGAGCAAAGCAAAATATTTTCTATTCATAAAAGGAGCTACCAGCATGCTTTGTGCCATTAAAAAGTTACTTTTCAAAATATAACCAGAAGACTTATGGTCTACTAGAAAGCTTCCACTCATCACAACACTATAACTACGCCACAGAAACTTTCATGACAAAGTCCCCAGATATACAAAGAGAAAACAACATTACTTAAAGGTATGTGGAAGCCTCAGTTAACAGGGAAATGAAGCCTTAGAACACAGAATACATCTAACAAAAAGAGAACAGAGTAGACACTGTAGCTGGCTATTTGTAAAGGACCACAGTTTCTCCCTATGGATCAACACTCCCTACAAAATAAACTGTGCCTTAATTATTGCTTATTTAAAATTACACTTTTACAGGGCTATTTAGTACCTGACACAGAAAAACAATCACATAAGGAAGCATTTATTTGAGGTTTAACATGAAATCATACAAATAAAATTTGTAGAAACACAAATCCACGTCGAGTCATAACACAGATAGCAAAAGACAAAGTAAAAACAAAAACTAATTGGCGGCTATATACAGTTGGACACAGTTGTGTCTTGTACACTAGAAAGTCTTTTACAAAATAATCATCTTAGATCAACAGAAGACCAATCTTCAATGTCGTCCTGCAAGATGGGTTACTTTAGCAATCTCTTCCTGTTTTCTCCAACGTCCCCTTTTAGTATGGCTGGTAATTATTTTGGTGATTGCCACCCCCTCGAGATGCCTTGCCATAAGTGCTCTGTTGGCCTCGGCCACGACCCCTAGTACCACCTCGTCCACCAGCTGCAGCACCTCTTCCTCCTTTTTGTTGTTGCTGTTGCTGCCTATATACCTCTTTGGGTTGTGCAACTTTGATTTCACACTTCCCAGAACCAATTTGATGGTATCTGCTTTCTAACAATTTCTTTACTGGCTCTTCGTCTGTATATGTAATAAAACAAAATCCTCTTCATTTGTTTTTGTATCCATGGGAAGTTCAATATTTTCAATCTCTCCAAAGGCTCCAAAATATTCTTTAATTTGTTCTTCTGAAGTATCTGGGCTCAATCCACCCACAAAAACCTTTTTAGGGGGTTCCTTCCCTTTTAAAGCTTTGGCTCTTTTAGGGTCTATCAATTTGCCATCCAGCTTGTGTTCTTTCATTTCCAAAACCTTATCAACACTAGCAGCATCTTTGAAAAGCACAAATCCAAATCCTCTTGATCTTCCAGTGACTGGATCTGTTTTAATTGTGCAGTCTACAACTTCCCCAAATCGAGACAAATATTCAGTCAGATCTTTCTTGCTTGTATTCCAGCTCAAGCCTCCAATAAACATTTTACCATCATCCTGCTGATTCTTGCTCGCGTTGATCTTAGATCCCTCTGCAAATTCCTCTATGTTGCTGTACTCGTTCATGTCTTCCATAGCGGCTGAGTTATCGGCTGGGAGGCGCTGGCGTGCAATCCGTGTCGCGGCAGCAGCGGCGACAGAACGTTGTATGGAGCTGGATTTAAAATGGCGGCGGAAGAGCTGGAATAGTCTTTAATTGCATTTCTATAAGATATACTTTGATCAAATACAGCTTCCAAAGTAGGAAAAACTTTTCTATCTCTTTTCCCCTTTGTGGGTTTTCAATGAAAATTCTACAAATTTTCTATCATTTTACATGCCAAACCTTTGAAAGACAGACATCAGAATCTAAATTTTACCAAAGAGAGAATCAAGAGGCAAAGTATTTAAGTGACTTCCAAGGTCGTACAATTCACTAATGATGAACCTAAAACTAGAAGCAATAGAAGGACTCCTTAACATCCAGCCTCCAGCTCTGTGCACCAAATCTATTTAGATAAGCTAATATTCTTCCTGGCAAGCTGAAAAATGTTGCATTCCTGTTATATACTTTAAAATGGACTTTAATTCACATGTACTATTATGCTCCTTGGGAAGATATCCTCTTATGAGTATTACAAAAATAAAGCATTAATGATTCTGGTCAACAGTATATTCTGTTAAACACGATTGCCCATCGTCTTAATCAGATCAGGCTGCTATATAACAAAAATACCACAGACTGGGTGGCTTTAAAAAACAAATTTACTTCTCACAATTCTGAAGGCTAAAAGTCCAAGATCAGGGTGCCAGCATGGGTCCTCTTCCTAGCTTGTAGACAGCTGCCTTCTTGCTGGATCTTCACACAGTGGAGAGAAAGACTGTATCTCTCTTGTCTCATCTTATAAAGGCACTAATCCCATTAATGGGAGCGCCACCCTTACAATTGAATTACCTCCCAAAGGTCCCATCTCCAAACACCATCACATTGGGGGTTAGGGCTTCAACATATGAATCTGAGGGAAACAAACATTCAGTCCATAGCATCCATCTTTAATAGAAACAGATTTTTTTTACATGACAGAAACAGAGGCTCTCTATATTAAAAAACCTAATAATTTAAACAAAGTGAAAAGTAGTATCAACTGAAAAAAATCTTAAAAATATAATACTAATTTTAGAGAATATTTTTTCTTCTATCTAGTAAACCATTTTGTGATAAAAAATGTATCTGATATAAAGAGAATTTCTACTATGTTAATAAAAGTTATGTGAGGCACCATAGACTTATCTACTTTTCTTTCCAGATTGTCCCCCAAGACCAAAGGAGAAGTTATGATAAAAAGAAAAATAAAATGTTAGAAATCTAATAGCAGTGTTATTATTGAATATTAAGTCAATATTTAAAACATCAACAATTTTACACAAATACTGGGTAAACAAAGTGTTCTTTTTGTACAATTGGGAAAATAAACCACATTTTCTATTTCTTTTCTTTTCTAGGCATGTTTGGTACTGAAACAAAATAGCTATTCTTATTTAAATTTTGTTTTTCTTTGCCATGAAGATTCTTCAAAAAAGACTTTTCAAATAACTAGATTTGGCATACTTGCATAGCTGTATATCTAATCTTAAGTGGGTTAAAAAATTGATCAAGAGAAGAATATGGTCAAAAAGGTACCCAGGGAATCATTACTGAACAAAAAGGCAAACTAAAGGAGAAAATTTTTTTCTCCCAGAACATAAACTTAAGTTTAGAAAAGTTTCTTCCATGATCTGAAGATTGTTACTGGTTAAATTTCATAAAAACTAATCAAACCCCTTCTCACAATTTAAAGTTCTACATGATCTTAAGGATCAAAATACCATGTTCTGAAAAACAATATGGGAAGTTATTTGGAGTACAAACTTAAAAAAAAAGAGAGAATTCTCTAAATAGTTACCCATTGGGGAAGCTATCAGATTTACTTCAAAGCAGCTAAAGCTTCTTTTATCCAGGTATATAGGCTACATTCCACACCATTAAATAACCCTTCCGTTTTGAAACACTTTCTGTACTTGGCTTCCAGCATACCAGTCTCCTGATTTTTCTTTAAGCTCACTGGTGGGTCCTTCTCAGTCTTTTGCTGGTTCCTCCTCTACTTCTTAACATTGGCATACTCCAGGGCTCAGTCCTTTGCCATTTTCTTTTCAAGCTGTACTAAGTGATCTCATCCAATGTCATGGCTATTCAGTAAAGATTCCCAAATCAATTTTGTCAGTACCAAACTGTACCCTGAACTCTAGATTTGGATAGCCAACTGCCTATTTAGCATCTCCAACCTAACATGACTGAAAAAGAACTCGTGATTCCACATTCCTCCAAATCTGTTCCTCATCTCTCTGTTCCAGAATTCACCCAGCTACTGTTAAAAACCTAGGAGTCATCCTTTACTCCTCCCTTTCTCTCTCCTCATATCCAAGCTATCAGCAGATCCTATCTTCTTTACCTTTAGAGCTTGCGTCCAGTATCTAACTACCCCCCCCCCTCACTCTCCATCATCCACCACACTAGTCTAAGACTCTTGCCTGGAACACTGTAATAACCTAACTGGTCTCTCTGCTTTCACCCTTAATCCTCTTCAGTCTAACCTTCACACTGCAGTTCCATACAGGTAAGTAAAATGATGCCACTCCTCTGCTCTCAGTCCTTCTAATGGCTTCACATTACGTATCCATAACAGGCTATAAGGATCTTCATGAACTACTCTCTGGCTTTCTCCCCTATTTCTTTTCTTACCATGTTTCTCCCTTAATCACTATGGTGTAACCTTACTGGCCTCTGCTATTCCTCAAACATGCCAAGTAAGTTAACATTTTTAAGCCTTTTTACTTGCCTTTACCTCTTCCCGAATGCTCTTCCCCCAAATATTCACATGGTTCATACACTTATCTCATTAGGTCCTCTGCATTGGCCACCTCTTCAAACAGGCCTTCCCTAACCATCTTATCTAAAGTAGTAACCCCCTCAAACATGTATATCTCTTTATGTATAATTTGGTGGAAGGCAGAGTCTGATGATGAAGTCATTTTTCCCTAGTGGACTAAAGAATCTAGATCCTGAAAAATAAAATTAGCCACACTGAGGCTCTCTCTCCTTAGCCATGGATAGAAAGACAATCCAAGCACTCCCTAAGGATGGCAGTGTATTGGTGACGAGCATGGAAACTCAAGTGGAACCACTTGGCCTCTCTACCAATGAGGAAAGAATTTAGTCCCATACACTCAGTTTGTTTCTTTCTGTCCCTATTCCTTGCTTTTTCACCTGATATTGTACATTTGTTTACATCTGTATTATCTGTCTTCTCCAATGGAATGTAGTAAATTCCACAAAAGCAGATACTGTATAACCAGCACAAAGAAGAATACATGGTATATGGTAAGCTCAATAAATATGTATTAAATCAAAAATGAATGAAAAAAAATGAATGAATAAATAGTATTTCTAGTTTGAACACCATCCAATAATATAGTTTAGGGTTCTGTTTTGCTTTAAAAGGAAAAAAAGAGCCACAATGTGCACTTAAAAATAAAAATAGGGCTTCCCTGGTGGCGCAGTGGTTGAGAGTCCACCTGCCGATGCAGGGGACAGGGGTTCGTGCCCCGGTCCGGGAAGATCCCACATGCTGCGGAGCGGCTGGGCCCATGAGCCATGGCTGCTGAGCCTGTGGGTCCAGGGCCTGTGCTCCGCAACGGGAGAGGCTACAACAGTGAGAGGCCCGCGTACCACAAAAAAAATAAATAATAAATAAATAAATAATAAAATAAAAATAAATTCAGCTTGATTTCTTTCAAATGATACGAATTTTATTAAAAGAGGGACAGTTATTCAGTAGCGCTGAAGCAAAATTTTGTAGTCAATTTTCAGCAAGATACTCTAGCTATTATACAATTTTTTAAAAGCTTCAGAATTATTCCTGAAAATAGTTACAGTTAGTTAATTTGGACCTAAACACTAAAAAATGGGATATATACATACACATACATGTGCACACACACAAAATAGAGCAGTTTTGTGAAATCAAACTGGTATAAATAGGAATGTAGATTATCCCACAATCCTCTTCCCTTCCTTCTCTCATCAAACTGCTACCAGTGAAGGCCCAGAAATCTACCAACTACTTAGAGCCACCTTTTAGAGCTAGAAATGTATCCTCTTAACTTGGTGTTGGTGTGGTTGTTCACAATAAGAAAAATGGCAATATCCACAGAGGTTTTACAGAGGCAGCTGAGTATTTTGCATGAATATGTCTGTAGCTTAACTGCCACCATATATTATTTACCTGCTCTCTTCCATCAAAAATGCAGCTCATAGTCCACAAGAATGTGAAAAATCCCACCACATAACAGATATGTCTCTTTATGTATAATTTGGTGGAAGGCAGAGCCTGATGATGAAGTCATTTTTCACTAATGAGCTAAAGAATCTAGATCCTGAAAAATAAAATTAGCCACATTGAGGCTCTCCTGAGCCATGGATAGAAGGCAAGTCTAAGCACTCCCTGAGGATGGCAGTCTGTTGGTGAAATGAGTATGGAAACTCAAGTTGAGCTACTTGACCTCTCCAGCAACAAGGAAGGAATTTAGTCCCATATGCTCAGTTTGTTTCTGTCAACAATCATTTAATGTTGATCAGGTGGTTTATGCTCTCTGCTCAGGGGACAGAAGAACGATGAATACTGCTTCTTATGAAAAGTTTCAAGCCTTGTAACCCCTCTGAAAATAAATAGTCCAAATACCAGTTCCATTTCTTCCCCTGCAGGCACAAAAAAGGGAAAATTACTTATCAAATATTCCGTTTGCTTATTCTCTACCTCCTCTTCTTTGCCTAGGATAAGTTCCCAGCACCCTGGATGCACATACCAAGAGTTAGCTCGAGTGGCCAGGTTCGTAACTGAAACTCAGTCACTAAGTAACAGTCAAACCAGAGAGTACCCGAATTTTAAGGGCTAAATATTCCTTTTATTATACTGGCAAAAAAATTCAGCTGTTCAACTCTATGACATAAATCACAGCAAGATCGTTTTTGACCCACCTCCTAGAGAAATGGAAATAAAAACAAAAATAAACAAATGGGACCTAATGAAACTTCAAAGCTTTTGTACAGCAAAGGAAACCATAAACAAGACCAAAAGACAACCCTCAGAAAGGGAGAAAATATTTGCAAATGAAGCAACTGACAAAGGATTAATCTCCAAAATTTACAAGCAGCTCATGCAGCTCAATAACAAAAAAACAGACAACCCAATCCAAAAATGGGCAGAAGACCTAAATAGACATTTCTCCAAAGAAGATATACAGACTGCCAACAAACACATGAAAGAATGCTCAACATCATTAATCATTAGAGAAATGCAAATCAAAACTACAATGAGATATCATCTCACACCAGTCAGAATGGCCATCATCAAAAAACCTAGAAACAATAAATGCTAGAGAGGGTGTGGAGAAAAGGGAACACTCTTGCACTGCTGGTGGGAATGTGAATTGGTACAGCCACTATGGAGAACAGTATGGAGGTTCCTTAAAAACTACAAATAGAACTACCATATGACCCAGCAATCCCACTACTGGGCATCTACCCTGAGAAAACCATAATTCAAAGAGTCATGTACCAAAATGTTCATTGCAGCTCTATTTACAATAGCCCAGAGATGGAAACAACCTAAGTGTCCATCATCGGATGAATGGATAAAGAAGATGTGGCACATATATACAATGGAATATTACTCAGCCATAAGAAGAAACGAAATTGAGCTATTATTTGTAATGAGGTGGATAGACCTAGAGTCTGTCATACAGAGTGAAGTAACTCAGAAAGAGAAAGACAAATACTGTATGATAACACATATATATGGAATTTAAGAAAAAAAATGTCATGAAGAACCTAGGAGTAAGACAGGAATAAAGACACAGACCTACTAGAGAATGGACTTGAGGATATGGGGAGGGGGAAGGGTAAGCTGTGACAAAGCGAGAAAGAGGCATGGACATATATACACTACCAAACGCAAGGTAGATAGCTAGTGGGAAGCAGCCGCATAGCACAGGGAGATCAGCTCCGTGCTTTGTGACCACCTGGAGGGGTGGGATAGGGAGGGTGGGAGGGAGGGAGACGCAAAAGGGAAGAGATATGGGAACATATGTATATGTATAACTGATTCACTTTGTTATAAAGCAGAAACTAACACACCATTGTAAAGCAATTATACTCCAATAAAAAAAAATTCAGCTGTTCAAATGAACAAGTACTGTGAAATGGAAATGGGTCATCATTCCTGCACTCTAGGAATTTAACATATAAAACAGACAACACAGACATTATTATATTACTTCCTATATTAAATATGTACACAGCAGAGTTTCTATATTGAGACAATTGTGCTTGGCTTTGTTAAATAAGACGCATTACAGTGACACTTTGACTATATGCAAGTGTATTATAAAATAAGATGATGCACAGACACAACAGCAAGAGTCAAACTATGAATAGTTTTATCTATGTAGAGGGTATGTGCCAATGAAGTCACATAAAAGTCACTGGAATTAATTCAGAAGGCAAACACTTCACTTTGACTTTGTCTAGGCATCAGACTTGGGATTTGGGAAAAAGTAAAGGTATAAATTCTTCTAATGAAATGAAGCTTTATGAAATCCCTGAACATGATGAAAATAAATTTACTTACCCGAATAGAGCTCAAATTTACTTTCCTTTCTTTTGGCCATTCCTTTCAAAACAAAAACAAAAACAAAAAAGAAAACGGAGAGAAATGGGGATGAAAATATTTGGTTAGCAAAAATTACCAGAAAATTAAGATGGCTCTTCACTATCTGATTCATTTGCTATGTTCTATTCCTACCAACACTCTTGGATTCCTTTTGAATAAGCACCCACTATAACCTTCCATATTTCTCCCTAGAAGCACAAACAGAAAAAAAAAATCACAGTGGATAAAGTGAGCACCATTTTGCTAATATTTGGCTTCATTTTTTAAAATTCTGTACTCAGCCACTGGGGTGGAGATGGAAGGTGGGCTTTTTCTGAGGAATATGAGTACCTGAATTGAGTTTTGAAGGATGAGGATGAAGTCTGGTGAGGTAGTCTGGGTATCCAGTAGATTCTATGAATTTGTAATTCTTTATATCTCAGAGCTATGTGAGCTAGCTAGTTATTCCCCGGTTTTAACTATCACCTACTGTACTTCATTGAAGAGCCATCAATTCTAACAAATTTTTATGTATCACTAAGAAAAAACTCTGCCTGTTAAACTACACATAACACAATGCATTTTTAACACTTAGAAGTTTTTATTTTATAATGATTGAAAGAGTTTTAGATGTAGGCAGATTTTGATCATATATCATTTTTACAAACATGAAATGGTAAATATAAACAAAATTAAGTGATGAAAGTATTTCTAAAACTTCACATTCAGAGTCCAACTCTTCTGAATTACTTTTCTACTCAAGGGTTGTGGATATCTATGTTTTTTCACACAATATCATCCTCTGTGCCAGAGTATCGATTATGTAGCATTTCTTAAAGGGACTAATAAAGGCTATGGTGCTTGGGTCCCAACTGCATAA
The DNA here is from genome assembly GCF_964374135.1 of Grampus griseus. NCBI lineage: Eukaryota > Metazoa > Chordata > Mammalia > Artiodactyla > Delphinidae > Grampus > Grampus griseus. The sequence continues at coordinate 86,951,832 of NC_138999.1, read as the reverse complement.
ATCTAACCTACTTTTGGCCCTTGCTTCAAGGAAAGTCCATAACATGTATGGTTCACCATTTCCCTCCCTTCTTCCTCCAAGTCATTTGGTTTTGAGAGCTTAAAACAGTGCTCCAGCATCGTCTCCTATCTTTCCCCCATGCTGCTGACATCCAATCTGCAAGGTCTGATTCTGGCAATCTGCCTGCACACACTCAAAAACAGCAAATGACAACTATATCATGATTGCTGCCTGGCTGACATCAATCACAAGATGCATCTTGATCTCTGAGAAGTTATAAAAAGTGAAAAAAATGTGTGTTTTTGGAACTGATGAAGTATAGTCCATGCTGATGAATTCCATATTGATTCCTCTCATTCCAACCACTCTCTTGAGTTCTAAGCCCCTATTTCAAACTGCCTACTTACACTTCTTGGATATCTAACAGGCATCTCAAACTTAAGTACGTCAAAACGAAACTTCATTCTCAACTTGTCCTCTGCAAAAAACAAAATAACCTATCCTGTTCTTCTATCAGTATTCCTCTTATTAATAAATGGAACCACCATCAACCCACTTGCTCGATTCAAAAAACTCAAAAGTCCTTTCCTTTTTCTCATTCCCACTTCTGATCAAGCCATCAGGCCCTGTCTACTCTATCTCTGCAGTATATCTCCAATCAGTCCACTTCTATGCATCTTCACTACCACCACTTGCATACAAATCACTATCAATCTATTTTGTCTACACCAAGAGCCTCCTAATTGGTGCCTCTGCTTCCACTCAGGCCTCCTCTTATAACTCTATCCTCCACCAAAAAGCCAAAGTGATCTCTACTAAATGTCAACTCAGACCATACTACAACCCTGCTTAAAAATATTTCACAAAAGACCCCGAATAGCCAAAGCAGTCTTGAGGGAAAAAAAGGGATCTAGAGGAATCAGACTCCCTGACTTCAGACTATACTATAAAGCTACAGTAAACAAGACAATATGGTACTGGCACAAAAACAAAAACATAGATCAATGGAACAAGATAGAAAGCCCAGAGTTAAACCCATGCACCTATGGTCAACTAATCTATGACAAAAGAGGCAAGGATATACAATGGAGATAAGACAGTCTCTTCAATAAGTGGTGCTGGGAAAACTGGACAGCTACATGTAAAAGAATGAAATTAGAACACTCCCCAACACCATACACAAAAATAAACTCAAAATGGATTAAAGACCTAAATATAAGACCAGACACATAAAACTCTTAGAGGAAAACATAGGAAGAACACTCTTTGACATAAATCACAGTAAGATCTTTTTTGATCCACCTCCTAGAGTAATGGAAATAAAAACAAAAATAAACAAATGGGACCTAATGAAACTTCAAAGCTTTTGCACAGCAAAGGAAACCATAAACAAGACAGAAAGACAACCCTCAGAATGGGAGAAAATATTTGCAAATGAAGCAACTGACAAAGGATTAATCTCCAAAATATATAAATAGCTCATGCAGCTCAATATTAAAAAAACAAACAACCCAATCCAAAAATGTGCAGAAGACCTAAATAGACATTTCTCCAAAGAAGATATAGAGATAGCCAACAAACACATGAAAGAATGCTCAACATCATTAATCATTAGAGAAATGCAAATCAAAACTACAATCATCTCACACTGGTCAGAATGGCCATCATCAAAAAATCTAGAAACAATAAATGCTGGAGAGGGTGTGGAGAAAAGGGAACACTCTTGCACTGCTGGTGAGAATGTAAATTGATACAGCCACTATGGAGAACAGTATGGAGGTTCCTTAAAAAACTACAAATAGAACTACCATACGACCCAGCAAGCCCACTACTGGGTATATACCCTGAGAAAACCATAATTCAAAAAGAGTCATGTACCAAAATGTTCATTGCAGCTCTGTTTACAATAGCCAGGAGATGGAAGCAACCTAAGTGTCCATCATCGCATGAATGGATAAAGAAGATGTGGCACATGTATACAATGGAATATTACTCAGCCATAAAAAGAAACGAAATTGAGTTATTTGTGGTGAGGTGGATGGACCTAGATCTGTCATACAGAGTGAAGTAAGTCAGAAAGAGAGAAACAAACACCGTATGCTAACACATATATATGGAATCTAAGAAAAAAAAAAGGTCATTAAGAACCTAGGGGTAAGACGGGAATAAAGACACAGACCTACTAGAGAATGGACTTCAGGATGGCGGGGAGGGGTAAGCTGTGATGGGGTGGGAGAGTGGCATGGACATATATACACTACTGGGCGTGAGGTGGATAGCTGGTGGGAGGCAGCCATGTGGCGCAGGGAGATCAGCTCGGTGCTTTGTGACCTCCTGGGGAGGGTGGGATAGGGAAGGTGGGAGGGAGGGAGACACAGGAGGGAGGAGATATGGGAACGTATGTATATGTATGGCTGATTCACTTTGTTATAAAGCAGAAACTAACACACCATTGTGAAGCAATTATACTCCAATAAAGATGTTAAAAATAAATAAATTTTTAAAAAAAGAATTAAACAACAACCAAAAAAGAAATAAAAAGTATTATCAAAACAACAAGGTCCTACTGTATAGCACAGGAAACTATATTCAATATCTTGTAATAAACCATAATGGAAAAGACATTTTTATTTTAAAAAAGTTATCAAGAAATTACATAAAAGCCCATGACCAGATGGCTTCATGGGTAAAATTTACCAAATATTTAAAGAAGAATTAATGCCAATCCTTCACAAACTCTTCCAAAGAACAGGAGAGAGAATACTTCCTAACTTATTTTTTGAGGCCAGAATTAACCTGAAACCAAAACCAGACAGACATCATGAGGAGAAACCAATATCCCTTATCTTCCACAATCTACTGAGAGACCAAATCTGCAGGAAATTATGCTAGGTGAAATAAGCCAAACACAGAAGGGCAAATACTATAAGATACCACTTATATGATGAATCTGAAATAATCAAACTCATAGAAGCAGAGAGTATACTGGTCATTGCCAGGGGCTGGGGGGAGAAGGAAATGAGGAGGCATTAAAAAAAAGCACAAGCGATAAAAGAAAAAAGTAATAAATAGAGTTCATCAAAACTTAAACTTTTGTGCTTCAAAAGATACCAACCAAAAAATGAAAAGACACCCCAAAGAATAGGGGAAAACTTTGCAAATCATATATCTGATAAGCAACTTGAATCTACAATATAGACATGAGTCTTATAAGCCATTAAGACAAATAACCTAATTTAAAAAGGGGCAAAGGGCTGTTGGTGGGAATGTAAATTGATACAGCCACTATGGAGGTTCCTTAAAATAGATAGTTCTAAAAACAGAACTACCATATGACCCAGCAATCCCCCTACTGGGCATATACCCTGAGAAAACCATAATTCAAAAAGAGACATGTACCACAATGTTCATTGCAGCACTATTTACAATAGCCAAGACATGGAAGCAACCTAAGTGTCCATCGACCAATGAATGGATAAAGAAGATGTGGCACATATATACAATGGAATATTACTCGGCCATAAAAAGAAACAAAATTGAGTTATTTGTAGTGAGGTGGATGGACCTAAAGGCTGTCATACAGAGTGAAGTAAGTCAGAAAGAGAAAAACAAATACCGTATGCTAACACATATATATGGAATCTAAAAAAAAAAATAGTTCTGAAGAACCTAGGGGCAGGACAGGAATAAAGACAGACATTGATTGACATGTATACACTGATGTGTATAAAATTGATGACTAATAATGACCTGCTGTATAAAAAAATAAATAAAATTCAAAAAAAAGAAAAAAAATACGCAGACATAGAGAATGGACTTGAGGACATGGGGAAGGGGAAGGGTAAGCTGGGACAAAGTGAGAGAGTGGCATGGACATATATACACTGCCAAATGTAAAATAGATAGCTAGTGGGAAGCAGCTGCATAGCACAGGGAGATCAGCTCAGTGTTTTGTGACCACCTAGAGGGGTGGGATAGGGAGGGTGGGAGGGAGACGCAAGAGGGAGGAGATATGGGGATGTATGTATGTGTATAGCTGATTCACTTTGTTACACAGCAGAAACTAACATGCCATTGTATAGCAGTTATACTCCAATAAACATGTTTAAAAAAAAAAAAGCAGATCCTGGATATCACCCCAGTTAGTAAATCAAAATGTCAGGCTGGAAGCAATCAAGGATGTATACTTTGGAAAAGCAGCCCGGGTACTTCTGCTGCTGAGTCAGGGTAGAATCCCTGCTCAAGCCCTATAATTCTGCTTAAATTCCTCAAACATAGCATGCTCTAACATAGGGGTCCACAAACCACATCCAGTCCAATGCCTGTTTTTGTAAATAAACTGTTATGGAACACAACTATGCCCGTTTATTTACTCATTGTCTATAGCCACTTTCACGCTACAACAGCAAGGTTGAGTAATCTTAACAGAGACCATGTGGCCTGCAAAGCCTGAAATATTTACAGTCTGGCCGCACACAGAAAAAGTTTGCTGTCCCCTGTTCTAGCTTTACACTTTTCCTCAAATACTGCTCCTGTCTTGACAAGCTCATACTCATCCTTTAAAACTCCAATTAGCATCACTTCTGTAAAGCCTGAACTGGCTCTACAGAAGCCCCCCTGTATATTTTTTCATCATTCTCTGTACTTTCCCTATATTACTCATCATTCTTTATTGTAAGATGTCTGTTTAATGACTGCCTCCCTGACTAGATTCCAAGCTCTACAAGGGCAGTACTCAGATGTGTCTTGTTCACCACAGTGCCTGGTTCTTACATGAATATATTAAACATTTACTCAATGAATATCTCCCCCGTTCTATACATTTTTTCATTTTGTTAGATTTCTCAATGTTCCAGTCTGTTCAGGGAATTCTGAATCCAGATTCTAACAGTGTATTTGTAATCCCATCCTGTTGTGTCATCCACACATATGATATGCACACCATTTGAGTTCTGTGAGTCACTGATAATGTTGAAAATGACAAGGCTGGTGTAAAGTCCTGAGAAGACCTCCTTGCTTACATACTGATATCAACCCATTAAATCAGCAGTCTTTGGCTAAGACTCCAACTCTAATTATAACATCATCTAGCCTACATTTTCCATCTTGCCTAGAAGGATTTTACTAAAGCTTCAACTTCTCTGTACCCTTTTCTTACCTGGCACCAACTCTACGCAGGTAGAACTGAACTAATATTCACTAATTCTCACAATTGTATCTCTTCTCACTTCACCTAACTGTATTGCAGTAATGTTCACAAATTTGTCTCTGCCACAAGCCCAAGCTCTTTGTGGGTAGAAACTAATTACTTAACTTTGAATCCCCAGAGCCTAGCACAATGCCCAAAAGTTAGCTGATACTCAAAAAGTATGACTGAACACGTCTTGCAATTCAGACACGCTAAATTTATGGTGTTTCCTATTTCTGCCATCATAGTATTCCTATAGAAAATCTAAAAATCATTTAAATACTCTTACCTGTAGCAGAAAGAAAACAGCATAACCCAAAAGAGCAGGATGATGGACTAAATTTAAACTGTTTTTGTACTCTGCTACTGAAGCTTTTTCTAAGACTTTGGGGTCAATATATAATCCTTTCTGGAAGGGTTTGGATGTCCACAGGCAACCAACCGTGGCTGTCAAATAGTGATTAAATTCTTGATAGGTCTTGCTGCTGAAGCTGAACTCTGATTTTGTCTATTGGGAAAGAAAAAAAATTGTCATCATCACCTATTCTCCCTTTCCTTCTTATTCCCAACAGATCATATATCTCTACACTCAATTTTTAAACAATGGTGATTTAAAACAGAGATTCATCATCCATACCTTTTGTACCAACTCATTTTTCTTTGCAGCAGTCAAATTTTTACGATACCTAAAGACAGAGCAAAGAGAACTTTTACCATTAAATGCCTTTGATATGTAAACATAAACAAAAGTTTACATTTTAAATGTAAATATATGCACATACACAAATATCCAGCTGTCTATTTAAGTTTTTTTTCCTTTTGTGGTACATTTTCCTCAAAGAATAAAAATTAATAGAGGCTCAAATATTGAGTTGTACATTTAGGATAAGTACTTGTAAATTTAAGATATGCATTTAAGATATGACTCTAAATTATACTTCAGTAAAAAAGGAAATGCTTTTAATGTTTCACTGTTAAAAATTAATAGAGGCTCAAAAGCAGTCACTGATACAAAACATATTACAAAACGTATTTTCCTAATGTGGAAAAAAAGGTGCAGTAGAAAGGATAAAGGGAAAACTTAGAGATGTAATCTTTTCTTGCCTGAGAACTATTCTAAGTAGCTTTTCAACATTTTAACCTTGGCATAGTCTTATAAGTTATGCCAAAAGGGTCTACACTTATGGGCTAAAAAGAGCAATTTCAGTCCATAAGTGAAAAAATTAGAAGAGATCAGAAATAATACTTACAGTTTCATATAATTGGTAATAGCTCCCCTTATCTCCCAGAAAATGTTCTTTTTACCAGAGAAGCTATGTAGACTTAAACCAGTTGTCAGTAAATGACTAATTATTCTTTGAGACACAGCAGTGAGAATTAACAATGCCGAGTGCAACGGTACCACTGCACAAAAGATCCTTAACTGTGAATCCTTTTAATCCATATCCCCTCACAGTGACATTTTAAAAACATAGTTAAAATAGTCCCATGTTGGAAGGTCATTCCCTAAAGAAAGCCATGTTTCCTTTTTCCAAAGGTCCTGGCAGAAAATGGATAACAATATTATTGTATTTTATATTTCACTGTATTATGTACAATAAACTTATTGTAGTATATTCATAAATTATTGTATAGCTGGAAAATGAAGATGGAATTATGATGTATTAATTCATAAAATGGTAAAAAGGCTTTGTACCTGTCCATAATGTAACAGAGCTGGTTCAGGATACTGGAATCCAGGCTGAGGAGTGCAGGATAGAAGACCCCAGGAGGAAACAACACCACCAATGGAAGGTTATAATTTATATATATGTCACACACCTTTTGGGAAGAATGACAACACCAGTATATAAATTATTCCTCAGAACTCCTCAACCAACTTCACTCAAAGAATCACCACTAGAGAATAAGCAATAATATAACATCAGGTTTGGGCCTGCCTGATTCATAAATAGAATACGTAGCCACAACCTGCTTAAAAATGTACCTCACCAAACAGCAACCTTACAAGAGAGGATTATTTCTGCAAGGTAGTTATTAAACTCTTTTATTTTTTTCTGGGGAGAGATCTTAGAGTTAGGGAGAAAGGGGAAGGGAGCATTTCTTTCTTCTTAAGTCCTATAAATACTGAATTATCATATTAGTTAGCTGTCAACCTGGAAAACAAAGGAGCATGCTTCCAAGCAAATATAACACAAGACAACTAAGTATCAATGAAGGGAAGAAGCCAGGAAAACTGAGATTAGTGGGTACTTCCTGGATAATAGTTCTGTCTAGGTTGAATACTATAAAACAATAGAAGAGGACCAGAATCATAGGTACTGGGAGAAATAAGGCAGTTGAAAGGTGGGGGGTGGAGAGCTAAAGAAATAAAAGGTATTTTTGTTTTTTTACCAGGGGTTGGAAATGTACAATGGATGAGAAAAAAGTGATACTAAAGACAGACTTCTGTCTAGGGCCAGCATTATTCAGGGGAACGTCTATTAAAGTGGTACCTGGACTTCAAAAAAAGCTTTTGCTTTTTCCCCTTTGTTTTATGCATGTTAACTATTCAGGCCAGAATACAATCATTAACTTCAAAATACATAGCTTATCTCAAGTATGCTAATAAGGTCATAGCCCAACTTAATAGTTGTGCATAAAATTTAAACAATAGACTAGTAAAGCAGACAGCCATCACAAAAATCAAAGTAGCGAAAATGGGATGTGTACTACCTTCTCATAGAAATCCAAAATAAAGTGCAGCAAGAAGGTACTGTTGTTTTCCAAGCGCATTGCAGTAGTGGACAGCCACCCTACATAGTGAATCAGTTTAGACACAGAATTCATGGATCCACCTAAAGTTGTCTCTCTGCAATAAGAAACCAAGATCCATATTAGCAAAACTCCTCACATTTTCCAAGCTAAAGCTGGATTAAATATACAGCAGAAAGTCGGTGGGAATTTCAGAAAACGATCAGTGCTCCAATGTATAATTCACATTTTTTTTAACTGCAGTGATTAATCATAAAACTATACAGCCCTCTAGGGAACCATTAAGATCAATTCATAGAACATCCCTGAGCAACCATTCTACTAGTAAATACCAGAGAAAGAAAGGATTAAGCTCCAGACTTTAGATAATATCACCAATGTGCAGGGACCATAGCAGTCAGCAAATTAGTTTCTAAGTACACAAATCCAAACCGAGTTTTGCCTAAATTCCTGAACTAAAATGCTGTTAAAAATATTTTCACTTTAATTTAACTGGAATTCAATTCTAAAACTGAATGAGTAAAATTTTTGGCATCTTTTATTCTAGTAAAAACCAGATCTAGATATTTATATTCTTCCCAAATCAGTGAACCATGTCTCTTTAAATTACACATGGGTATAACTGGTTCAATCCATCCATCTCCCCACCCCTCTCCTTCAATCCACTGTTGAGTGGATTAGGAAAAGACTGGGAAATGTGATTTCATAGCTTTAACCTCAGATCTAGGTAGCCAACAACAGTTATGCACAAGGAAAAAGGAATAGCATATATATAGTCTTAAAGCCTGAGATGATGATAACTCTACCATTACCCACCACCATGATGATTCTGTGCCAGAGCAAGCAGGGAAAGATTAAGAGACGGTTCAAATAGGTGGGCATACATACAGTCAGCCCATCACTTGCAAAACTGTACTTTATGATTTCTGGCAGCATCTGACAAATATGTCTGAAATAATTTGTACAATGATGATTGCTCAGGTAGCATCTTTGAAAGTGTTTCTCCACAGGACACTACTGGCATTTTGGATGACACAATTCACCATTCAGGACTGCCTCCTACTCCCCACCCACTACAGAACGTTTAGCACCTCTGGCTCCTACCTACTAAAAGATGCTAGCACCCTCTTCCCAGTCACTGTGCCAACCAAAAATGCCCCCTGGAGAGCCACTGCTGAGAATGGTTTCCCACCCTTCTCTCCTTGTGATCTACAACTACAATTTACTCCCTCTTTGCCAGTCATATGGCATATTGTCATACGATGGAGACATAGCATTACACTCATATCTCCAAGATAGAAAAATTATTGAGAACTTAACAGCTATATTATATAATGCCAAGTAGTATTATGACAAGCAAAGTTACCTACAATTATGTCCATTTATTTGTTTTAAGAATTTTAGAAAGCAGAGCCCCTTTGTAAATGCCCTCTCAAAATTTATGACACTAATTAAAAAGGATCCTAGGATTTTTATAAAGAAAATATATAAATTATAAAGCACCTGTATTAGGGTGCCTAAGACTTACATTGCAAATTGGCCAAAGATTATAAATGCAAACATACTATTCTTAATAGAATTGAGGTGTTTGAAGAGGTTAACTATTCAAACGGAATTTCTTTATGATAGTGGTTCACAAACTTTAGCTTGCACCAAAATTATGGAAGCATTTGTTAAAACACAGATTACTGGGCTCTACCTCCAGAGTTTACTTCAGTAGGTCTAGGGTAGTACCTGAGAATTTGTATCTCTACAGGACCCCCGGTGATGCTGATGCTGCTGGTTCAGGGACCACACTTTGAGAAGCACTGCTTTACAAGATACTTTCACTACGCACTAATGCTCCATTTCCTTCTAAAAGTGATCAGACATACACGATATATGGAAGCACTGCAATAATGAATATGAAGAATTAAAAAGTTTCCAGGAAACTCCCAAGAAGCTTCTATTCTCCTAACAAAGTAGGAGATAACTATAAG